>NW_022145596.1:29013866-29588866 GCF_000002235.5 Strongylocentrotus purpuratus
GTCCTATTTCTTCGCTTGTTTCTCTACTCGGTTCTGAGGCCTTATTACTTTATAGAGATTATAAGTTTCTTCTTCTTTACTTAATTCGCGAAGAAGCGTCATTACTTTGTACATGGTCTTACATATTCTTTCTACGGGTGCTGTGCAATATTTGAACTACTACTTGTGATATAATATATGTTCCAAGTATCTGTACTCAACAGGTGTTTCTACGAGACAAGGTAGGAAAGAAATCTATTTCTATTTCTTTTATTTAGGTGATTAAATTCCCTAAAGTATCATTCATGTTCAAGATCTAGTCAATATTGACTTATGCAGACGACCCCATCATCTATCTTTGACGGAAGAGAGTAAATATTTACGTTACCTATTTTTAGACCTTGTCCAGTGAGACGGGGAAAAGAACCACATTCTAGTTTATATAATGACAAGTGCTTTGTAGGTAAGTTCTTAGTAAATCGTGATTTGAAGGGGGGGCAGGGATATCATTGACTCGGTTGTCTGTTTCGCAGTTTCCTCGCGGTATCCAGAAAATATATCCAGTCCTGAGGGAATAGACTCTCTTGATATGTATTCTTTCTGCGATTCATCTTGCTGTTCTGAGGAAAAGGCAGAATGGAGCTGATTCTTGTATTCGGTGGGGTGGAAACGAGGAAACGAGAGAGGGTGCTTCATCAGGTGTGACGCCACGCAGATGTTGAATATTGGTCACGGCCAATAATCGAGCTCCGCTTTTGTTCAGGTGTACGCCATCTCTCGTTAGGAGAGTTGAGTCGATGTTCCCGATGTTAATATATGACCAATTGTTCTGATTGGCCATAAGTTTCAGCGAGCCATTAACATCTTCTACCTTCTTCCAAATTTCACAGTTTTCGTTGCGTCGATGGATGACCGATAAGATAGTAACGAACTCGATGATATGGCGTTTATGTAGTTCTTCGAATAGTGAGGTGAGCTTGGCAACAATTTCAGTGCAATGTCGTTGACCACATTGTTTGTCCAAAGGTGAAGGATAACCTCAGTTGGTTTACAGGCTTGTACACATTCACACACTCTATCATATGCGTCTTCAAGTTTAGCGCCAGGGAGGGCCTACATACAACACGGCGGCGTTTTGATAATCGGGCTGGAATGATTCCCTTTGTCATGGAATCGCCGATTATAAGTATGTCTGCTTTCATGCCCTTGGGCCTATTAGCGTTTTCATGAATAGCACGATGCTTTGCCCTGTAAGCTTTGAGTCGACCATCCATAGAATTTGCTGACTGGTCATTATCCTCTTGTATTGCGAACGAGATTAGGGTCATTAGAGCTTACAAGATAATTCACTGTTTCTGATAATGCCTTCGCATGTTGCTGGAGAGACAGGAGATTGGACCCTATTGAAGATCAGCTTTTGCATTCTTCATGTTTGGAGTTCACCTCGTCATGCTAGTTATCTTGGGGAATTACATCGCTAGCATGACGGCTTTCTGCATGGTAAACTCCTCAGATTTTCGTAAAATAAATTGTGGTGTTCCACAAGGTAGTATATTAGGCCCGCTCTTATTTATTTTATATATTGATGACTTTTGTCGATCATCTGATATTTTGTCTTTCGTACTCTTTGCTGATGACACAAATTAATTTGTGTTCTTACAAAGATTAGTTGAAATAATTAATATTGAAATGTGTAATATTTTATTGAGGATTATAGCGAACAAAATTATATTTAAATCTCCAGAAAACGAAGTATATGTTATTTAGTAAATCTATAAATTCATTGCCAGCAAACATAGTTTTTGAAAATACTCCATTGGAGTGTGTTTCATTTAATACATTTCTGGGTGTAACGGTTGACCAAAAGCTTTCTTGGAAAAATCACATCGACAATATTTGTAAAATTATTTCTCGAAATATTTGTTTTATTTACAAAGTAAAGACATGTCTCCCTCTTAATTCCTTAATTATGCTTTATAGCTCTACGATACTCCCATACTTTAACTACGGTCTCTTAGTTTGGGTTAACACTCATCAAACGTCATTAGATAAAGGGGTTTTATTACAAAAGAAGATTATTTGTATTATTTGTAATTTCCCCTTTCGCTCCCATACAGACGCTTTATTTTAAAAGACTTATATTTCTTTCCAACTTGGTCAATTTATTTATAATTATAAAATTAATATGTTGCCATCTGTTTTTCATGAAATGTTTTTTAAAAATAGCTCAGTTCATAATTACCCAACAAGACATTCAGATGATTTTCATTTACCTCTCTTGCGGACCCTCTCAGCTCAAAAAACATTTATATATGAAGGTCCAAAGTTTTGGAATTCATTATTAAAAAGTACTATAATTAAAAATGTTCCATCGATTAATACTTTTAAATTGTTTTTATTACAATCATATACCCTTCATTGAATTATATGTCGTTGTTGCTTTTGTTTAATACAAGATCATTCTCCACTCGTTGACTCAAAATGTAATTTGATATATTATATTGTGTCTTCTCATGCTTATTTCCTTTCTAACGCGCATTTCTCTCTTCTCAACCCCACATGCCGCTCATTATTTTGTATTATTTTCTGTACCCTCGATCTCTCACTTCTTGTTTCATTGTCTACTCTTTGTATTTTGAACATGTTCTTCTATCTTTGTCGTGTAAAGCATTGTCTTGTCCCTTTCTCGTCTCTGTTGGCATCCTCCTTTTTCTTTCCCCTATTGTGTAGTTTCTTTTGTAGTTACGGATTAGTTAATTGAATTACTCATTATTCCTAAGTATCATTTGAGGTGTTCATACTTGTTCATTCATTGCTTTTAGTGGACCCCTCTGTTTTCAACATGTATTTCTTACATTTGTTTTAAATGCTTATAATTGATTTGTAATTTTTTGTTAGAAACATGAATAAATTGAAAGTGAAATTGAATTAAATTTTTGCCCTGTTCATGTAGGGTGACGAAATTTTCACATTTCTGGGATCAAGGTTGGGAAATATATGACGCAGCAAATCTGTTACATAATCCATGCGGGTTTTTCTTCTTTCTGCCCTACATTCTTCTAAAGTGAAGAAAAAAATCTGAAACTAATTTTCAAACCACAAAGATATTCATGGTTTTCTTTGAAGGTGTCAATGTGCGACACGTACCCTCTAATAGTGAACTCTCCCAACCATTTTTGAATTTGCCCAATCGTTTTCCATGAAAATAAGACTTTAAAAAAAAATCTTGCAACACTTAGATGTCTGGAATGGTATATTTAGAGCCAATCTATTGCTTTGTAATGATTAACATTAGCCTGAAATATAATCAAACTGTAATAATATAGTTGGGAGAATTAAGAAATCGATCATATCAGTTTTCCCAATTTGTATCACTAAAAATATTTAGTTTTCACTCAAACTTTCAGATTATAGTTTATTGTACATCTAGCATTGAAGTCACTACCTTAGCACAATTTACTCTCATCTTAAACAATATTACCAAGTCCATTTTATAAGAACTTAATGGACGGGCTCGGACTGGTTTGGACAGGAAGGGTACTCTAGAACTTTGAGCCTGTTCACAATTTTCCCCGTCGTGCAATTAAACTGAGTGACAATGTACACTGTTGGTCATAATGGTGGAATAATTATTTTTAACCCAATTGATTGAATGATTTTGACAATGATTTATTCCTAATAGATCTAGATGATGGTATACATTCTCGGATGACTTTACAGTTGGGTGTGATGTCTGAATATGCATTTACGAGCGAGCGAAGCGAGCGAGAAAATTTTTTAAGATCTGTGAGGTCGCAGTGCGAAAAATTACATCTTATAAAGAGGAAAAAAGCCAATCGTGATGGGGTTATAAGCACATTCTCATAACGGAAGACTGTAAAGATCTTTGATAAGTAATATAATTATATCATCTTTAAATGCGAGCGAGCGCAGCGAGCGAACTTTGGGGGAAATTGCTCTTAGTCGCTTTAAATAAGGGGCACGTTTAATGATTACATGAAAAGGGGAAAATTATCGAAAGGGATAAGACACTTATTAGAAAAGAAAAGGAGCACGTGTCAAAGTACAAAGGATAATTATAAGAGGTGAAAATGAGGCATTTTTTCACCTGAAAAGAGGCACTCACCAGTGATAAAAAAGAGGCGTTTACGAAAATGGGAAATAGGCATTTGTTGACGGAAAAGGGGCACCCATCAGATTTTGATAAGGGCATTTATAAGAGATGAAAATCTAAAAGGGGCACTTATAATAAAGGAAAATGTGCATTTGTTGAATGAAAAGAGGGCACCATTCAGATTTTTAAAAGGAGCAGTTATGAGAAGGGGAAGGAGCTCTTTCTTTTTAATGGGGGCACTTATCATAAGGAAAAGGGGCACTTATTATAAAGGGAAAGGGGTAGTTATGAGAAGGGGAAGGAGCTCTCTCTCTTTTTAATGGGGACACTTATCATAAGGAAAAGGGGCACCTATTAGAAAATAAGAGGGGCACATGTTAAAATGAAAGGTGTGCTCATCCGAGTTTAAAAAAGCGGTAGTTATTAAAAGGAGAAGGGGCACTTCTTACAAAGGAAAAAAGGGGAAGTTGTCAAAGTAAAAGAAGCACCTCTTAGTTTTGAATAGGGCAATTAACAGAGGTGAAGGGAGCACGTATTAAAAATGAAAAGAGGCACTTCTCGTACCTGAAAAGAGGCACTTACTAGAGATTAAAAAGGGCACTTATTCAAGATAATTTCAAGATTTATGAGAATGGAAAATGGACACTTATTGCAAAGGAAAATGGAAACATGTCGAAGGAAAAGGGGCACGTGTCAAAAATAAAAAGGGCACTCGTCAGAGGTGAAAAGGCAAAAGGGGCACTTTTACTAAGTAATATGGGCACTTGTCAAAGTAAAAGGGGCACCTTTCCTATGTAAAAGGGGCACTTCTTACAAAATAAAAGGGGCACTTTTCCTATGTAAAAAGGGGCACTTTTGGGGTATCTGAAAAAGTGGGGGGGCAGTGTGCCCCCCCTGCCCCCCCCCCCACCCGGGAGGGCCGCCTCTCGGAAGGAGAAAGAGGAAGAGAGCAGCAACAATATAGTTGCTGCTTAAAATGGGTACCAGCCGTATTCTGTCCCTTTGTTTGTATGATTACTTTATATGTATTTTATATAAACCGATTATATTATACGGAAATAAAAACAACAACAGTCATAATTTGCTCACTCCAGAAGGTATTGGCACGATGCAAGACGACAAAACAACAAAAACATAAAAACAGTATGTTTCTTTGCTTTTTTAAAGATCTCGATGCTTTCATTTATTTATTACCGAAATTTGTTAAAATGTAAACAAGAAAGGTAATGAAAAGAGCAATATCTCAAATAAGGATACAAGCTTAAAATTCGTCAACTAAAGTAATCAAGTAAAATCAAGGCTACCAAGGTATTCATAATCACCTTAAATAGTGCAATTTTTTGTTTGTATTCATGAATATCTGAAAAAAAATAATAAAAGGATGAATAACATTTAGGACTATCTTGAAGATTTAAATCCAATTCTCCTTTATTTTTCTTGAACAGGTTGAAATTTATCTTATTATTTCATGTTCATAATACTCTAGTCTCCTCTCTCTTTGGTTCATTTTTTAAACCCTTTAATTTATATAATTTGATCTGTTAGGCCTGTTTAGTTTAATTTCTATGATATAAAGAGAACGTGCAGTTATCAGTCGGACCTTTGGCTCACAAGAATTGTACATGTATTATTTCAGTGTAAATACCTATTTCACTTTATCGTTTAGTTGAGCATATGGGCCTAGTACGCAGATAACCAAGAAAACAGACTAAATCATACATAAACATTTTTTTTTAAAGGGGATCTAGCGATTGTTGGTACATACACGCATGACGGGTGTAGTTCATTACTATGTCCTGTCGACGATCTTATCTTGCCATGGGACCCGCCCGATGTCGCTGTTGTAATAGTCCGAGTCAAATGACAACCGCCCACAGTCTTCGGATCAGTCAGATGCACATATGCACGCCATACACTAGGGATGAGATTCCCAGTCTCGTCCTCGTGGTCGACATCATTGGCCTGGGCTCGCAGATTCCGAGTTCGCAGTAAGTTGTGTCAAGTCAGACACGCCTCCACCACGACAGTAACGTTCTTAGGTTGTAGCTGAAGACAGGTAAGCAGGCATCAAAAGCGATGTGCCAAAATACCAAAGGCATTTTCGACGACCCTCCTAAGAGACAGTCTGTAGTTGAATACCCGGTCATTGCGTGAAAGTTCCTTTTGACTGGATGGTTTCATCCTCCATGTTCTAAGCGGGAACGCATCGTCTCCGATCATGAAATAGTAGGGACTTTTAGATTTGCACGTCGACAGCTTTGACTGCAACGTGTGACGCCATTTTAAGGCCCTGCGCATGCGTCACGTCGTCTCAGTCGGCGATCGAGAATGCGTCAACCTTGATTTTCCTAAATCTAGTACGGTACTATTATCTACAAATGTGTAGAACAGGTGTCACATGCAAATTCACCTCTTCTACACATTTTTACATAATAGCAGTGAAGGGATGTTCTACCAAAGCAATTGTTGAGGATAGAATGAGGAACTGTATATTTTGTCCTCTTTCTTTGTCTGTCATATTCACAGTGTTACTTCCTGCATTCATGTATATCGCCGAGAGCAATCTAACAGATTTCCAATTGTAGTCAACATGGGCAGTTGAGTACGTTGACACGCATGATCAGTCGGCGTTCGTCGTGTTCTCGTCCACTCAATCTAAAAGTCCCTAGTGAACGGGTATGTCGTCACCAGGCAGAGGATCGAGGTTCGGTAGGCCCAACATGTTGTTCTCCAGGGCCGGGCGAAGACGTGAAGAGTTGAACACCCCGGTATCGGAGGCCGAACCGGTTCCCCCCGTGTTACACCAGATGAACTTGTAATCGGCGTCGACTAGAGCGAGTAAAATTAGGGAGAAGTAGCCTTTGTATTTAAAGTAGTTGCTGCCGCTCTTATCTGTTTCTTGATCTCAATGTGCTTTCCGTCTAAGGCACCGCAGCAGTGGTGGAAGTTCCATCTCTGACTGAAATCGCTGGAGACCCTCTGCCACTGGTCTGGTGACGACGGAACGATGGAGAGTTCATCTTTGAAGCTCTCGTAGATTGCTTTGCGGACCTGAGGCAAACAAAGTACACACAGAAATACATTAAATGTAAGTTTGTTACTTGGCAACTTGTAATATACTGTATATATATAACAACAATAATAGTTTTGCTTGTAAATTGATTTTTGAGTTTGAGTTGAAATTACATTTTCTATTCGAGTCTAAAAAACGATTCGAATATAAAGTCAGCAATTCATTTTCGGACTTTTCGTAAAATAACAATGCGTAACGGCCCACATTTACATCCACATTCATTGCTTCAGCTGCTGCCCAGTCATCCGTTGCAGCAGAATTAAAGATATCATTAGACAGAATATTTAAAATCAAATATAATGTATGGACACACATGTTATGACTTTCAAATAGAATCTAACAGATGTGTACATTCTTTGGTTAGGTACGCACTGTATAATTATCTGGACACATGAAATACAATTTTGTCCTCAACTTAACTTGGACAATCAGGTTCTTTGGGAAGAAGTGAGAAATCGTAAACTACAATTTCTAAATAGAGAGCACATTACTTTTTTGTATGTGTGTGCAACTGACCCCCTCTCTGCCAGGAGAATTGATTTTCAGTTATTTTGTCCTGGAATTAATTGTGATTCAGCAGAAGTTTAAAGCTACAGTTATTGTCGGTGATCTGTCGGTCTATTAAATCTGTTGTCGCTGAAATCACTAGCTCATCTCAGTGGCCTAGTGGGTTAAGGCACTGGCGTTCTTAAAGTAGATATTCATTGATTTTAAAAACTAACTTTATTTTCATTATTGCAAAGTTGAAACTTTGATTCGACAAGGTAATCAAAATTCAATGCTTGGAAAACATTCGAAGTAATGATTATTATAAATTACAAAACGCTTAAATACAGCCCCGGCATAGCACCTGAAGAGCTCTCCGAACGCTGCTGAGATGTGTGAGATCACAGTATGGACATGATTTGCACAAGCAGACGATGTCCCATGACATCTCACACATTTTCAGTGCCTGTGTTTTCATCTTCTTTTGAGTTCTTTCTCTTACTACACTACCGTCAGGCTAAATGTATAATCTATTGCCTTACTCTAAACCCCGCATATGTTTTTATTTTGATGACAGATGCAGCGATACAAAAATAAAGGAATCTGTCGCTTGTAAACAAAATAAGACGCCATTGAATATTCAGCTGCACCCACCGCGGTATGTTCGGCGGTTCAAGAGGGAACAAATGCCGTCCTTAATATCATTCCGGGGGGTTTTCAATTTGAAAGTCTGGTTTCTTTGATTGTTAATTAACCCTTATCCTGTGTATTCACAAGCAAAATATTTTAGTTATCAGACTCGGGTCATATCCCCTTTTGTATGGTTTGACATGCCATTACATTTATATACATTAAACTCATTATAATTTGACAAATAATAGCTTCGCAATTATGTTCATTCTTTATGGGATGTCGTCTGCTTGGGCAGTATTGGTCCATATAGTGACGTCATTAAAACATCGTTATTTTTCCGGCGAATCTCTCGTATATCCCAGCTGCTATGGAGGTGGTTGTATTTGTATTTTTATAAATCACCCGGTATTTAGTTGACCTAAAACTTGTACGATGACCATATGTTAGCTTACCAGTTTCTAGTGATACATTAGTTGACATATTTGTGATTTTCTTTGAATTTCACCTTTAACCAGATTTGTAAATCTTTGCAAAACATTTCAAAAAAGAAGAACAGCGATCAAGAACCTTGATTTAAAGGTCGGGTGACATCCAAAAACATGTTGATGTGTAGGGATGCATACAACACATATTTGTTTTATTCAAACATCTAAATATATTTCATAGATTTTTAAATATTTTTTAAATGATTTTCTCGGACCTGCTAAGCTTCACCTTTTAAAAAAATGCTCCCGATTTCATTCATCTTGTGACATCATCTGTCAATCATTAGTGAGCTTACAAGAGACAGTGGTATGTAACTTCCCTCAGATCAGCACATGCTCACAAAAGAATTGCATTCTTTTATACAATGCCTCCACATTACCTTTCTTTTCCTGGTGATGCTACATAATATCTGATAGACCAACTCCTATGTATGTATTGTATGGTCTATTGTAAACATGTCGTCATGTCTGGTGAAGCTACATACCACTGTCTCTTGATAGCTCACTAATAGGGACTTTTAGATTTGCGTGGACTGATACGTGTGACGTCCATTCAAGGCAGTGCATTAAAAGGACGTCGACCGTAGCAATCCACATTGTCTTCGTGCAAATTTAAAAGTCCCTAATGATAGAAAGATGGTGTCATCAGATGAATGAGATGTGGAACATGTTTTTAGGGTGGAGGTTAGCAGGTCTCAGAATTTTTTTTTATTTTAATACTTACAAATCAATGAAATATATCTAGATGTTTGAATAACAAAATATGAGTTGTATGCAGCCCTGCACATCAACATGAATCAACTTATTTTTTAATTTTAACCCCACCTATAAGCTCTGTAACCTAATTCTCTAATTTTCTTTCGAGTTGTATGCCTACCTATCTTTAGTTTACAAGAACAAGAATTGCCAAAGCTGGTGTTAATTTTTTTATTTTATATGGAAGTATTGAGTACTGCTTGGAGTTCAACAATACGCAAAGAACTATGAAGCTCCGTAAAGGAAAGATTTATTTTATATATTTTCCTATTAAAAATCTGTTTAAACTGAATCAGTAGTTACGCACCTTAGATTTTGAAAAATTATTTGTCTAGACCGTGAATAAAGCTGATCACAATTTTAAAATCAGCTATTGTCCTGTTGCGTTTCATTACTTACCACCAGCTTCATTCGTTTTCTTTTATATTAAAACTTGTCTAGAAACCGCTCACTTGTCTCCTTTTTTTTAGGGGGGGGGGGCTGTAGGGAGCCCATATCAACGTATTGAATACAAAGCCTAGAATTACTTAAGCAATGCATGCTGTGTTTCAAATGGTTTAATTTTAATGTTAAACATTACGGGAGAGCATTTTCTGAGCATTTATATCCTTACAATTTCACCATAAATTATTTCTTATATCACATCTCAGATTATAATCTCACAATGTATTTATATATATTTTTAAAGTTTTTAACTCCTTTTCTCCTCCTTCCTCCCCCTCCCCTCCTCTCTCTCTCTCTCTCCCCTCCTCTCTCTCTCTCTCTCTCTCTCTCCTTTCGGGCACTTTTGGGAGAAAAGGGGCATCTACAAAGAGAAACCTCGAAGCGAAAATATACCATTTGTTTACATTGGTATATTCCCCCCTACATTGTGATTACATTGTTAGGGATGATTTAATGTTTGTATCTCTCTTGACACGGTGTGTGTGTGTGTGTGTGTGTGTATATTGGGTTTTTACAGACGTGTATCAATCAATCAATGATTATTTACGTCTGGGGTCGACCTTTAAACGTCACCATCCGGCAGACGTTACTCAGTTTCGAACCTGCGTCCTCGGCTGAATCAGTTTGTAACTTCCATTGTTAGCTGAATTCCAGGCGCACGCCACTACGCCTAGTTACATGGTCTTAGTTATACATGGTCTGTACATGGCCTAAGATACTGCTTATTTATATTCAAGCCTCATACACACACTTTACAGTTAGAAGTGATGGTCTGAATATTTATTTAAGAATTATGAGGTCGCAGTGCGAAAACTTACATCTAATATGTTTGTTACTCTTTAAAAGAGGAAAGAACAATCCTGATGGGGTTTTAAGCACAATCTAATCATGAAAGACTGAATAAAATCTTTGATAAGAAATTAGGCTACGAATATTGTGTTTTTAGGTTAAACAAATTGCCATAAAATATTTTTCACTGCAATGCATTTTTTTATTTATTTTTATAGTAGGGTCCCAAAAATGACATACTAAAAGTCCGAAAAAATCCGTGTAGTGAAAGTGTACCTAATTTGCATAAAGCCAATATGGCCGCTATTTCGAGCATTTTCACTTAGATTTTGTCATTTTGTTCAACTTGTATGGGCTGTTGTGGCACTAAACAAATTGCAATACAATATATTTCACTGCAATGCATTTTAGTAAGGTCCCCAAAATGACATACCAAAAATCCGAAAAGATTTGTGTAGTGAAAGTGTGTCTAATTTACATGAATCCAAAATGGCCTAGATTTTGTCAAATTATTCTCCATACATACCTTTTAGCAAACTTTAAGTGTACTTTGAAAGTCAAAAATGTAATTTCCAAGAATGCTTTTGTTTGCACATGGTTTCATATGCCCAGTTGATTGTTTTAATCTGCTTGAATTCAAAATGGTTACCAAATTAAGCATTTTTGTAGAGCATTGATTATACCTTTATTTTTTGTCCTATGTTACAATTTGAATAATTGCGACAACGCTTATTCATGTTGTAAAAATATTTTTATATTTTAAATGTATCATAATTAGGTCCTTCAATTTACATATACACATACATTTTCAAAAAAGTGGGTTAATTTGCATACATTTTGTGTTGAATCTCACCTTTAAGTGCATTTCAGAGCAGCTTTAATATGTGTATTTTGGTTTACAATCCCAGTTCAGTTGTTATTACAGGATGCAGGTCATGAGGCCTACAGTTTGGTATACATATTTTAAGTTGATTAGAGTAATTAATAGTCTCTAACAAACGTACATTGATGTGGCATGCTGATCAGTAGTAGCATCAAGTTGTAGGTCTAATAGTGGTGAGTTAGTGCAAATAGTGCCACGACAATTAGTGCAGGCTGTTGAACATTGGAGTCCATACTTCTGGCACGTGCATTTCTTGGCTGCACAGTCTTTCTTGCATCCACATCTGATGACCTTAAGGAGTGATGCGGGTCCTGGTGTTGTATCAGTTTTTATTGGACGATACTTCCCATCCATGACCTGCCAACTCAGTTTCCCGATGTCAGGTTGTCTGTCATTCCTGTCTATTTTAATATATGAAAGTACACACGGCAGACGGCGGAACTTTGCTGCTGCCGAAGTTAGTGGCAAAGTCTTTGCTTCTAAAGCAGACAAGATTGATGATACCTTTATGCAATACTTCTGTTGAGTCATCACCATTGAGGCATACAAGACTTGTAGTGTCTTCTCTCCAGCTGTAATGATGGTCTCCTTCAGGTCTGATGCTGGCTGACATACCATGGCAAGCTCACATAAGTCGTCCGATCATTCTTCATGATTGTATTCAGTGCTACGCCTTTCCCTCGTCTAAATATGCGATACGTTGTGTCGTAGCCCAGAAGCACATGGACAAATAGAGAGCAGTAACACACACTATGGCCCGAATTCACAAAGCAAGGTTTGAGCTCAGACCAAGGTTTGAGCTCAAACCTCCTTTTGTTTCGCCAAACCTCCTTTTGTTCTTTACAAACCAGGTTTGTAAAAAACGCGTAAAACGCGTCATATGACGTACGAAAATCAAGGTTTGTCGACAAACCTCCTTTGTGAATTCGGGCCTATACGTCCTAGAGATTCCTTCGGCTGTTTGACATTCCATGTTCGGTTCTTCTTGGAGCTTGCCTTAGGCTCAGGTGCAAACAAAAAGTCCTTTGTGAAAGGTTTGTGTCATCACCGACAAGAATTGTGGCTTTAAACTTCTGCTGAATCGTAATTAATTCCAGGAATCTGCTCCATATAGAACAACCTGGGTGCTAAACAACCTCTGGAAGTTCCTATAGTGAGCACAATAGGAACTTTCGGAGGTTGTTTGTACTCGTGGCAGATGTATGTTATATAAGTTTTGCTTTCAATTTAGAGCAGCATCAATGAGGAAATGGGCCCGTACAACTCTATAAATCGCCTTTCCACCCGGCATATGGCATACACTACTTCAAGAAGTTCCTGGAGTCCTGAGCCCGTCATCAAATGTCCTGTAGAACGGTCTGATTCAAGCCACTGTCACTTAATTGGCTGGCTCCTAATTATTGTGAGTGCCTTCCACCATAGCGGCGGATCAAAAGTCAAAAACAGGTGTATAGTATACAGTTTAGCATGGGCACAAACAAAACGCAGAGTGGAGTAAACACAGGATGGATCACTGGGATTCATGTCAATAACGGAGAGAAACAAAAAAAGATGACTGTCCAGGGTAGTTGCCGTTGTTTACCATCTGAATCGTTCCGGGTCTTGGGAACCGCAGTAGTATAGATGTCTTCAACAACACATCAAGGTTAAATGTTGGATATTCTGTTCCCCGATTCACAATCGGCTGGTAAACCAGAGGTTGTACAGTTGTAGATGCATTGAAGTATTCAATGTTGATACGTCCAACAGTGTTCTCAACGGATACTGTTTATCTAGGTACAGGCTCACAGTTATTTTTAACTGGGGTTTTGGTGGCTATGATGCCCATCTGTGGAAAGTACCTGATCCCTCAGGAGTGTCGATATTATGGTCGACATTGTCTGCACTCTGCAATATACTGAATGCACTCTTGAGAAAGTGCCACACTTCTTTCATATTTCTTAACCACCGGATAAGACCATTAGAAGCATTGCGCATGCAGAGTGTCGATCAGAAAGCGAGATGAGAATTGATGATGTACAAGCTGAAGAGGAGCAAGGAGAAGCCATAGCCGTATTGCGTGCATTATGGCTTGCCTAATAGATGCCAGCATCACATCTACCTTTTTGCCAACAAACATGTTCCTCAATGGCGCTTGCAGTGAATCTGTGAGAAATGCAAGTCAGTGGTAGACGACATTTCAGCAAAAGTTGGGTAAACGCGTCACTTGCAATTCTCTTTAACTTGTCGTCATTCTTTATGCGGTGAGGCAGCAATCTTTATGATCCTCATTTTCTCCTGCTTTGGTGTGTTGTTCTTTGGCTGCTTGTGGAATTCACACAGAATAGCACTACTACATCATGCTTTCCGTTCAGTTCAGTTAGAACATTCCTCTCACTGAAGTGCCCCTGTATTTTCTTTTTCATATATACCCCACTGTAGGCCTCATTATCTGTATCCAGTAAATACTCTGCATCTTAGTAACAAGATCAGCTACTGCTGTTTGTTCCTTAACTACTTTTAAGAATGCAGTCAATTTTTGGAAGTGCTTGTGCTCACAGAGTATACCATTGGTATTTGCTTTTCGGTTTTAAAGTTCATCAAGCATTGTTTATGGTATACAGCATCAACTGCGGGAAGATCATCGACTGATACAAGTATTCTAGACACATTTTGGGACCACGTATCATTTCTTTTTATGCATACCCCTACTATACAACTACAATAATAGCACAACCAGTACCACATCAACAACTAAAGCCCCCTTCCTATTGATGTAGGCTCTTAATTGTGTAGGTTTGCCTTTGTAGCACTGCATAGATCGGCGATCAAGAGAGTTGTACATTCTGTGACGTCATGAATTACAGGCTTAATTTGATCTCTGAATGACCTTAGGTGAAGTGGGGGTGTAGTGACAATCTTTGATTAGTTATTTTGCCTTTTAATAGTGGGGTCATATATCTTTTAATTAAAAACATTAATTTTATTGTATTCTGCACATTATAAGCTTTCCATCGATATTATAATAAAACTATTATTGGGTGTTTAACCTTAAAGTTCTAAAATGAATGACTATAAATTAGGCATCGAGCTTTATCACTGGATATCACGCAATAAAAACTTAGTTGAATATTTGACCAAAATAGTTATTAGAGAGCACAATACCGCAGTAATATTGATACTTGCACTGTAATGAGCCATTGGCATGTAATGTATGCTTCTGTTTCTCTCCTCACTAAAGCAAACTGTTGCACTGAGACCAACTTTTATCTAATCCAATGACCATGAGGATAATGTTAGGTACAGGCTTTACCCCTACATATCCCTACCGGCAGCTCTTGAACGGATACTCATAAGGGCTATTTTTTTTGAAGATTTTTGTTTTATTTTTTTCAATATAAAATGACATGATATTTGTTTTGCGTATTACAATATAATTGTCTATAGTGCATAATGAAATAACATCATCTGCTAAGGTGATAACTTGAGCATTAATTACACGTTAGATTGTGTGGGTGTGGGTGTGCGGGGGATTTGTTTTAGGTGTGTGATGTACCTGTTGTATATGGGTATTTTAGTTGATAAAAAATATATAACATATCACTTGTCCAACACCTTTAGTGCCACAACAGCTTATACAAATCCTCGAAATAGCGGCCATATTGGATTTATGCAAATTAGGGACACTTCCACTATTTTTCGGACTTTTCGGTAGCCATTTAGGGGACCTTACTGAAATGCATTGCAGTGACAAACATTTTATTGCAATTTGTTTGACGTTTACCTAAAAAATGTAATATCTTTCCTAGCCTAAATATATGTAAATCAACTATAAATGCGAGCGAGCGTTGCGAGCGGGCTTTGGGTGAAATTAAAGAAAAGGTTGCTCTTAGTCGCTTTAAATTAGGAGCACATTTCATGGGGAAAGCAAAGTGGGGCACATATCCGAAGGGAAAAGGACACTTATTACAAAAAACACAAATAAGTTCATTTTATATGATCATGTACTCTGCTTAGAGCCAGAAGTGCATCACCTTGAATATACTTTTACAAAGGATTCATGCCATTCTGACTCTAAAGTCTCAAAAGACCAACGAGGGCGACAATGTAATGCAGGGGTGTCGATTTGTATCCGTGGTTGGGGGGGGGTGATAGGTGCCAAAATATTTTCGGCAATGGATCAAAGCAACCAAGAGGTTGAAGCGTGTGACAGGTTGTACCCCGTCCGTTCCAAGTTATTAACCTTTTCAAGTCACCCCTTAATAAAGATAAAATTTCAGAGAATACAAGAGTGGTAATAAAATTAATAACATGCTAAATGTTAGTCCTGACTCTTGCCTGCAGTGTAGGCCTACCAGACTGCTATCATCTATTTTTAAACGAAATTTAGATCCAATCGAAAAATCCAATGGTGAGGGATATCAACTTGTGAAAGTATTATGTTACCAGTGGGCAAATGCATTAATAAGCAACCAGGAAAGGTTCATGTAGACAGATAATTCTTTATTTCCTAGTGATCGAAACATACATTTTATGAATATTAAGGTCTCCAAACAACATTCATCGTGAAAAACCCATTCTATTATTCTGTGTAAGGAGATCTCAAAAAACATAGTTCCCATTAGTAAATAAAAAAACATATTGCTTTTGGTTCTTCATTCTTCCTTCTTTAATTAAACCAACTGAATCCTCTCTGCGGGAAACTCAATTCAATGAGACAGAATATCACTGATGCAAAGTTTGGTTAAAAAAATGACAGAAAATTTCCACTCGTGATCTCATACAAACTGTCTGTTTTTAAAAAAACCATAATATAAAACTTACGTTCCAACTACCAAACAACCAACTTCCATTATCTCCTTCTTCACCCAGATATACTTAGCATACCAGCTACGCTCTAAAATATAAGCATAACATCCCCCTAAGGCCCTGACCAGAGCACCATTTTCTCTTCAAAAACTATAACCAGTCTTAGAAGGTGCATTATTATTGGAAGGGTGTTATAAACAAAACTTCAAACTTAATAACATTCTAACCTTCAAAAAAACACATTAACTATCGTATGCCTGTTACATTTGAATACAATACATAGGCCAACATCAGCTTTTCAATAAACAAAAATAAGTTGTGACATAATAATGTTTCTCCAAAATATCGAACCGGAGTATTCTGTCGTATTGGCACAGAAAATGGCCATGCGTGTGAAAACATTTTCCCCATTCAGAACAAGTTCAAATGCACTCAGGTTCGTACGTCTACAGGTATTAGATGTGCATAATCTGTTCGAGCATTCAGTATCGACATTTGTATATGACCTGCAGAAAGGACATTTACCACATTCGTCAATGAACTAATTTGTTTTAATGAATCACATGTACAGAACAAGAGGGAGAGAACATTTAATGCTACGATTACATAAATGTAGTACGACACATGGGACTTTTTCAATTTCTTTCATTGGAGCAAAGCTGTGAAATAATTTGTCCATAAATATAAGAGAAGAAAAAACAAGATCATCATTTCGTCAAAATCTCAGAATTAAACTCCTAAGCAGAGATGAATCATAAGGATCAAATAATATGATATTAAGACAAAATAAATATTAATATGACTTTGCATACAGTTTTAGAAACTCGGAGAACCAATCCCGACTAGCACTCGTGCTAACTTTTGGTTCTTCCTTTAACAACATTTTGAAGTTTAAAGATGAAGTTGAGTTCTGGTCATACGATTGCATTGTGAAAGAAACGGTGTGGAACCGACCAGAAAAGGTTGATCATCTAGCATATAAGAATTTGTGTGTATTGCAAGGTTCTGGAATCATCAAAATGATAAGAAATTTGGCCAAGTCTTGGTAAAGTTACAAACACTTGCACAGAAAGATGTATATGGGACTACACGAACACGTGGCATAAAAAGCCGGCCCCCCCCGATTTTTACGATGTTACATGCATATTTCGAATATGAAGGCATTTGAAGAGCCATGCTTTTCAGGGAACATGTCTTAACTGATGTTCTTCCACACTTGCATAATAAGAATGAGTAATGCTCACAAATTATTTTTCACCTCTTCCGAGAACTCAACCTTCTCTTTAAAAATATCCTTTATTTGAATCATTTAGACGCTATTGGAACTCTGTGAATTTCAATTCCAGCCACAAATATCTACGTATTATTAAGTTATGGCTAATTCACACGTTTGATATGACATGATATATGATTAATTTAATGTGTACATATGGTTCAACTATGATTTTTTTCTTTTTCTTTGTAACCCATGTACATGGATATGCATACGACATGATATTTGGTTACCCACGTGAATACATTTGTAGCATTGTGTTATGTTGTTGTTAATAAATTCAAATTCAAATTCAAATTCATTGCTTGTTTATGTACATACAAGAGGCACTAGATCCATGTGTGTAACTTAAGAAAGAACTCTTTGTTTAACAGATTTTGTTCAGGTGTCTATGGAAAATTGTTATTAAAAGATGCATGTGTTCATAATTTCTCTCATAATTTAGGTTAATAATTTTGTTCAAGGTAAATAGAGGAAAATGTATATCATTATCTCCATTTGCTATCAAAAGATTTGGCTCCTTTCGGAAAATAGCTCTTCAAATGGTTTACATGTAGAGATATAAATAAACAAAGAAATGGATGAAATCAATACAACAAAATAGAAACTGAGTATGAATCAGGAAACAAACTGAAAGGTTCGTCTCCTACATGCTGCCGTTTGGACAAAACCGTCTTTCTGTTGTCTTACTTACTTTTCTCTTCCCCTTTCCTTTTTTCTTCTGCCCGTTTCTTCCCCTTTTCCCCTTTTCCCCTTTTCCCCCTTTCCCAGGTAGGAAGCCCATATGGGGCCCATATGGGGATGATCTGGGTCACATCTAGGCTAAATGGAAGCCATACAATTATGTATCCCATATGGGGCCAATATTTAGTAGCCCATATGGGATCTACACTGTCGCTCATATAGTTGGAATATTTTTTTTTTACCCCAATTTACGGAATTATTTGACAACGATTTACTCCTAATAGATCTAGATAATAGTAAACATTCTCAGTTTTTATTGAATAATAATTTGCCAGTGTTTGTTTTGCGTGACTGCTAAAGCATGTGTATGATACTATGCTTATCAACTAGGGGACATACGCCCTTAAGTCATCAATGACAGTAATGAGGATTAATGCCCCACAAAAGGGCACTAATATAGCACATCGACACGGTTTTGAAACTGGGGCCTCACCGTTACGAGGCCATTGCTTGGCCACTAAACCATGACTGTACGCAACGGGGCCAGGGTAGGGGGCAGTTCCCACAAATAAAAAATAAAATAAAATACAATAAATTTTCAATAATTCATTGCATTTTAACCCGGTCCCCAACATACGAAAATCCTCTGTACGACCATGTTTTATGGCTCAAGGCATGGGCACACAGAAGATTTTTTCCTGTTGGGGACCGAGGGGAAATGCAATGTATTATTAACAATTTATTGCATTTTCTTTTTCTTTTTTATTTGTGGGAACTGCCCCCTACCCTAGCCCCCGCTGCGTACATTCATGGTTCAGTGACCAAGCAATGGCCTCGTAACTGTGAGGCCCCAGGATCAAAACCGTGTCGATTTGCTATATTAGTGCCCTTTTGTGGGGCTTTAATCCTCATTACTGTCATATATGGCTTAAGGGCGTAGGTTCCCTAGTTGATAAGCATAGTAACATACACATAGTAGCAAAACAAACACTGGCAAATTATTATTCAATGAAATCTGAAAATATATTCTATTATCTAGTTTTATTAGGAATAAATCATTTTCAAAAAAAATTCCATAAATTGGGGTAAAAAAAAAAATCCAACTATATGAGCGACAGTGTATCTGGGCCAGCGCTTATGGGTCCCAAGTGGAAATGAGCTGGGCGTACACATATGGGTAGAATACGAATATGCCCATATGGGTAACACATGGGGAAATCTGGGTTAACCCACATGGGATATATCTGGGTTAACAATATGGGTACCAGATGAGATTTAGCTGGGCATACCCATTGGGGCCCAGTGGGTCCCATCTGGGTCCCATCTGTTTTAGATGGGTCCCATATGCTTCTTGGGTGCAGATGCCTTAGGGCCCCAGATGGATTTCCATATGAAGCCGTATGAGCGAGAATTCAATTTATTCTTGTCTCATATACGGTTGTCTCATTCCTTTTCTATTTATATATGTTTGTGTTATGAAAATGAGATAGCAAAATGTGTATATTGATGGTCATCTTGCGATTATAATAACCATTAACTACTCTCATCGGGCTCTCATCATTTATTTTTCTCTTCATTTTTTTTATGGTGAATTATTGGGGGGATGATTGTACAGGCCACCCCCCCCCCCCCTCGGATCGACACTCATGGACTGCAATGTCTGTTACCATTCCTTTTGCACAAGATGGTGAACACGTTCCTCGAATACTTTCCTGTGGCAATACTCTCTATACGTATATTATATATATATATATATATATATATATATATATATATACATATATATATATCGTAGAGTTTTACAAAGTCATTGCAAAGTCATGCACATTTCATTTTGGAGATTTCAGGCTCTTTACTTGCTCTCCTCCCTATTTGCAACTCATCTGCCCTGACAATGAAGAAGAAACAAATTAAAAAGTCTTTAGTCTATCGGTAAGATAAATTGAATCTGGTGTCGCCAAAACCATTCACTGGCCCGTTTCCGTGAGCCTAGTGTTCTAAACTAGGTTTGATTCCAGGTGGATACATTTGTCTGTCTATCTGTCTCTCTCTCTTCATCTTTCTCTCTTCCTTTTCTTGTCTCTTTCTGTACATGAGTTTATTGTGGCTGTTACACATGTACAAACAATGTTGGATATATGGTGTACTATTCTCATTGCATATGTCTCTGAAAGGAATTCAATTATAAGTAGGCCTACATTTTGTATTTCTTTTTTCAATTGTTTTAAGTTATTAAAGTAGCCTATATATATTTCTCTTTTTAAAGGATTTTAAGAGCAGATATCTCCGTTTCAAACAAATCAAATAGTTAAATGTACATCTTTATATTTTCCAATTTAATTTTGCATGTTTGAGTAATCTGGTTGGCAAATTCTCGGGAAGTAGAATCCGTTGTTCAACTTGCAAAACATATACACGTACTGCAATTCCAGGACGTATCAACAATGTTCAGAAGCTGGCAAAAAAATGCTTTCTTTGACAAATTGGAAAGTTTAGATGAAGTGCTCCGTGGCTCATCTTTAGCCACAAATCAGGTCAGTTACTACTCATATAAAACAACAAAATTGTTTTCTCTTTTTTAACTAAGCCAGATTAATTACGGTCTCCTTATAACCCTAAAAATTAAGGCCGGGCTATTTGAGGTCTTAGTACGGCCGGGGGGGGCGTATTTTTTATTTACACGGCAGCGAGGGGAATTTCTCGATTAATTCCAATGAAACCGCTCGCGAAGTGTTTAGACTAGACCGAAAATACGCACAAAACGGTCAAATGATTTTATGTTGACAGCCTGTCTGGAATCTCCGCAAAAATGCGAAAATTGGAACAGCGTCGATTTTTTTTCCCTCCTTTTTTCTGCTTCCATTTAAAATTATTAAAAACTTTGAATTCGGCGTGAATATTCATATTTGAATGACACACGCCCTTAAGACTAAAACAACAACAACAACAAAAACAACGGAGTACGAGTACCAATAGCAGTGTAGTGCAGTGTATTATAAAGGGAATTGTACTTAACATGTAGATCTAGAGAAGGAAACGATGAAAGACATCTAAAGGCAAACAAGAAAACAAAATAGATGTCTTATGCAATAAACAGTGACGGCAGTATGATATTAAATGCGACACCGTGGCACAGAGAGCGTGAACATGATACACATGCCCTCGGCCACGTTCTAACAACACAGAGTACATCGACAACACATGTACAAGTCATAATAGGCACTACAGACTAGACTCTACGCGAGCGGTTTCATTGGAATTAATCGAGCTTTTCCCCTCGCTGCCGTGTAAATAAAAAATACGCGGCCGGGGGGGGGGGGGCGGCATTATGGCCCCCCCCCCCCTTAAGATGTCGGCCGCAAAGCGGCCGAACGCCGCAAAAATTTGCACGCATGTCAAGTGAAGTGTATAGAATAATATTATAATTTAGGGTAATTTATGCAAATAAAGTCATAAAAATAACATTTTTACCCATAAATCATATATTATTCATATTTAAGCATTCTTTTTCACTACATATTTTCATTAGACCATTCTGAACAATAATATGACAAAAGAATTGGAAGAGCCAGTTTATTCCATATGTTATCCTTTGTTTTGATAATTTCCTATGTATTTCATTGTTTGTTTAACTTTTGTATTTCATTGTTTTTGTTGTTTTATTTCATTTTTTACTACAATTCAACTATTTTTTACTCCCAAAACAACCACATAAACTTTAAACAAGACCCGGTAACTCATGTTTGATCTGTTTTTAGGAAAAAATTACTTTTCCATATGTTTTGTACACAAATCACGAAAATGAGCGATTTTCGGGCTGACATGCAAAAACAAAAAGTCAAGTGACCTTGTAACCGTAGGTCTGATTTTCAAAAAAAATGCTTTTAAAAGTAGCGCAAATGACTCAAAAGAAAAAAAATCAGCGAGCGGCGGGGCGCCATCCATATGCGTTCCCGAGCAATCAGGAAAATCGTGGAGGGGGGCATAATGCCCCCCGGCCTTATTAGGGTTAAACTGGGCCCGAAAGCCTAAAATCAGTTGGGCTCCGGTGCCCCATCATAACTTTCAACATGTGGGACAACAGCAGAGATTTTGTTCCGATTTTGTATATACCTAACACTTGGCTCGTGCAAGTAAAACAAATTTCTAGAAATTTATCTTGTATACTAGCATTTTGCAATGAAAGGCATTTGAATTATTTCACTTCCCACTAACATTTCTATTTGGATTCTTGTTTTTAAAAGTCTAATTCTTGACTTCGAAAATAGTGAATTTCTCTGAGTTTGTTGGCTCTTAAACCTTTATTACCTGGAGCACCTCAAGCACTTTGGTGAAAATTAGTATCAGTATATTAGGCCAATGTTATTATATTACTGTTGTTGATACAGTTCATGTTATCATTTATTGTTATTATATCATCATGATAAATGAATAAACATAAAAGGTCTCATTATTATTTAATTGTTATAATAATCTCTCTATATATGTTTACGATTATTATGCATAAGTATTTATAGGTATCATGATTGAAAAAAATCTGGCCTCAGGCTGCAATATCTAACAAAGAAACCATTATCTTCTCGGTTAAGCAGGCCTTTTTATTTCAGATATTCAAAAGCATACTCGGACTCAATGAAACCTCCCAAATTCGGATTGTATACGCCATCTACGAATGAATCGATGTATGCCAAAGCGCTTAAAGTATGAGGCGCATTTCAGACCCCCGCGGAACGTTTTTCAAAAAGGGGGAGGGGGGGGGGGTTAAAGTATTGACGATCAGGTACAGCAAAGCTCTGGTGTTTTAGGCACTTGATTACGTAAAAGACGTAAAACATGGTATGAAGCAATATTTATTCATAATGAGTCACTTGCGACATATTTAACTTCTTTGACCCATTGTTTGTATATATAGGTGATAATAAAATTCTGTTTAAGATATACTAATAATAATAATAATAGCTCTATACAAAGCGAATTTATTTTCCATTTCTTTTTCACATATTATAAACAATAACAAACAATAATAAACGTAATGGTATAACAGAAATAAGCATGAAATATCTTTGACATTGTTTTTTAGTCATTTCTAAAGTTTTTGGCAGAATTATTTTGTAGAGCAATATGATATATAGGCAAGGTTCGCGCTCAATTGCGTTTTTGCGTCCCGGACGCGACTTAAAAAAAACTTAGACCAGCCATTCTAGCACTGCATTTGATTTGAGTTTAAAACAGGTAATGTCACTATATGAAGACTTTTTAATAGGCACTTTAGATAATAATTATGAATTCACACCATCGACTATATGCGCATTGATATTAGTGCCTTAAACACGAGGTTTAGGTGTAGAGCAAACTGTATTATTTTGTATTTAACAATTACACAGACAATCTCTTAATTCAAAACCAACAAACTAATAAAATTTAATGCTAATCATGTCTGACTTGTTCACATTTTGCCCTTGCAGTAAATCCCTTACGCCTAGTCTTTTTAACTTTCAGAAGCTTAATTCAATTTATATACTCTGTACATCAAGTCAGTTCACTAAAGCATATCGGTCTTCACCCGGACCACATTTATGGGCATGCATATGATTTGCTCTGAATATGGCCTATGGCCTACTTACCATTTCTTTGGTATGTTTTCAGTTTCCATTATTTTTACAATTTAACCATTACATATATAGCGTCTTTCTTTCTTTCTATCTATTTCTCTTTAACATACTTTTTCCAAAGGGGGGGGGGGCATATGGAAACGTTTGCTTATATTTGTCTCATAAAAGAGGTTGATCACAAACTGACTCCCACTCGGTGTTGAGTGCTCAGGGCTCACAGGCCACTGGCTTTATCAGGCAGGTAGTTCCATTATGTGAATGGGTAAATTAACTATTACAAAATGAGGAGACACATTACATTGTACAATAGGGACACACATTGTTTTTATTGTGCATAACATACTCTTGTGTTGACTTATTGCATGAAACTATAAAACCAAAATGCATTTTGTATTCTAACAATTGGAGTACAAAGAATAATAACAGGTGAATGAAATGCATAAACACCACAAACATCTGGGGAGGAAGCATTCATAAATTTGAATACATATAGTTGATAAACGACTCCGATGAAACTATAAAACCAAAAAGAAATTTGTGTTCTGGCAATTGGAGTACAAAGAATGATAGCGGGTGAATAAAATGCTTCAACAGCAACACAAACACCTGGGAAGCTAGGAAGCATCCATAAATTTGAATAATTTAGTTGATAAACGACTCCGCATGTGGACGTTTGTTGGAGCAGAAAGCAATGGATTCTTAACAACAAGAACCCATTTAACAGAATGTCCGAACGTAAATTAAATTTGGCGCGGTTGGAAAATGCATCTTTTTACCCTGCGACTTTTATGGTACGATCCAGTAAATTAAAACAGTAACATGGCTCTTTTAAAATTACTCATTAAATAAAACCCAAAACTTCAGTGATATCAGAAAAAACATGTTATATCTTACTAATAGTTAAAAAAAAAGATGTATAAACATTGTAAAAGTGTCGCATTTTACGATAACAGACGCCGAGTTAGCGAAGATGACGTCATTAGTGCGCTTGCATCAGGGAATTCAAGGTTAAAAGGTCAATTCAGACACTGATAAGTTATTGGTCGAGCCTTTTTGTTTCCTTTATTCCGACAAAATTATACAATCAATCAAAACAAGTTTAATACCAGAAGAAAGCTAACGATTAGTATTTTCATTAACCACTTGCCCCAAAGTCGCTTGACCACAGTGAAACGAGTGACAGCTTGTGAGAGCGGCCAAAGTGTGATTGAAACTCGCTATTTGCTCTTCTCCAATGCAAAAAGAGACGACATTGTGCTGGATAAATGTATTTTTTCCGACAAAAGTACAGAAAATTTGCATATGGTCTTTTTATATTATACTTTATGAAATGTTACCCGAGTGACTTCTGGGCGCCCCAATGCTGGAAATAAACGCACATTTTTAGAAAACTTCACTATTTCATGGATAAATGCTTATTTGTTCTATGCACGCAAGTCAGACTGAGCGGATGATACAACGTTTCCATATGGGGGTTCGAGCCCCAAGCCCCTGAATTGTATACATTCGCGCGCACGATTGTACGCCATTGTACTTCGCTCCTATACTTATGATTAGCTTGTTTCATTCTCAGAGCACTTTCACAATTTCGGAGGAGCTTCCGCATGGTGAATAATGAAAGACGGGTTGTATATCTGAATTTTACATCATCTTCATTATAACCCTGACTGTGAATCACGTACATCAGATCTGAGAATCATGGCTAATATCTCATTTCGTTTGTTTTTAGGCCTATTGCTTGGGATCCAGTCTTTGTTGTATGCAGAAGGACAAGGCAGAATGATCGAAAAAAGTGCGTTGATTGGCCAGCAAGTAAATCTGACGTGTAATTTAAACTCGACTGAAGATGTTACTTGGTTGTATGATATTGGAGAACACAATTTCGTTAAAATTTATACCTGTACGAATGATCGATGTGAACTTATCGGTGCTGAAACTATTACAAGCATTGTTTCTGGCCATTTTGATCATATTGGAGCTACACAAAGTAATGATATTTCAATTCTTTCACTTACACCATCCAATGAAAAGAAATATGCTTTTAAGTGTGAGCTGGTGAATGACATTCTGCAGGAATATTCGGTACAATCAATTGACCCAATAAATATCGTACCCAACTGCAGTGTTATATTGCCGAGTAGTAATGCAAATGGAGTCGGCAGTATGACTTTATCATGTGAAGTAAACTCGGGTGATCTCGACGTCAGTTTGACATTAGAAGGAATTGGACTAAATTTTCCTGTTGATTCCGCCGGGTCATCTCAAAGTGTCAAAGCTAAAACTCTCTCCTTTGACGATTTCAACAACGATTATAATGCTTCCTGCATGGCACATTTTTCGGATATTGATGTAATGCGACTTTGCACCTACCCTAATATCCTAAAAGCGCAATACATTGTTGAAGGAAATGACATCATTATCGAATGCGACGATGAATCAAATGTCGATCACTGGCGTTTCTACAGTTCAGATGGAAGAGAAGATGATTTTGAGGATCGTGCATGGATTCGAGACGGAGGGCGATCACTGCTGATACTCGATATATCCGAAAAAGATGTCGGGAAGGTCGTGGTGTGTCGAATTGAAGGAGATGACAACCAGACCAACAAAGGTATCATTAGATTCCATGTAATCTCAAAAATTCCCGGAGACAACAATAAACCAAATTCTGAAGATCCAACACTTGTTCCTAGTGCTCAAAATGCTTACTTTGTTTCATCATTGTTTTTTCTCACCCTGTGGTTAATCACGCTAATAGTGTTTGGAGTCTTGTTAGGGTGCACACCAAAAAGGAATAATGCTAGTATTGCATCGGCCTCAGGGAATGCATCAGTATCAAACGGGGGTTCTGGTGAACGTGAGACACCCTTGGTTATTGTTAGGACGAGATCTAGAGGGGATCTAAACACAAACAACAGCGCCCATATCCCTGTCCTTGAGTCCGAGGTAAACAGTAGCCATGAAAACAAACAGAATCGCAAAAGCAACAATGACAGTCATCTGTACTTCACCCTCGAAAAGTCATCACCGTCACCAATGAATTCCTTACCGAGGGCTTCGGCAGCAAGATGGGAACAGCCTGATGCCAATCCAGCATCGGTGAACCATCCCCAGAGCAGTCATTCGCAATGCTATGAAACCGTCGGGGAACCCAACAAGGGCGCTACATGCTCTTATGACCTTGGTGAATATGCCGAGGTTGGCATGCACTTCCAAGGAGAGGGACCTCCTGATATTGGTGAATATACCGAGGTTGGTAAGCACTTCCATGTGAAGGGCTCCCCTGCTCTATCAGGTCGTCCTTCAATCCGTGAAAAGCCTAAAAGAGAAAAGGTGAAGGGTGACATTTCTAGACTTTATAGCAAGGTGAATAAATAGGTACATGACATAGATCCTAAACAAAATGGGATTTCTGGACATCTGTTTACAATTTGTTAATTTATTCATGGATCGACTGAGTGTGCTAAAAGGGAAAAAACAGTATTGGCAGGAATTGCCACTCGAAGGAAATATACCAATTTAGATTTTTTTTTTTTTTGGGGGGGGCGGGGGGGGGGGGTCACATTGGTGTTTGGATTTTGCAGATCGGCTACTTGTTTTTCTTCATGTTTGCCCCTTTCAGCATGCAATGTCTAACTATTAAATGCAAATCCAGAAGCCAAATCTTGCCTATTTTTTCTTCAAAAGTAGTAATTTGAAATAGCTCTTTAGTAAGTGCTTTACGACTGTCTTTTTACCACTTTGACTGAGGCTTAATGGTTTAGAAAGAATATGTGTATCTTTGATAATACAGACAGCTTTTTATGAGCCTTTTAAAACAAATATCCTCAATGGCATTTTCTCTAATGTCTCTACGAAATGTACATAAAAGAGCCTTTTTATTGTCTTTCATTATGACAGTGGAGAGACTAGCAATGTTGTCGTAAGAAAGCCAACGTAAAATAGATATTGATGATGTTGATTATGTTTGTTAATTTCTTCATATGATTAAATATTTCTTTTTGCAGACTATATACACAAAATATAGGAGATTAAAGTAAAATGTACCATTTATAAAAGCAACTGCACGATTAGTATATCGTTGCACCATCATATATAGGAGAACAAGTCTAAATAAATGAATGATTTTGCACTATATAGTCAAACCTATGGTCACCAGTATTGCTTCCCTCTTTGAGAGGAAACCTGTCCAGAAGGCCATACAGTGACAACTGTTTATGCCCATCTTCAGTTGGGTAGCATTTATCATGGAGTTACTAGTAACTCCATGCATTAATGTACAGGTTTGACTACATGTATATAGGCATATGAAAATTAATAATTGCTGTTGTACTTTATTGCTTACATACAAGAACTGTTTGTATTAGTGTCGTGTATCACAGCGTCAATGTTGTGAAATGTTGGATATGGTCTATGTAATAAGGTAATTTGTGTTAAAAGGTACCTTAGCCATTTGTTGCAAACTGTACATTAGTAAAACTACAAGCGCGGGACTATACCTTTTATACATATTTTATACATGCTTTTCCTCTTGACTATTTAACACACACTGAAAGGGCGAATAGAGAATATCTATAACAATGTATATAACTCATTGATGGGGCATATACAAGACAGGGCAGAACACAGCCTAGTAAAGAGTGTTATAATCCTATGCACTTAAAAGCAACGTCAACTTTTGTTTGTGCTTCTTGGGTACAAAGAAGTTCCAATATGATCAGCCATGCACAAAGAAGACGTAAGACTTGATGCATGGCTGATCGTCAACGAAACGGAGTTAAGTCTTTGTCAACTCTGTTTGTTGCTAATGCTATGGTCACATAACCCAAAAGTAGCCTGCTCGGCGGCCGAGCGGCGAGTTTTTAGCCAATTTTGCCCGGCCACCGAGCGGCGGCCGCCCAGGCACCGCTTTAAGGCATCGCTCGGTCGCTGCATAAGTTTTAGCGCGGAGTTAAAATTCGAGCTGCGCCTGCTCATTTTCACTCGCCGCCCAGCCTACGCTCGGTGGCCGGGCGGTCGCCGCCCGGGCGCATCGAGCGTTCACCGTCGAGCGAGTTAGGTTAAAAATCGTCGCCGCTGGGAGATCAGTCGGTCACTGGGCGGCGAAATAGGTCGGCAGGCAGCCTTTGAACTAGCGGCTTCGATTTTTGACCTAAATCGCTAGGCGGCGAACGCTCGATTAGTGAGGTGCCCTGGCGGCGACCGGCCAGCCACCGAGCGTATTTTGGAGCCCCGCCGATCACTGGCCGGTCGCCGTGCAATATCTTTAAAATCAGCCTGTGACGGTGATGGGAGACTGCTCGGGAATCGGTGGGACGCCGGTCGGTCACTGCCGGGACACCGCGCGAAAAAGCTCCGCGATTTCGCCCAGTTTTGACCTAAAGTCGACCGGCGACCGACGGGAAATCGACAGGGCATCGCCCAGGCTCCGCTCCGCCTCTACAGCCTGCTCGACTTCTCCAAAAATGGCTGGGCGGTGCCTAAATTCCAGCAGCGACCAAGCAGGTTACTAATCGGTCGGTCGCCGCACTAATTTGTGACCATACCTTTAGGCAGGCAGCCAGTGAAAACGAATTCATTTAATCAAATTATGGAAATGCAAGCATTAGTTTACACAAACATAACTTTGTTATTCCCGGCTCATTTTTCCTAATTGAGGTGTCATATGAAAGGGCAGAAAATAAATTTTATCGAAATCTTTTTCTTTGAAATTTAGATACCGCCTGCTAAATGAATTTTTGGTACCCTGTCTTTAAATGGTTTCCATTCACTCATGCGTGAAATATCCATCATAGGAGTTACATCAAACGAAAGAGGGGGATCTAAGCTTTACAAATATGTGACATTTAACAAAGCCAAATCTTGGATGCATGGCCCTACATGTTGTATGGTGTAATATTGAAGCCCTAACCAAATTGCGATTCAAAATGATCACGAAGTGTTTCAAAAAGGTAAAAATCATCGAGTGAATGGTTTTACCATACTCATTTTCACCAATTAACTGTAGGTCTAGTATTAAATTTCGAATTCCAATCTAAATTTCTTGATAATCAAACATGCGATTTGCTCGTAAAAGTCATGGGATTCTTTTCTGACATAAAGGTTGATAATTATGATTGCAGCATGAGCTAAATCCAGGATTATGTTTAGAATCAAAGGCAAAGTCACCCAATACCTTTAAGAAAATCACTCGTTTTTCTCTCTATCCTTCTCTCTTATGTTTAATGTGCAATATTCAGACTGTTTTGTATTTTGATATTATTGTCATTATTGTTGTCAACTCAAATGTTAATTATTTGATTATTAATATATCAAAGGATAATATAATACACTCTTTTCATATAAACCAAAAAATAATGTTAGACCCTTCTGTGTATGCACGTTTAAAGGTACTATGCCCCATTTGCAGGCCCAAAAAATGAAAAAGTTAAATTCCAACTGCATTTGAAAGATAACTTATTATACTTATTTAGAACTTCCCTAACAAAGGTGGGGCTTGAAAATGTCTTCAAGTGGAAAATAATGACTATTAGTTGTCAAATCGACTTTAAGGCTATAGAGCCCAAAAGTAATATTCTTGATTTTCAGACAATTGTACCGAATGGTCATACGTTTTATGCTGCGCAAAGATTCAATCAGTTTAATCTTGGCCATCACAACTCTTTTCATGTATGTTATTACCAAAGAAGGAAAAAAGCCAGTCAGTCACTCAATAGTGTCTGACAGTGAAGTCTAGCAAGTAAACGGGTTTCCTTGCATAATTTGAATATGAGGACACTGCTAACGTTTAAATTTCACAGATAGGACATACATGACATATTCATAATTCCTGCAAAGTTCTACAAAATTTGAGGTTGGATGCAAAAGGGACATAGTACCTTTAAAGAAACTTTTGTCAAAAAGGTTTGCAAAATGTGTATCGTGCTAATGAGATTATGATTGTATGAATAATGTATTTAATGTGGAATGTGGTTGATAAAGAAGATATCAGGAGATAAAAAATGTATAATGTCATAATCCGAATATCATCATTCCCTTAAGCAATGTATGCAGACATAGTTTCGTCTTTACAAAGTAGAAATTAGAAATTAATACTCATAAAACACGGTAAGCGTTGCACACAATGGAGTCAGTCGAGATGAATTTGCAACGGCAAGAAAAAGAATGAATGAATGATTAACAGAATAAATACATGAATAAATAAAGAAATTGATTAATAATTAAAAATACGTTAATGATAAAAATTAAAGTTCACTAAAATCAGGAATGAATTATACATATCTAGATAAACCAAGCGTAGTATTTTGTAACATACGTTAAACTATACAGGGTACATAACATTTAATATGTGCAGATGGTTGTAAAGTTGGAAGAAAAAAAGAAGATTTATCTTGTCCACCGTGCATTACCAGACACCCCTCTATTCTTGTATATATTATAACGGCCCACAATGCATCAAGTTCGGGTTTATCTTGGAGTTTAAGTTTATCAAAGCTAGCTTTAAAAAGAACTTTGCATCCTTCAACACTATAATTTTGTGTCAATCAGAGTCTTTGATACGAGTATAAGTTTTGTTTTAATGTCAATTATTAAAACCAAATGTCTCTTATTCTACACCTCGTAATCTTTACCATGTACTTGGGATAAATTGTGCACATCGTGTCATTAGATTTTGGTAATATTGCAATATTTTTGTTTTCGGTGCTAAAAGAATGGTTACATTTCTTCTATTATTATGATTATCACTATTACAATATAAGAATAAAATAATAATGTATATTTTAGTTTTAAAAAATTATTGCGTATATTTTATAAAAATTAATCGCTAGTCATTGTCAATTTCATTTTGGAGATAGCAGGCTCTTCAGTTAAGGCCTCTATTACTTTTTATAACTGTTATTACTTTTGTATTACTTTTGTTATACTTTGTCACTCATCTGCCTCGCAACAAGGGAATGATACAGGGAAGACTGAAGACATCTTCAGTCTATCGGTTGAAGATGAAGATGGCAGTGCCGCATCTAAGCACCGGCCCGTATATGTGGCCTGGTGGTTAAGGCGATGGCGTTCGAAACCAGGTTCGATTCTCGGCGGAGATATTTTTTTTAATTTTTGCAAAATATTTCAAACAGGCACAACATTAGTGGGAAACCGTCAGGGGCGGATCTAGCTTTTAGCTAAGGGGGGGGGGGGTTAACCCAATAACAATAGTGGAGCATCGTCCATGAGCCGCGTGGCGGCGAGGCGATTTTAGGGGTGTGGCTATTTTGAACCCCCGTAAAAGATGCTTTCCTGGCATCTATACTAACATCTACTAATACTGTGTGGGTCTGGACACATGATGGTGTTTTTCTATGCACATCACATTTCCGCTTGGCAGCCCAAAGAGGGGGGGGGGTTAAACCCCTAACCCCCCCCCCCCCCCCATAGATCCGCCCCTGACCGTGATTAAAGCTACGCAACCACTTTTTCTCATTTCCTTTTGAATTTTAGGCCTATTTATTTCAACAAGAACAAGACTGGTTGCCAAAACTTGTGTTTATTTTATATCATATGAAAGTATTGAGTTCTGCTTGGAGTTCAAAAACTTAACGCAAAGAATTTTAAAGCTCCGTAAAAGAAAGATTCATTTAATATTTCTACCTGAATTAGAAGATATGAACTTTATATTTTAATAAATGACTTGCTTGACCTGTTTTGAAATAAATAATTAATTTTTTTTTTTTCTTCGAAATTACGACATGCGGAATAATTAATCCTATTCACCATCGGAATAAAAAAAAAGAGGCTTTATAAACGGTGTGCTTTAGGTTTAACATTTAATTATTTTGTTTAAAAAATAAAAAAAATTAAAAAATTAAAAAAAAAAAAAAAATCTATTTTACTTTGGATAATAAAATAAACACATGACACCGCCCTTAATACAGTAATTGTGTTATCTATCTGCTTTGTTTGCCTCTTTTGATGTCTGATGAACTCAAAATAGTGGAGCATGAGAGAGAGAGAGAGAGAGAGGGAGAGAGAGAGAGGGAGAGAGGGAGAGGGGGAGAGAGAGAGAGAGAGAGAGAGAGAGAGAGGGGGTTGGGGTGTAGGTCTATAGAACATGATGCGGTCGTGTTAAACAGATGATCGAGAAAAAAAGTAGGCCTGAATTGAATACACAGATATACTATGCAGTGCGAGTCAGAAAAATTACAGGCACTCTTTAAATTGAGACTGTTATGAATATTAAATAGGCCTATTGTGACATATAGCATAAGCAGTTGAATCTTTCCTTCCATGTTTTTTTTGTCTTCGTTTTTTCGTGTTTTTTTTTAAAATTAAACTTTCTATTCACGGTTGACTGAACATGGGTTTCAGGGGCTAGGAATGGGGCTTGAGGGTTGTCGCATTCATTTTTTTTTAATTTTAAGAACATACATAATATGCCTCTCTTAAACTCTTTTTGAATCATTTTTTTTTGGGGGGGGGGGGGGGGGAGGGGTGGGGGCCTGAGTGCACCCCAAACCAAGAAAATTCTTCTGGCATATTGAGCGTATTTACATTTCAAAATTAGCTAATAAATCTCGGACCGAGCTGCCGTGTAATTTTTCTTCTTCACCGTATTGATTATAAAGCCTGCGATAACTTATGGTGGTGGTTATTTTACCTGACTGCTAAGAAAGCATAAATGCTTGTAAGTAAGCAACCAGACGGCCGAAGGCTTTAGGGCCTCTCCGAGGGACCTGGTAATGATGATTAATGCCTTACCAAAGGGCACTAGCGCATCGCCTTGGTTTCGAACCCGGGTGACCGGATTACGAGACCACTGCTCTACCGACTGAGCTATCGCGCCTCCTCGTAAGCTAGGCATGCTGTGTTAGATATGAAATCATTAATCATATCGTGTCCTCTACTTAGAGTCAGAAGTGCATTAGATTGAATCCTTTTACGAAGAGTCAATACCCTTCTGACTCTAAAGTTTCACCACCACTCTCACATATTACATGCAGGCCCAGCGGAACGTTTTTATAAGTGGCGTATTAACGACCAGGTAACGCGTAATTGGCGTAGGGTCCAGGTGCTTTGCCCCTGCGGGGGTCAAGGTCTTTGAACGGAATATAACTTGTATGCGATTCAATTGAGGTTTTATTATTGTTATGTATTTTTTGGTTAAAAAATGCAAACCATCTTTACTCCTTACTGCCTTTTTTTTTTGGGGGGGGGGGGCGCGCGGAGTGCGTTTTTGCCCCCCCCCCCCCCCCCAACTTCCTGCGCCTATGTTTACACGAGTCTTGGTGAACACAAATGTTACTCGAATACTGTCAGATGGATATTGTACAGATATATACTCTATCAACGTGAAGAATCTGTGTACAATCATCCCTGGAAAACTCCCCCCCCCCCCCTCTCCAGGACAATAATCCCCCCCGGAAAATAATCCCCAAGGACAACCACCCCCGTCGACAATACCCCCCCCCCCCTATAAGACAATGACCCCCGTGGAAAATTACCCCTAGGACAATTCCGTCATCCCCCCTTTAATAAAGGGAAGGTCTACCCTGATAATAAGTTAGTTTTAATAAAAGCAGAATGTTTTTTTCGGGGGATAATTATCTTCGGGGGGGGGGAGTGGTTGTCCAAGGTGATAACTTCCAGTTTTTTTTTTCCTAGGTGGGGTTCATTATCCCAGGGAGATAATTTTCTTAGGGGGCCATTGTCCTAGGTCCCTGTACAATAACTGCAAAATGTCTTATTCATTTGTGGAAAAGCTAATCAAGGCTCAAAGTCATTTAAATTCTGTAAATTAGATTTATTAACAAAATTAAAGTCTGTCTTCAAATTCAACTCCGCTCCCTCACAGGCCTGAATAAAAGGTCTTCTTTCAATTTTCCAAACGACTTTGGCACGAGCCCTTTTGAGCAGGCAAAACACATCAATGACTTCTTTGCGAATATTTGCCGTGAATTGCCTGTCTTAGATATTTCGTCTTGTCCAGCCTTCCTACCTGCCAGAAGACCACCTCCTAGTATTCAGAGATTCAAGATCTTTGAGATACTGAAAAGACTAAATCTCTCGGGGTTTTCACACCGGGCCTTGCGTAGAGTTGCGCAGGCGCGGAGTAGGATTTCTCAGGGGAGGGAGCCCATTTTTTTTTTTTTTGCAGTGGGGGGGGGGGGGGGTGGGGTAGTGAGCACTATCTTTTTTTTGGCCCCCCCCCCCTCCCCTGGATCCGCCACTGGAGTTGCGTAGTGTTGCGTACCGACTACGCCGAGCGTACGCAACCCTACGCCGGTCTACGTACCTGTACGCGAAGGCACGCAAATGGGTACGCGAGGAGGACGCAACAAAATAAAAACACTCTAGAATTAACACTCTAGTTTATAAAATGCCAATGGCGACACTAGCGGCTCCTACGAGCGTCTATCGCATTTTTAAACGGCGCTTTGAAACCGTAAGCAACCCTACGCCAGGCCTAAACGTACGTAACCCTACGCCAATGGCAAACGCCGTATGTACACGGTTCCTATACGCACAGGGTACGTAACAATACGCCATCGTACGCCAGCCTACGCATAAACTACGCAGGACTACGCCGAAGCATCATTTTTTCGTGAATACGCAGCCTAACTTTGGCGTAGTCGGTACGCAACACTACGCAAATCTACCCAGATCCGGTGTAAAAGGGGCTTAAGGCTGTCTACCCGGAGGACATCCCCATACAACTGATACGAGAATTTGCCTTAGAACTTTCCGCTCCTTTATCTGTCATCTTCAATGTCTTTCTAGATCAGGGTTCCTTTCCGTCTCGTTGGAAGCGTTCTGTCATAACACCGATACCACAGTCCTAACCAAAGACTTGCTGTTCTGACTTGAGACCTTTTTCAATTACACCAGTACTGGCGCGTGTGTTTGAAAGTTTTGTTTCGCAGTTCCTAATTATAGATTTAACTCCTCACCTGGATCCGCGTCAGTTTGGCATTTTAGGTTAAAAATCACGTCATATCAAGGTATCGACTTACGTTCTTCAAACTCTTGACATTTACGTGATTGTGTTAACACGTTTATAGCACTAGTCACATAAAAACACGTACACTAAATTACGCACTTGTCGCTGTAATAATTATCATCATTATATAACGTGATTATCCCTACCTTAGAGACCATGGTTTGTAACCTTATACTCCCTTTTTTGTTTGGCTATGCAATTACATCTTCATAAGCGAAATAATCACATTCTTTAGGAGTTTTAGAATCGCGTCACAGAAACACGTGAGCGTTAGTGATAGTTTGCTGTCATCTCCCTGGTCAAACTAATTGAAATTTACGTCGAAGATGATATATTTTATTGCAACCCACTTTCAACCCAATAATTACGCAAATGTTACACAATAAATGAACCAAATTAATGACGTTCTCATCCCGATCCAGAACATCGTGTTTTGGATCCTTTATAATCACGCCAAGGCCCGCCGGAAGCAGTTGGGATTGGTGGGGGTGGGGTGCAAACACTCCAGAAGGAAAAACTAAATGCAACTGGTTACCCTGGAAATTGGATTGGGCTAACTGATCCAGTTGACCCAGACCAGTTGAATTATTACTGGACCCAGGCGTGTACGCAGGATTTTTTCAAGGGGGGGGGGGGGGGGGGGTTAACATTTATAAATCGGGCCGAAAATTTCGCAACGACTCAGCCAGCCGCTGAATAAGCTGGGGGGGGGGGGGGGGGGGTGGGGGGGGGGGGGGGGGGGGGGGGGTAAGAGGAAACTTTTTTTTTGTTTTTCGGTCTCGAAATTTGAAAAATTGACATTTTGCTCCGTTGGGGGGGGGGGGGGGTAAGGTCAGCTTTTTACGTCAACCATGGGAATATTTTTTTTTAATAAAAAAAAAAAATCCAAAAGGGGGGGGGGTTTAGAGAAATTTAGGGGGGGGGGGGGGTTTACACACAAAAAGTTACCAAAGGGGGGGGTTACCCCCAACCCCCCCCCCCCCCCCCCCCCCCGTGTACGCGCCTGACTGGACCAGTTAGAATTCAACTGGTCAAGCCCAACTGGACCAGTTATACCAGTTGGATTACACTGGTGTAGCTGGACCAGTTGAACCATTTGGTAAGACTTCCAACCAGCTAAACCTCCAGTAGAAACACTTAATTAGTACTTTAGGGCACAAGTATAGCACTTGTATTAATTAATTTTGTCAATGGCAACAACATAGCATCACTGGCTCGTTTGTAATTTCATTGGCAATAAGTAGACTTAGATAATTAAATGTTACAATTTGTTTCCACATACTCGTATTTTATTGAATTATTTTAGTTCATAGTTAATGTTTAATGAAATGTAACTTAAACAAAGTATTGAAATGTCCTAATAATTGGCAATTTATATTTGGTATTTTCGAAATGAATTGCATATAACTAAATCATCAGTAATTAAGAAATATGCTGTAAATTCAAATAAATTGTTTTAAAAAAAAACATAGATATGCACGCACCCCATATTCATTATGCAAATTAGCTGGTTCAACTGGAAATATGCCCACTGACCAGTTTTCAACTGGTGCAACTAGAAATATGCCAACAGTCAGTTATCAACTGGTGCAACTGAAAATGTGCCAGCAGTCAAGGGATAATCACCACGTAACTTAAATGGCAACTTTGACTACAATTTAAAAAGGTGTTTGAAGACACTTATAATTACAATTTTTTCACTCCTAAAAATCACGGATGCCCAGCTTAGATTAATGATCAGTTTGAGCCACGTGATCATCACCAAGAAAGTTCTTGTAACTTTGAAACCATTTAAATAGGTCTTTGAAGACACCTAGGATTACTAATTTTTCACACCTATTAATCACAGATTCACAGCTTAGATTATTAATCAGTTTGAGTCAGGAGATCATCACCAAGGAACTCATTGTCACTTTGACTACCATTAAAAAGGTGTTTTAAGACACCAAAGAATTACTTAGTGTTTCACACCTAAAAAATTACAGATGCCTAGCTTAAATAAGTAATCGGTTCGATGCACGCGATCATCACCAAGAGAGTTATGGTAACTTTGAAACCATTTTAAAAAGGTGTGTAATAAGACACCTCATAACTACTAATTTCATACAACCAGACATTCACGGACAGGACAATAAAACGATTAGCCGGTGTAAGCAACGTGATTATAACCATCAACCTTGGATAACATGTGAAACCAATCAATAAATTTGCTTAAAATACCAAAGAATTATTTATTTATCACCACCATCAGTTAACGGATAAAAAAACTCGTTGCTTTGTCCAGTGGTTATTTGGTCATAAACACTTGATTTACAGAGGTAAGTGGGCCCTGAGTGGAATCACGTAACTCCAGTCGCGTGATAACTTGGTGGTTTTTAGATGAAATGAACACGTGAACAGGAGTACACATTTTTTTCTTCAAATGAAGGCACATTTCAAGAAAGTTTAAATTTAGTTCAAAAGTTCAATGATATTAAGAGGATCCAAAAGCGTAAATTTCGCATCATCCTGAGGGATCAGTAAATCCAGAGGCGGCGGAGCAACTTTCAAAGTGGGGGGGGGGGACAACATAAAAGGGCACTTTCTGGGGGAAAACGGCACCTTCACAGAGAAATCTCAAAGCGAAAATATTAAATTTGAGAGACATTGGTATATACCTCTATATTATTGTGATTTCATTATCAGGGATGATTGCAATATTTGTTTCACTATAAACATCATATAAGATATTAATTAAGCATCATACTTTGCAGATGGGTGTGATAGTCTGAAAATCTATTTGCGAGCGAGCAAAGCGAGTGAGGAAAACATTTAAAGAGTTGTGAGGTCGCAGTGCGAAAAATTACTTCTAATAAAGAGGAAAACCCCAATCCTGATGGGGTTATAAGCACATTCTCATAACAGAAGATTGAAAAGGCCTTTGATAAGTAACATGATTATAACATCTAGAAATGCGAGCGAGCGTACTGAGCGAACGAGCTAATTATCAGAGGTGAAAATGGGTCACTTCTTACACATAAAAAAAGATGCCCTCACCAGGGATGAAGAAGGCATTTATAAGAAGTGAAAAGGGGCATTTATGAAAAAGGGATAGGTTCCTTATTACTGTAGAAAGGAAAAGGGGTACGTATCATGTTAAAAGGGTAATTATCAGAGGTGAAAAGGGGCGCTGACCGTATAGGAAAAGAAGCACTTACGTGAATGAAAAAGGGGCACTAATAATAAAGGGAAATGTGCATGTGTTGACAGAAAACGGGCACCGATCAGATTTTAATAGGGGCATTTATCGGATGTGAAAGGATGCTTTTAGGAGAAGGGGGAAAGTGGCTCTTATTAGAAAGAAAAAGAGGTACATCTTAAAATAAATGGGGCACTTATCAGAGATGAAAAGTGGTAATTATGAGAAGGGGAACGGGTACTCATAAAAAGGAAAAAATGCATTCATTAGGAAGGAAAAGTGGGACGTGACTTTATTAGAGATCAAAAGAGCACTTATCAGGAGGGGAAAGGGCACTTGTCAAAGTAAAACGAGTATCTCTCAGAATTGAATAGGGTCATTTACAAAAGGTGAAAAGGGGCACTTATGAGAAGGAGAAGTGGCTTTTTTAATGGGGCACTTATAAGGAAAAGGGGCATTATTAGAAAGGAAAGGGAACAATCTTTTATAAATACCAGATGCGCTTATCCGAGTTAAAAGGGGGTAGTTATTAAAAGGGGAAGGGGCACTTGTCAAAGCAAAAGGGACACCTCTCATATGTGAATAGGGCAGTTATCAGAGGTGAAGGGGCGCTCCTCGTACCTGAAAATGGGCACTTATGAGAATGAAAAATGGACACTTATTGTAAAGGAAAATAGAAACTTGTCGAAGGAAAAGTGTAAAAATAAAAGGGGGACATATTAGAGTTGGGAAGGGGAAGGGGCACTTTTACAAATTAATAGGGGCACTTGTCAAAGCAAAAGGGGCACTTTTCCTATGTCAAAAAGGGGCATGTTTGGGGTACTTGAAAAAATGGGGCCACTGTGCCCCCCCCCCTTCCCGTGAGCGCCGCCTCTGAGTACATCTCCTATGAACACGTTTTGGAAACACTTGGCATCAATCTCATGTCCGAGCGACACGAGCAGGGCCCGCCCCCGCCCCCCCCCCCCCGGGAGAAAAAAAACGTGTAAAATTTTTACCCCCGCCCCTGGCGCCCAAGGGGGGAGGGGGTGCAAATTTTAAATTGTCGATGAACAACAACAAAAAAATGTGCTCGCTACCCACCCCCCCCCCCCCCCCCCCCCCCCCCACTGAGCGACTTTTCGGCCGGCGCGATTTTCAAATTTCGGGAGCAAAAAAAAAAAAGTTGGGCCCCCTCCCCTAAGAAATCCTGGATCCGCGTCTGCCTCCCGGCGTCTATACGTCTCTACGTTTCAACTTAATATAATGTGCAATATCTATTCGACATTATGTAATGTTGTTATTCAAATATCAATTTTTCTCGTTTGAGATGAATGCTGTCATTACATTTAACAATAGCAATTGTTAAAACTGAAAAAAACATGATTTGTATTTGATTTTTTCTTTAAAAGTTGAATTTAATCATCAACGTTATATTCCTTATAACAAAATCGAAAAACGTCTTTTTTGGGGTAAGTTTACAGTAATTTATCATTGTATCAGGACACAAATCTTGTGCAAATAGAAGCTTATACATGTATCTTTTTTCAGTTAAAATTACAGCAACCCAAAGTTATTGAATTGACTTCCACAAAAACGAAATTATTGCCCAAATGTGTATTAACTGTATTCATAATTATTTGTGTATCAGTGTATTGAGGAAGTGTTTGGTGTGTCTAAATCGAGTTTTATTTAAGTGAAACCCATAATCACCTTGGGATCGGTGTCAAATGATGGATAATTAAAATACCCTCAAGTTGTAATCAATTTCACTGAGTTATGTTGTGTGCAAAATATAAATTTTTAGCTGAAAATGTGCTTTTTGGTTGATAATCCCCCTCCCCAATTTTTGCCAGTATCTCGGAATAATAACTGGACGATAGGGATTGGAAATTTAGTAGTGCAGAAAGTTCAACGGATTAGGGGTGTTGAGTGCATTTGATCCCGTTTGATAAGTACTTCTTCTGTACTCTGTGATGGTTCAGGAAATGTGGGCATGGACAGTTGCCCCCATACCCCCTTCCAGTCCCTTGTTTTAATCTTGCCCATGAACAAGACAAGTTAGTGCATCAACATGAATAAAAGACATGATATATAACCTTGATGCATGTCAGGGTGAGCCTTAACTGACTAGAATGAGGCATAGTCTTTGTGTTGTGCTGTCTTGTGTTGTGTTGTCATGTGTTGTACCGCCTTCTTTACACATCCATTTACTTTATTTATATGATATCATTGTAAATATGATATGTCGTTGAGTTTTATTTTCAATAAAAACGAAAATACAAAAAGACATTGAATGATTTGGTTTGGCTTGGTTTGATAGTTATTTTGCCTGCATAACTATACAAAGAAAACATGTGTATGCTTGTTAGCAACCAAGGGAACAGACGGTCGTAAGTCCTCTCCGAGGAATTTAGGATTAATGCCTTGCCAAAGGGCACTGGCGATATCACCTCCTAAATCCTGAATAAGAAGTGAAGATACTTCATGACTTTGATCCTGTGTTCTATAACGCAGCATCACTATACATTTGGATAGGGGCTGATGCGAACACAGTAATTTGCTGACAAGATATTGGTATTATGGCTGTCCAGAACGCTGCAGCAAAAAGGGATCGAGGCACATGACCTGTATACATAGCTAGATTCTGTATATCTACCTTATCTAGACTTGCCACACCATGTTATAACCTGAAGAGCAAGGATAATCACAGATTAATGGGGATGCTGAGAACATTGTTGTTATTTATTCAGAAAAATGGCGCATTTAAAAAAACTGAAAAAGTTAAAGAAAATTGGAAGAAGATACAGGCCCAGGGGCGTACGCAGGATTTTTTGAAGGGGGGGTTTTAAAATATTTTGCTCCCGAAAATTTGAAAATCGCGCCGGCCGAAAAGTCGCTCAGTCAGTGGGGTGGGGGGGGGGGGGGGGGGGGGGGGGGGGGGGGGGGGGGGGGGTAAGCGGACACATTTTTTTTTTTTTTTTTGGTCTCGAAATTTCATAATTTGACATTTTTGGTCGTTGGGGGGGGGGGGGTAAGGTCACCTTATTTAGGTTAGCCGTGGGTATAATTTTTTTTTTTTTTTTTTTTTTTTTTTTTTAAATAATAAAAAAAAAGACGAGTTTAGATGCACAATATTTTCCCTTTTGAAAAAAATATTGTTGTATATATCAAAAATACATGTTGGGTAAAGAGTTCTTTCCCACACATAACAATTCCGATACTTTAACCACCTTAAAGTGATTATAAGGCAAAGAAGTTCTTAATTTTTAAGAAAATGTTGAATAAATGCAGCATATTATATGCATGTTTTTTTAGGGTGAGGGTAAAAGAAATCTTGGAGTTATTAAGTCCCCAGATTTGCTAAAGTGCACATACTTAAATATCATTATTTTTGTAAGAAATAAAAACGGCACACCCTAGATGATGGGTGAACAACGAGTCCACCACCCCAATTCGAAAGAAAAAATGAGATTAAAAGCTCCCACGATGAGTTTAAATTACAAACTAGTTCTGAATTTTTAAAGAAATAAAGGTATAAGGGATGAAAACACTGTAGGAAGAATGTTTGAGATTTGTGGTATGGTATGATGCACATAATTGTTTTATTTGTTGTTTTAAACAAAAGATTAAAAAACTACATTAATTATGTAAATTAGAAAAATGGTATAGTTATTCAGACAAACAAATCCCTAGACTCGAATTTCCTTAAATTTATTTAAAATTATCTTCGACAAATGCTATGATAAATGTTTATCAAACTTTTGTGTCCACGTGGTGTCAACCCTTCATACCCCTCCCCCCCCTCTCTCTCTCTCTCTCTCAATCGACGCCTGTGCAATTACTTTTTAAAAGGGGTTTCCACTGACAACACCTGTCATTTTTATTTAAAGATACACGTATCCTTAGGAAACTTCCAGGGGCAGATTGGCCATGGGGAGGTTGGGAAACTTTCCCACGAGTCACTCTTTCTTTTTGACCGTGTTACATGTTATTGAGTGGGCTGGTCGCATCAACCTTGTGTCAAAAAATGATGTAGAAAATTATAGAGGCCTGTCTAAATGCTGTGTTGTTGTTACCTGGTTATTTGATCTTTCGACACAGCTGTTGTAGTTTTATTTGCTTTAGGACCTAGTGGATATCCATCATTTTGTTTTCTATCTGATTTTATACCTCTTTGCAAAGGCATCCAAAGACAAAATAAATTGATTGTGATAGTCAACTTGTGCCATGTGATCCGAAGATGTCCACATTTAGAAAGAAAGGCGAGTTGATGCATTTTCATAGTGTGACCACTTTCTGCTTAGGCGAATCAACGGTGAACAAAATGGCCACGACCCCATCCCCCCCCCCCCCTCCCTGAGAGAAACGAAATTCCGTAAGGAAAAATTCAAAAATGAACATGGGAAACTCATTCCCCACGCCCACCCCTTCAGAGCAATACACTAAGCTTTTGGAATTATGAATCGTCTTTCATTTTAAGAGTAATGAACGTTCATAATTAATTTTCCGCAGAAAATGAACCTTTTTAAATACGAATGTCCCAGCTACCACGACCAAACTGGGTTAGCAGTTGACCAGTAAATGGCATTTGTTGTCTTTGAGATGACATGCTGAGTTTGCAATATGAGGGACTTTTATGATTTGGACGTCGACATAGTGGCAGTGGCGGATCCAGGGGAAGGAAAAAAAAAACGTGATTTTTACCTTTTTGGGGGGATCGCCCCCCCCCCCCTGGCGCTCAAGGGGGGTGCAAAATTTTAAATTTTCGAGGGCCACAAAAAAAAAGTGAGGTCACACCCCCCCCCCCCCCCCCCCCCCCCCCCCCCCCCCTACTGAGCGACTTTTCGATTTAGACACGATATGAATCCGTGTTTAAACAGTCATACGAGCAAGAAATGTCGTTTTTGCGGAAGTCAAGTCAAGTCAATAACTTTGGGTTGCTGTAACTTTTCACTAAAAAGAGAAATAAGCCTCTCTTTTCCTGATATATACATGGGAAAAAAAAAAAAAAAAACGCCAGCAAATCGAGAGAGAGAGAGAAAAAAAAGTAGGAAGTAGGAGTAGGAAGAAAAAGGAGCAGTCAAAGAAACATGACAAAGACTGTGTTAAAAATATTCTAAAAGAATCAACAGATATGCATCATATTATTACCCCTTATTTAAAAATGTAAGTGTGATATGAGCTTTGAATTCAGCTTAGCCCAGCGCAGTTCGCCTTTCGTCCAGCTCGACATAACATATCATGCATTCATGCGTACCTACACAATAATATGACTATCGAGCTCTACGGATAAGTCTGTTATAGCCACAGAGGTCCAGACGGATTTTATTTTGAGTAGGGAGGTGATGTGTAAGAATCAGGATCGGCGATCCCGGGGGGGGGGGGGACGGGAGGGGGGGGGGGGACACTCCCCCCTCATTTTTTTGTTTAGGGGGAATCGTCCCCCCCCCCAAAAAAAAAAAAAAAAAAAAAAAATGTATAGCAAATACTGACTAAAGACTGCAACACAGTTTAAGGCCCTGGAGGGCCCAAGAATGTAGCGTTTAGACTAATAAAAATGCAAAAATCTTCTCGCTCGGTTGCTAACTTACCTCCCATAATATCCTTCAAAATGTATAAGCAAATATTGTAGAAAATATGTATTCCGTTTGTATCACGTAAGCACATTTTACACTGTATATTTACGAGATTAAGAGTTATAAAAATAGATCAGTGCTACAAAATGAATATTCCGCTTGCTCTTTTCAGCAAGGAGTACTGCAACATAGTCTATATATTTGCCAGGCTGATATTTGCCATATAAACTCTCATAGCGATATCAATATGACAGGGGGCTATAGAGTGGGAAATGGAAATCCCATCCATGCCCAAGCTCCCTACTTACTAAAGTTTACTTACTAAACTGATATTACAATCATTAATCGGTCTGCACACTAATTACCGGCAAAGTAAAGTGTAAAAAGGTATATAATTGCTTGGTTTTATACTATAGTTTTGCTAAAGAATATAATTTTGTAATCCAACATAACTGTAAGGGGGTAGTTGCTGCCGTTGCTGAATTATACTTTTTATACGTTTATGGAAAATGAAAAATTCCCAAATATAAGGTCATGCTAAAAATATGCTTATTTAAAAGTCTACATGTCAGGGCCCTCGGATCGGCGGGCCTCGGGGGGCTCGAGCCCTCCCCCCGCCCCCTCACTTTTTAAAATAATAATAATAATAATAATAATAATAATAACTAGATTTGTAATACTTGTTTGGTACAAGTATAGGTGGGCTGGTCCAGCTAAAATTTTAGACAAAATAAAGGGCACATTTGAGATAGCTAATTGTCTCAGCTACATCATACTCAAAGTTAGGCGTAAACGAAGCTAAAACGACGGAGATATTGCTCGCGAAAGACGGGAATGTAGAATCCAGTTTTGAGAAAAAGTCATGTCCCATAGAGAATACACGCAAAATGTGAAAAATTGACATGCCTCCTTTAATCGCAAAAATACGCCATGATGCCTATGCCAAAATAAAGGATCGTAGTCACTTTATTTGTAGAGAATTGTCTCAGCTAAAACATATACAAATTTTAAAGAAAATCGATCAATATCTACAGAGAAACAATCAATTTTCCGTAAATATGCTGACGTCATAATATGCAAATTGGAATGTTGAGTTCGGAGGCCTTTATGATGACGTCATGAGTTAATTGAGGGTCAAATGAGACATGAAAAAATATCTCCGAATCATACTCTATCAAAATATGAAAAAAATTGGGGTCACCTTGCATCCTAAAGAGCTACAATGGATTTTGTATGGGCATGTTTTTGCCCATATATGCTATGTATTACAAGAGCTCGCGCGCACGGAAATTTATGTTAAACGGTCGATCATTCCGTTATTAATAGTCATAAAGAGACGAACATGGTATCAATTTGTTCTTAAAAATATGTGGAATATTATGAAAGAAAAAAAAGGAGATTCTATGTTGTGTAATAGTGTAACGCGCGAAAACGCGCGCGTGCGTTGCATGCATGCGCGTGTGCCCGATTTTTTATCAAATGCTTAGAATGGCCTAAAACGTATGCAAAATGATTTTAAGACGATTTTGAGCATTTTAAAATTTTGCGCGCGCATTGACGCGCGGACGTACGCGCACGCGCGCGTTCTTTGACCTGAAATTGACCGGACGGATATTGACCTTGATCATGATAAATATGAATGAGAAATAGCTTTCGGTTATGAAGATATGATCATGAGCTGATTTTCGTAAAATTTTACAAAATGGCGCCTAGATGACGTCATCAGTGAAAGTCAATGTTGAAAACGTTATTGTGCTTTGTACATATGCCTATACATATGTGTGCCAAATTTGAAGTCATTTGATTGAGCCATTTTCATGTTATCTTGTCCACAAAAAAGTGGTTAGAAATAAGTAAAATAAATAATAACTAGACATATAATACTTGTTTGGAACAAGTATAGGTGGGCTGGTCAAACTGAACTTTGAGACAAAATAGAGCAAAAATAAGCGAGATACTGCTAAAAAAAACAATGTCATGTAGATTAAAGATGTACGAAATTCACCTTCAATAGGCATAACACGCTACTTAAGACATTTCTGATATGTGCCCTTTAATCGTAATTTTCACTATGATGACGTCATCAAAATGAAAAATGGTGATGACTAAGCTTGTAGAAAATTGTCTAAGCTACATCATATCGAAATTTGGAAGAAAATCGATAAATATTTCCAGAGATACAATCAATTTTACATAAATATGCTGACTTCATAATATGCAAATTCCTATTTTGAGATCCAAGGCCATTATGATGATGTCACGATACACTTAATGGCCAAATGAGACATGGAATCATATCTTCGACTCATACTCTATCTAAATATGAAAAAAATTGAAGGTCACGGTTCATTCCAAAGAGCTATAATGGATTTTGTATAGGCATGTTTTTGCCCATATATGCTATGTATTAAAAGAGCTCGCGCGCACGGGCATTTTTCTTGAATTGACGCTCATCTTGTTGTTAATGGACATAAAGAGATAAACATGGTATCAAATTCCTCGAAAAAATATGAGAAATATCATGAAAGAAAAAAAAATGGCGATTCTATGTTGTGTAATGGTGTAACGCGCGAAAACGCGCGCGCATGCTCGTGCGCGCGATTTTTTTATAAAATGCTTAAAATGACCTGAAACGTATGCAAAAAAAATTTAAGACGATTTCGAGCATTTAAAATTTTTGCGCGCGTAATGACGCGCGGACGTACGCGCACGCGCGCGTTTTTTGACCTGAATTTGACCGGACTGATATTGACCTTGATCATGATAAATATGAATGAGATATTACTTTTGGTTATGAAGATATGATCATAAGTTGATTTTCAAAATTTTTCACAAAATGGCGCCTAGATGACGTCATCAGTCAAGGTCAAGGTCGAAAAATTTGCTGTGTTTTGTGAATATGCCTATACATATGTGTGTTAAATTTTAAGATATTTGATTGAGCCATTTTCAAATTATCTTGAACACAAAAAAGTGGGTCGAAATAAGAAAAATAAATAATAAATAATAATAATAATAACTAGAATTTAAATCGTCACGAGGACGATTAAGGTGGTCTGTCTTCAAGTCTTATGATAGATTATAATACTTACTATATTGAGAAAGGGAGAAGTTATATAGACATGTAAACAATGATGATCATCATGATGATCATGATGATGATGATCTTGATAGTAATGTAGATGACGATGTTGATGATGATGATGATGATCATGATGATGTTGATGATGATCATCAACAGACCATGATGACATCTGATTGAAAAAAATGAGGGAACATTTAGATAGCATATAGTCTCAGCTACAACATACTCCAAAATCAACAAAAACCAAACGGAAATAACGGCGATATTGCTCGCAAAAGACAGGAATGTAGAATCCAGATTTGAGAAAAAGTCATCTCCCATAGGGACTACACTCAAAAAGTAATGGATCAAGTGATAATAGGGGAATAATAAAGTAAACATGGTTGTTTATAACATTATTTGTGATTCTACGTGTTTTAATAAGCAAAGGAAAAGGTACAGTGAAAGGTCAAAAAGAAAAAAAAAGTGAAGAAAAAAATTGTTGGAGACGCCCGGACTCGAACCAGGGACCTCGAGGTCGGAAGTCAAGTGCGTTACCGATGTACCAAAATATTTCCCATAGAGATTACACGTAAACGGAAAATGGAATTATCAAATCCCACTTTGTAAGTGAAATATGAGCATGATCCCGGCATCTGATCGAAAATTAAAGGGCACACTTACGATAGCATATTGACTCAGCTACAACATACTCAAAGCTCAGCGTAAACGAAGATAAAACGACGGAGATATTGCTCGCGAAAGACAAGAATGTAGAAACCAGTTTCGAGAAAAAGTCATGTCCCATAGAGAATACACGCAAAATGTGAAAAATTGACATGCCTCCTTTAATCGCAAAAATACGCCATGATACCATTGTCAAAATGAAATATCGTGTTGACTACATTTGTAGAGAATATATTCAGGTAGAACATATCAAAATTTGAAAGAAAATTGATCAATATTTACAGAGATACAATCAATTTTCCAAAAATCTGCTGACGTCATAATATGCAAATTGAAATTTTGAGTTCGGAGACCATTATGACGACGTCATGAGTTAATTGAGGGTCAAATGAGACATGAAATCATATCTCCAACTCATAATCTATTTAAATATGAAAGAAATTGGGGGGTATCTATCCATCCTGAAGAGTTACAATGAATTTTGTATAGGCATGTTTTTGCACATGTATGTTATGTATTACAAGAGCTCGCACGCACGGATGCGTATCTTAACGGACGCTCATTCCGTTATTAATGGTCAGAAAAAGGTAAACAAGGTATCAAAACGCTTGAAAAAATGTGCCAAATAAGATGACAGAGAAAATTTGGCGATTCTACGTTGCAAAATGCAAGTACGCGCGAAAACGCGCGCGCATGTGCGTGTGCGCGTTTTTTGGCAAAATGCTTAAAATGGCCTGAAACGTATGCAAAATTAATTTTGAACGAATTTGAGCATTTTAAAATTTTAATGCGCGCGTACGTGCGCGTCGAGGTGCGCGCGCAAAATTTGTTGACATTTTTAGTTGACCTTTGACCTGAAGTTGATGTATACCGAATATGGTTTATTTTTTATTACTCGTTATCGAGATATGATAATGACCTGATTTTTACAAAATGGCGCCTGGATGACGTCACGATGACCCCATGAACTTGAAAAAGGTTTTAGGAACTTGATATCATAGGGCTTGATGACTGACAAAAATTTGAAGGAAATTGACTATGTCGATTTCGAGTAAACGTGTGCACAAAAAAGTGTACGGAAGAAATAAAAATAAAGAAAGAAAGAAAGAAAGAAAGAAAGAAAGAATAAAGAAAATTCTAGCGAAATCAATAGGTGATCTGTCATCGACAGACCACCTAATAAAGGCAATTTTAACAAAATTATAAGGTGGTCTGTATTAGATACAGCCCACCTAATAATAAATAAATAAATAAATAAAGGCAATTCTAACGAAATTATAAGGTGGTCTGTACGTTATACAGCCCACCTGATAATAATAATAATAATAATAATAATAATAATAATAATAATAATAATAATAATAATAATAACTAGACATATAATACTTGTTTGGAACAAGTATAGGTGGGCTGGTCAAACTGAACTTTGAGACAAAATAGAGCAAAAATAAGCGAGATACTGCTAAAAAAACAATGTCATGTAGATTAAAGATGTACGAAATTCACCTTCAATAGGCATAACACGCTACTTAAGACATTTCTCATATGTGCCCTTTAATCGTAATTTTCACTATGATGACGTCATCAAAATGAAAAATGGTGATGACTGAGCTTGTAGAAAATTGTCTAAGCTACATCATATCGAAATTTGGAAGAAAATCGATAAATATTTACAGAGATACAATCAATTTTACATAAATATGCTGACGTCATAATATGCAAATTCGTATTTTGAGATCCAAGGCCATTATGATGATGTCACGATACACTTAATGGCCAAATGAGACATGGAATCATATCTTCGACTCATACTCTATCTAAATATGAAAAAAATTGAAGGTCACGGTTCATTCCAAAGAGCTATAATGGATTTTGTATAGGCATGTTTTTGCCCATATATGCTATGTATTAAAAGAGCTCGCGCGCACGGGCATTTTTCTTGAATTGACGCTCATCTTGTTGTTAATGGACATAAAGAGATAAACATGGTATCAAATTCCTCGAAAAAATATGAGAAATATCATCAAAGAAAAAAAAATGGCGATTCTATGTTTTGTAATGGTGTTACGCGCGAAAACGCGCGCGAATGCGCGTACGTGCGATTTTTTATAAAATGCTTAAAATGACCTAAAACGTATGCAAAAAAAATTTAAGACGATTTTGAGCATTTGACAATTTTGCTCGCGCACTGACGCGCGAACGTACGCGGACGCGCGCGTTTTTTGACCTGAAATTGACCGGACACATATTGACCTTGATCATGATAAATATGAATGAGAAATGAATTACCGTTATGAAAATATGATCATGAGTAAATTTTCAGAAAATTTCACGAAATGGCGCCTAGATGACGTCATCAATCAAGGTCAAGGTTGAAAACTTTGCTGTGCCTTGTTCATATGCCTATACATATGTGTACCAAATTTTAAGATATTCGATTGAGCCATTTTCAAATTATCTTGAACACAAAAAAGTGGGTCGAAATAAGAAAAATAAATAATAAATAATAATAATAATAATAAAGGCAATTTTAACAAAATTATAAGGTGGTCTGTATTAGATACAGCCCACCTAATAATAATAATAATTTGACCCTGGACCCCATGCAAATTTACGCTCTACGTGATCATTAATACTTTAGCTCCACCCACCCCCCCCCCCCACACACACACTTTTAAAAACGTTAGGCTCGGGGCATGTTTGTAACAAACACTGTTGGTCTTAAAGGTGGAATAATTTTTACCCCAATTCATGAAATGATTTTGACAATGATTTATTCCTGATAGATCTAAATAATAGTATACATTCTCTGATTTTATTGAAAAGTAATTTGCCAGTGTTTGTTTTGCGTGACTGCTCAAGCATGTGTATGCTAATCAGCTAGAGGCCTCATAAAAGGGCACTAATATAGGTGATCGACACAGTTTTTTATTCTCGGGCCAGCGGGGGATAGGGTACGGGGCCGCTCCCACAATACAACAACAAAAGATGCAATAAATGATCAATAATTCATTGCATTTTTCCCGGTCCCCAACAGGAAATATTCCCCTGTAAGGCCAAGTATTATGGTTTAAAGCATGCCCACATAGAGGATTTTGTTAATGTTGGGGATCGGGGCAAAATGCCATGAATTATTGATGATTAATTGATGTCACAAGGGGAATGAGATCTGGAGATTTTGGGGGTGGAGCTTAGCAAGTTTGAAAAACAAATATTTCAAAAATATTAAAAAATCTATGAAACAAATTCAGAAGTTTACATATCAAAATATGAGATGTATGCAGGACTGCACACCAACAGGAATACACTTGTATTTCGATGTCATGGGCCCTTTAATTACTTAAAATTGCGATGTTCAGTAATCCCGATTCCGTTGAAATTGGTATCAACTTAAAATGAAGATAATTTAATATTCTTTCATATGACATCAATCTCATAGTGGCTCAATGTTTCCTTAAAATATTATTTTCAATTAAAGTACTTTTTTCGTCCGGCCGCTTTTTGGGGCGCGTCCCCTCCGATTTATGGGTGACCCCGGGGTGACCACTACAAATAAACAATAAAATGCCTCTGAAATGTTGTGTATTATGATAAAAACAGAGGCGGCGGAGCGACCGTAGTGGGGGGGGGGCACCAACAAAAAAGGGCACTTTCTGGAGAAAAAGGGCACCTTCAAAGGGAAATCTCGAAGTGAAAATATACAATTTTTTAGACATTGGTATATAAACCTAATATTTGATTACATTATCAGGAATGATTCAATATTTGTTTCTCTTTATACATCATATAAGATATTGCTTAAGCATCATACTTTGCAGTTGGGCGTGATGGTCTGAAAATTCATTTGAGAGGAAGCGGAGCGAGCAAGGAAATTCTCACAACGGAAGACTGAAAAGACCTTTGATAAGTTACATAATATTATAAAATCTATAACTACGAGCAAGCGTAACGAGTGAGCTTTGTTTGTAATTGCTCTTAGTCGCTTGAAATTAGGGACACGTCTAATGATGAGAGGAAAAGGGGACACTTATCGAAAGGGTTAAGACAATCATTAGAAAAGAAAAGGAGCACGTGTCAAAGTACAATGGCTAATTATCAGAGGTGAAAATGGGGCACTTCTTATACCTACAAAAGAGGCACGCAACAGGGATGAAATGGATTTTTATGAGAATGGGAAATGGGCATTTGTCGACGGAAATGAGGCCACCATCAGATTTTGATAGAGGCATTTATAAGAAGTGAAAAGGGGCATTCATGAAAATGGGATATATTCCTGAAATGGAAAAGGGGCACATATCATTGTTAATTATCAGAGGCGAAAAGGAGCACTTATCGCATCTGATTAGGGGCACTGACCATACATGAAAAGAGGCACTTATGAGAATGAAAAAGGGGCATTAATGATAATGGAAAAAGGAGCATTTGTTGAAAGAAAAAGGGGCACCGATCAGATTTTAATAGGGGCATTTATCGGAGGTGAACGGGGGCTTTTATGAGAAGGGGGAAGTGACTCTTATTAAAAAGAAAAAGAGGCACGTGTTAAAAATAAACGGGGCACTTATCAAAGATGAAAGGGGTCACTTATGAGAAGGGGAATGGGCACTTATAAGAATGAAAATGGGCAATTATTAGGAAGGAAAAGGGGACGTGTCAAAATAAAAGGAGCATTTACAAGAGATGAAAAGAGCACTTACTTTCAGGAGGGGAAGGGGCACTTGTCAAAGTAAAACGAGTATCTCTCAGAATTGAAAAGGGTCATTTTTAAATAGGGGCACTTATCATAAGGAAAAGGGGCACTTGTTAAAAAGGAGAGGAGGCACATAGGAAAATATTAGGTGCGTGTATCCGAGTTAAAAAGGGGTAGTTATTAAAAGGGGAAGGGGCATTTTTTACAAAGGAAAAGAGGAATTTGTCAAAGCAAAATGGGAACCTCTCAGATTTGAATAGGGCAATTATCAGAGGTAAAGGGGGCGCTTATCAAAAGTGAAAAGGGGCGCTTGTCGTACCTGAAAAGAGGAACTTACTAGAGATTAAAAAAGGCACTTTTAAAATGGAAAATGGACACTTATTACTAAGGAAAGTGGGATCCTGTCAAAGGAAAATGACTTTGTGTCAAATAAAAGGGGCACTTATCAAAGCTGGAAATTAGGGGAAGGGCAATTAAAAAAAATAATATGGACACTTTTCCTATATATATGAGGGGCACTTGTTACAAAGTTAATGGGGCACTAAAGGGGCATTTGGGGGTACTTGAAAATGTGGGAGGGCACTGTGCCCTCTTCCCCCCCCCCCCGAGCACCGCCTCTGGGTTTATATATATTAGCAGGAAACTTAAATCCTAAGCATGATGATACATGTATTTGTACCTGACTCGAGCATGCATAATCATATCGTTGCATAAGTTTTAATTGGGCTCTGAAAGGGACTCTACATTTATAGTTTCTACTTAATTTCAATTGCCTTTTGTAAAGAACGTAATAAAGTAGCCTATTTTTTCTTTCTCTTCCTAGAAATTGTAGAGCAGTTATTTTCTTTTCAAATACAAATCAAACCGTTCAATGTATTTCTTTCTTTTTCCAATTTAATTTTGTATTTTAGATTAGACTATTACTAAAGTCTAGTACTATTAGGCCTACTAGCTAGCTGGTTAGTCAGGACGTACAAATGTATCAACAATGTTCAGAAGCTGGCAATTTGTGTTGCCGTCCTTGACATATTGGAAGGTTTAGAAGAAGTGCTCCAGGGCTCACCTTTAGCCACAAATCAGGTCAGTTACTTTTCATATGAAACGTTTTTTCCTATCTATCTTAAGTATACTAGTATGCCAGAATAATAACGGTCTAGGCCTACTTTTAAACCGGGCCCGATTGCCTAAATTCGGTTGGGCTCCGATGCCCCAACATACCTTTTGACATGTGGGACAACAGTATAGGCCTAGATCTAGATTCGTCTTGACTTTTTACATACTTTACATTTTGCTCGTGGAAGTAAAAAAAAAGGTTGCTAAAATCCTACTTTGCATACGAGGTGAAAGGTATTGACACACTTATTAACTCTGCAATAAAATATTTGGATTCTTGTTTTTAGCTACCAAAAATTGAATTTCTCCAAGTGTTTTCCTTCTCAAGTCAAAGTCCAACCTTTATTTATTTTATGTTTAGAGTCTACATGTAGTGTATTCATATGGAGCATCTAGGAATGCATGCACTGTACTTTAGTGGAAATGAGCACGAGCAGTAGTGTTCATATTGATGTTATATTTTATAAATCATTTGTTGTTATTAATATCATATTCATAATAATATAAATGAACAATGAACGAGGCCCAGATCTAGACCTAGATCTAGTAGACTTGTAGACTAATAATATAAATAATTGTCACTAGATCTAGATCTAGAGGTCTAGTAATTCTAACAATCTCTATACATCATGTGTCTTAACTCCCTCTCTAGTCTCTCCTAGCTTTATGTCCGTGATTATTATTATTAACTATTCATATGTATTTTGATTGTAAAAAATTCTGCCCTCGGGCTAGACCTACAATATTTAACAAAGAAATGAAAATCTTTAACAGAGAAAACGGGTGTCGTGGTCGAGTGGATATGTCACTGGACTGTGGATCACAATAAGGTCTGCGGTTCGAGTCCAATCATTACTCCTTAAAATGCAAAGTGCGCTAGGGTCTTTGGAAGCGCATAGGGACGTTATATATAGACCTAATGTGATATGCACTAGTCTATATAAGAGCCGAATATTATTATTATACTTATTATCTAAGGTCAATTTGCATCATTCCTAACTTGATAGATATACATGTATCAGCATTCATGAGTTGAATTGCTCTCTTTTCCTTCATTTTTCTGCATTGATCATTGCTTTGATTTTTGTCCCTTCTCTCTCTCTCTCTCTCTCTCTCTCCTTCCATCTCTCTCCCTCTCTCTTTCCATCTCTCTCCCTCTCTCTCTCTCTCCTCTCTCTCTCCTTAAATCTCTCTCTCCCATTTCTTTCTCTTACATATGTCTGTGATTATAATGTCTAAATATTTTTTTGTAACAAATTCTGCCCTCGGGATAAAATAATTATAACAAAGAAACCATATCAACATCATTTGTGTCTACAGGATCTGTAATAAAGACTTGATTTACCGCTTCTCGGTTGAGCGGGCCTTTTCATTTCAAATATTCAAAGGCATATTCGGACTCCATGAAACCTTCCGAATTTTTAATAACGCCATCTACGAATGGATGTATCTTTACCGAGTGGTCCGTACTCGATTAGTTTACCCTTTGACATCAAGGAGTGGTGTGACATTATATGATCCAATCATCATCCAGAGACTGAGTCATAGCTGTCAAATACTGAAGTCCACCTTAATATTGCAACTTCAGTATAGCCTTTACAGAATCACGTACATCAGATCTGATAATCATGGATAATTTTTCATTTCGTTTGTTTTTAGGCGTATTGTTTGGGATCCAGTCTTTGTTGTATGCAGAAGGACAAGACGGAATGCTTGTGAAATATGCGTTGATTGGCCAGCAAGTAAATTTGACATGTCATTTTAACTCAACGGGAGATGTTACTTGGTTTTATAGTTTAGATGCCACATACAACCTTATATACACCTGCCATGATAATCAGTGTGCACCAACTGGAGCTGGACCTCGTGTGAGAAATACTGATTTTTATTTTCAAGCAACGCGAAGTAATGATATGTCGGTTCTGTCGCTAACAATAGGACAAACTGATGAAAAGGAGCATGATTTTAAGTGCATGTTAGGAAATAATATTCTGCAGCAATATTTGGTTAAAGTAATTGACTTGAGTAAAATTACCCCCAATTGCACTGAAACACCACCGAGTAGTAATGAAAAAGGAGTCGGCAGTATGACTTTATCATGTGAAGTAAACACGGTTGAACTTGACGTCAGATTGACATTGGAAGGAATTGGACTTAATGTTCCTGATGATTCCACTGGGTCATCTCAAAGTATCCGAGTTAAAACTCTCTACTTTGACGATTTCAAAAACGTTCAAAACGCTTCCTGCAAAGCATATTTTCCAAACATTGATGTAACGCGATCTTGCACCTACCCAAATATCATAAAAGTGCAATACATTGTGAAAGGAAATGACATCATTATCGAATGCGACGATGAATCGGATTGGCGTTTCTACAGTTCAGATGGAATAAAAGAAGATATTGAGAATCGTTCATGGTCAAGGAAACGAGGACGATTACTGCTGATACAGAATATATCTGAACAAGATGTCGGGATAGTGGTGATGTGTCGAACCAAAGGAGATGACAACCAGACTAACAAAGGTACCGTAGGTTTCACCGTAATCTCTAAAATGTCAGGAGACAACAATAACTCAAGTTCTGAAGATCCAGCACACACTCCTAGTGCACCCAGTGCTTACTTTGTGTTAACATTTTTATTCCCCTTACTTTGGTTAATCACCACTGCAGTGGGTGGAGTCTGGTTGAGACGTAGAACCAAAAGGAAACAGTCTAGTACTTCCGGTTTTGCATTGACCTCGAGGAATGCATCAGTTACAGTACCAAATGAAGCTCCTGGTGAACGTAACCCACCCTTGTTACAGCGCCCATAACCCAGTCTTCGAGCCTGAGGTAAACAGTGCAGATGAAAATAATCAAAATTGCCAAGGCAACAATGAGAGTCATATGTACTTCACCTTGGAGAAGTCATCACCGTCGCCAGTGAATTCTTTACTGAAGGCTTTGATAGCAAGATGGGAACCGCCTGATGCCAATCCAGCATCACTGAACCATCCCTAGAGCAGTCATTCGCAATGCTATGAAACAGTCAGGGAACCTAACAAGGGCGCTACAAGCTCTTATGGGCTTGGGGAATTTATATGCCGAGGTTGGTTATGGAAAGAGACATCCTGATATTGGGGAATATGCTGAGGTTGGTGGGCACTTCCAAGGAAAGTGGCCCCCTGGGTGATAAAATTTCTAGATTTTATACTTTATAGCAAGGTAAATAAGTAGGTATATTGTAGATCCTATACAAAATAAGATTTCTGCACATATATATACAAATATTCATGGATCGTCTGAAGGTACTAAAAGGGGTGACAGACAAAAATTGCCATCGGAGGGAAATATCATAACCAATTTAGAGTTTTGATTCACATTGGTATTCAGAGTTTTCACTTGAAATGTCTTTAATTTGAGAGGAATGAGAAATAATTCCAAAATATTGCAAATCTTAATTTGAATAATTTAGTTTTGTTTGTATTTCTTTGTGTTCTTGATCCGACTCCATAACATGTGAAGCAGAATATCATTTTGCATGCTATACCTTGCTTTAAGGGGAGTAGATTATCTCAATCACAAGAAAGAAGGAAAAACATGAAATTTGATGTCCAAAAGGCATGGAGAGTTGTCCACAAATGATGTCATCAAATTTAATATCGCCCTCTAGTGACTAATCATTTCAAAAAGCTTTAACTTCCTTATTCCTTGCCCGATTTTGTTCAAATTTTCACTGATTTTATTAAAATATCTTAAACTTTACAATAAAAGTAACTTGGTATGAAGGTTTTGGTTCCAGTAGCTAATTACCATATTCATGAATACCTATTGATTAGCATATGAACAAAATGCCATGTGTTTGGGTGTGTACATGTACACTGTATGCAGTGAGGGTTTTATAAATCTGTTTGTGTGTTTCTACTATGAGTGTTGTGCTGCTAATTATTTCAGAACAATATTTTCAGTTATGAGGCTAAAAACAAGTAAAATTATTAATAAATAGAGAATTAAAATCATATTTCCTGTTTTTTACATATTTACCGGACGCGCAGCTTATTTACCGGACGGTATTTACCGCCCAACCCTGTTCTTATCCCACGCGACACTCATCCGATTTCCACTTAACCAACCCCAAAATTATTATGGCATATAAATCGATGAGACATCATGGTCCAGACATTTGGAATGCTTTACCTGACAATATTAAACACTCTGCAACTCTTTATTCATTCAAAGCATCGATAAAAAAATATTTAATATCTACATATTCAAAAACATTATAAGGGTCTCAGACGTTCTTATAGTTTGTTTATATTAATTAACTTTAGATGACCAGTTCATTAACAATACGAATCAAACACTTACTTCACCTGCACACACCCACTTGCACACACTTGCACAATTTTTTTCTTTCTTTAATTTCTTTTCACTTTTTATTCAGATACTTTCTGAACAATTTTTTTATACATGACACTCTATTCCCCTACATACTCCTATAACAGCGCCATGTACCCCCCCCCCCCCCTTTCCGGCTGCTATCAACTCAAGCATTCTTGCTTATGATAGTTGGCCCCTGCATTTATCTTGATTATTTTTACTTACCTCAATACTTTCAAGCTTTCAATTATGCATTTTCTATTTGTGTGTATTTAAGTTGTCATTCTTTATGTAAATCAATTAAATTATATACTATTATTGTTATTTGAATGTTTTATATTTGATTTATCAATAAATGCAGATACATCTGCTATATAAATAATACTGTAGAATTGGTGAAACATTAGAAATATCATTGACATATATCAAAAATAATAGTGGCCCGAGTTAATACATACAAAACAAAACCATTCAAGATTTATATGTTACAGAATCGTGCAGCTCGTGTAATAAAAAGAAATAGTCATTACTTGTCTCAAAGTTTACCACTATTTATAGAATTGAAAATTAGTCCTGTATATGATTTGATCAAACAAAATACATCCATTTTTATGTTTAAATTTCATAAAAAGCTTTTACCATCTGTTTTTATTAATTTGTTCCAAACAAATTCTTCTATTCACAATTGCCCCACTCATCAAATTAAAAACTTATATCACACACTTTGTTGTTCAACTTTACTGTATAATTCTATATTATTTTAGGGGTACGCAAATGGAACTCATGACCTAAGATCCAGTTCTACAATTAACAGATTTAAATCAATGTACAGAAAAAGGTATTCTTCAAAGAATGATATCCTTCTACTTTTATTGCTTTCTTGCCTATTTTTTGCTCCTTTGTATTCTTTCTGCAAAACCTTCTTCTTTGAGAATGTGTGTGTGTGTTGGTGTGTATGTGTGTGCTTGTATTTCATACAAGTCTCATTCTTTTCATTATTTATTTATGTTCATTATTATTTTATTGTTTGTTACAGGGCCCAAATTTCAAGCAGATTGCTGCTTCTTATACATGTAGGGGTCCTAACCATTATATTGTTGTCATTGTTTTATATTGGTTGAATACAGATTTTAATTGAGGTTTGAACTTGCAATCTATTTCATTTTAATGAGTGACTTGTTTCCTGTCTAGTAATACCCTATTCCTAAATCTTCTGTCACAGATGACCAAGTACCAGGGTTTATAAAAGCTCCATCAAAATCTCATCGGACAAAGTTTGATGTATCAAATGTGGGTCAAACAAAATGCATGTGTTACTACTTACTTTGGTCTTTAAATCTGTTAAAGTTGAATTCTGTGTCATGCTTTGTTGTTTAGAGTGATCCAATGTATCTAAGCTTTCACAGGATCTTGTTTTAATAACTCCTATTCACTTTCGAAATAAAAGAAAGAGACTTTATAAAAAGTCTGCTATAGATTTCACATTAGATTTTATTCCCTGGTGTCTTTTTGACTTGCAGCAGTATAGGCACTATTGGTTTTATTTCTCTGTTATGATCCAAATCGCACTATGTATAATTTGTTTATATTTTTAAATAAGTCTCATGAGGCTTATATTTCATCAATCTCATCATGCTTACAGGACATAGAGGGATCCGGTAACTTTGTCTTAGTTCCTTTAAAAAAATCCTTGATTTAGCTCATGCTGCAACGATAATTGTAAACCTTTAGGTCAGTCAGGAACCCAATGACTTTTACAAGCCGATCGCCTGTCTGATTATCAAGATATTTATGATTGAAAATTGAAATCAAATTTTGCATTTGCCAAACGGTTTTCATAACACTACAGTCTATTGGGGAAAATGAGTATGGTAAAACCGGTCACTCAAAGGTTTTTACTTTTTTGAGGCACTTTCTTTAGGGCTTCATGATGACACCATATCACAGACAATGATTACACATTGTTTTTTTTTATTTTTTATTTTCCAATGATTACACATTGTTAAAGGATCCCTTTAACCCTATTTAGCCCGGGGGGGGGGGGGGGGGGCTTGAGAAGCCCCCCCCCTCGACATTTTTCGCGATAATTTTTTAACGCAAGAAAATCTTGCACTGAAATTTTGTGACTTTTTTCTTTCGAGTCTTGCGCAACTTTTGAAAGAAATTTTTTTAAAATCGGACCTACCATTACAAAGTCACGTGTCCTTTTGTCTTCGCATGTCAGCCCGAAAATCGCTCATTTTTGTGATTTGTGTACAAAACATATGGAAATCTCATTTTTCAAATAAAGAGGTAAAACATTGGTTATTTGGTCTTGTTTAGATTTTAGGTGTTTATTTTGGGGTCAAAATAGTTGAATTATAGTTGGAAATGAAATAAAACAACAAAAACAATAAAATACATAAGTTAAAAAAACAAAGAAATACATAAGAAATTATCAAAACAATAGATAACATAAGGAATAACCCTGGTTTTTCAAATTTTTGTGTTTTATTATTATTCCAAATGGTCTAACAAATATATGTAGTGAGAAAGAATGCTTAAATATGAATAATGTCTGATTTATGGGCAAAAATGTGAATTTAATGACCTTATTTGCATAAATTACCATAAATATGCAAATGAGTGAATTTTTCAAAAAAATTGAAATTACCATAGTATTCTATACACTTCACTTGACATGTATGCAAATTTTCGCGGCGATCGGGCGTTTCACGGCCGAGATCACAGGGGGGGGGGGCCTGAGAAGCCCCCCCCCCTGGGCTATGCAGTTTCAAAATAGCCCGGGCTAAATAGGGTTAAATATAGTGAGGTACACATTTTATACTCCTTTTTTTTTTCTTCTGGAAAAATACTTCTTATCACTTTCTTTAAGTACTATTATTTGTATAACAGATCAAGAATCATACTCCATAGTCCATATTCTAGGCTCAGCTTGTTAATTTCTTGATTTGATGTCAATAAGATTTACATGACATATCGCCTGTTGAGAGCTGGGAGGGGGTGTTGGGTCTAGGCCTACATGTATGGAATGAATTAATGCCCTTCTGTCTCTGAACAGCAATACACGGTACGATATACGATACCATCACTCACAACTCGATTCTGACTCTGTGTAATGTTTCTGACCTGTGCTTTTTTTTTTTAAATCCATTATTTTATTTTTTTTCTATTTTATTATAGACTGCTTGATTTTTTTTACTAACAAACCCTAATTAATTCTGATGTTAATTTATGGATGAGATTCCAGTACCAATTTCAAGATTTCAAGACCATTTTTTTTGTTAAAGTTTTTTTTCTTCTAACCCTTACCCTAAAACCTAAACGGGGTGCAGTCCCCTTAACCTCCGCCAGGGGCATTCTCCCTTGACCCCATTTAGTCTTCCTCCTTTTGGGGAATTTCTCTGTCTCATCCCTGTGTTTTATCATCATTAGATATTGTACTCATGAGCTTACTTTATTTGTTTTATAGTGTGTAATATTTTTATTGTAGCACATTGTCATTCATATACATGTATTTATATATCAGACTTTGTACATTATTTCTACCATTGTTTGTTATTTATCTTTTCGTATTTGTATTTCTTTTTGAAATCCAACCTCCACTTTTGGTTGCAATAAAGAAATAATGATAATACTGGTAATAAAGAGGCTTTATAAAAGTTCTGCTATACATTTTACATTTTATTATTTGTAAAACAATTAATATGTACCTTTGTTTATTTCATTTTGGAAAATAAAATGATTACACGGCACCGCCATAAATTCAGTTATTCGGTATACGTATCTTCTGTATTTGCCTTTTTAATATCTGATTCAGCGGGCCAGCATCACAGAAGTATTATGGTGAAAATGTTATGTGAACTCAAGAAGAGCTGGAGAAAGGGAATTGGAGCATGAGAGAGACAAACAAAGAGAGAGAGAGAGAGAAATAAAGAGAGCAGGAAAAGATGGGGGGGGGGGATGTAGGCCTACATATTAAGATGGGGTTGTGTTAAATAGATTCATGTAATAGAAAAAAAATAGGCCTGAATAGAATACAAACTGTCATATATATATATACTACAAACAGTACAAGTCAAAAAAAGTACACTCACTCTTAAAAATGGAGAGAGAGAGGCAGACAGACAGCAAGAGAGAGGGAGAGGGAGAGAGAGAGAGAGGGGGGGGGGGGGGGTATGGGTACTATTATTTTGAATGAATTGCAACCCACAAAATGCAAGATCCATTTTGTTTACTATATATAATCATATTATTATAATCTATCATCATATATTTCCTACTTTATTTGAAGTTGTTTTTCAATAGCTATTGAAGTGCAATTAAACAGACTGGAGACTGGATCGGGCCCAAGCAGATGGGGGTTGATGGGGGGGGGGGGGGGGGGGGGGGGAGCCGACAAGAAATATTATTAGGCATGGTAATTGTAGACAATATGAAATTCAGGGGCACATGCACATGAATAATTACCCATATTTGTGTACATCGTTTTCTATTGTTAAATTTTGTATTGTATTTTCGACCATTTGTATGCACTGTCAAAAAAGCCATTTAATGCAAAATTTCTATGTAATGTTTGCATGCATGGACCAATAAAATAATCTTGAATCTTGAGAGAGCTGTATAGTAACCAAAATTTGAAGTGAAAATATGGCAATAATTTTAATGCTCAATATGCCTGAGGAATGTTCTTTTTATTTCTTCCTATCTCACTTTCTTACCTTGTTTGGGAGTGTACGTGGGGTACTTTTATAATTAACCACTCCCCCTACCCCCTCCCCTACCCCGCCCCCCTCCCTCAACTAAAAAAGAGATCTTGATTACAAGAGAGACATATGTAAACAAAAATAATACTTTGTTAGAACCCTCGAGCCTCACCACAAGCCCCCGAGACCCATTTTCAGTCAACTATGGATCTACTAGTACTACAAAGTGAGCTAAGATACGACACAAAGCATAGAGAGTCAATGCTAATGCGTATTGACCTTTAGCACTGCTTTACGTGTTAACAGGCAGCATTTGAATACATGAATAGTCAATACACTCATAACACACAAATGTACATAATCATGTCGAGGCGGGTGATCGGCAAATTTGATAGTAGAGTCTAGACATACAATTTGAATTTTTAAATTATTCATTCTAACATCGGTAAGTTAAACAAAATTGTAATTTACTGCTATTTAGGTATCATCAATTGTCAATAAAGTACCGATTTTGAGTGAAATTACTTGATTTTTGTACAGTGGTGTTGAAATTTTGAGAATCTATAGCACAGCTTTTAATACACAGCCAGGATAGTAATGCAGCTATTTGTGGTCACGCCCGACATCGACAACATTCCATAACAATCCACGAATCCCGATCCACTTCGGCTTCCTCCGGCACCTTTCATGTCAGTGAAATTCATGGTTACAGAAATAAGCAGTTAAGGATAACAATCGATGCTACCGGCATTGGGTAATTCTCGAGATTCTATTGTAGGTAAGAAAATTTGACGTTGAAATGTGTATATTTGGACGTGTGTTTGACTTTCAAATTCTATTCAGTTTATGCATAGATCTCTAGGCCTAGATCTAGACGGATGATGTTTGCCCAACACAGAATTAAAGGCATGGGGTTGATTTGAGGGCCTGGGCCTTGCTGCAGAATACTACTAGTCTACTACTATTATCATGATTATAGCTTTAAACAAAAAATATGTGTGGAGGTGAATATTGATCCTAACCAATAACCCTAGGTCTTCAACATATATTTACATTCACCCCATTGGTGGGGTATTCTAAAGTTAAACCTGATGCTGCATATGCAGTGTAGAATTGACCTAGCTAGCTACACTTCAGCAAAACATGGCATGGAGAGTTAAGCTAATGCATTATTGACCTCTAGCACTGCACTGGCAGCATATTATATGCACACATGAATAGTCAATACACTTGTAAACACAAATGTGTGTTTATCCTCCTCGCTTGGTTCCTTACGGAACGTTGAGGAGTATTCCCGAAGAAGAAGAAATGCACACAATCTTGCTGATGTGGCTGATCGGAAAGTTTGACAGTAGGCCTAGACTTGCAATTTGAATTTTTAAATTATTCTTTCTTTATCATCGGCAAGTTGAAAAAAAAATTATATTTTAGTCTAGATCTAGAATCTACTGCTATTTTTAAATTTTATTTAGGTGTCGTCAATTGTCACTATTAAGAACCGATTTTGAGTGAGTCGGGTGAGTTTTGCACAGTGGTGTTTGAAATGGTGGGAATCAATAGCATTATAGCACAGCTTTTAAAGGTAAAGACCAGTATTGGAAACGCCCCAATTTCAAAAAATGAAATGGAAGCTCTTATTACCAATCATGTGAAAGAATATGTTTTGACTTGGGGGAGCCTTCCAAAGTTGCAACTGTGCCCCAACTTTATTTCATACTTACCCCACTCTCTCTGACATTGTTTTCCTCATGCATGTTTTGACACTTTATTTGTTTCCTATTACATTAAATTTGTGTATATTTCCTTTTTATAGCGATGTTATCGCACGTTTCGGTTTTCTTGTTTTGTTTTCTTTAATTTTTGTTGTATCTTGTAAACAGTTCTTTCATATGATCATTATAAATCATCATCAGTCTGTTATTTAAATACATAGGTTCTTTAAATCTTCTTAACATGAGAGAATGTATTTTAAAATCCGTGATGTTGAAAATGATACGTAATCAAGAACGTCGTAGTTTCTCCTTGAATTTAATTTAAAGAGCGTTTTATATGTCTTACAATTTTTTTTATGCAAATGATGTCCGTAGTGTCGGGAACATCATCAATATGTTTCGTTAGAAGAAAGACGCTCATTTTCAGAATGTTGTTTCTTTGCAAAACACTAATGTTACGAACAAAATTAAATACGCTGTACCCGTATCATCTGGGATATTATCAATTGCAAATCAACATAATCAGCATCAGCATGCATTAAAAAAGAAGAGTGTTACCAGGAAATGATGTTTGAAATTTCACCTCGACCAGCTCAATAAGAAATTATTTTATCACTCTGTTCCAAAGAATTTTATCAAATATTTCTTTGCGAAGAAGGGGGGGGGGGGGGTTACAGCTGCGGCCAGTTTTCGATCTAGGTCATTGTTGTGGAGAATTAAAATATGAATATGTTGTGCTGAATTGGGGCCACGTGGTATCGAACGAGCGTAGTGCGTTCTAGAACATGTACACGCCATGGCAATTCGTTGAATTGCTTCTCGTATCATTGTTACATAACTGTCTCGCTGTCTAAATAAGGATCCATCCGGGGATCCATGATGCATGTGTTGGTATCAAGTAGTAGACAGAATTTATAATGATTACGTTATTTTGGGTCATTGATTTTTTTGTTTGGCTAGCCCTTATTCCTCTAGTTCTACTGGGTCATCAAGAAACACAAATAGTGTTTAGCGCCGAGGGTAGAAAAGCCTATAGAAAAGTCAGCTGGACAATAGCAATTTAATGTTGGTCGAACAATCAGGAAGAAATACTGGAGAAACAGGTACACGATATTAGCCCAAGTCTTCAATATAATTAGGGAATCCCGATGTAACTATTTACCGGTATTAAGCACATGCATGCTTACAATATGAATATAAAATCTAGCTATTGTTTGGAGACTCATTGTTACTAGATAACCCCCCCGGAGCGCTTACGGGCGAAGCGCTTGACATTTTGTGAATGGGAGCTTAACCACTTTGAAAAGCTTTCGCGCCCTTTGGCGCCCGTTCCCGCCTGTTTCGACGCATTAGTTATTCATGTAATCCCTGCGTGTCTGTCCGCTCTCGTCTTGAAAGATTTGACTCTAAAAATATTCACTTTGGCTACTGATTTGTTTAATTATCATTTTACGTACATAACATTGACATTGATAGGGAAATCGATATACATGTACTCCCAGAAAGATTATAATTTGCAAATCAACATTGTAAATTATGTTTGAATCGTATGGGACTTTGAATGAACAGAGCATACCGCTTTAACAAGATGTTCGTTATTTTCACCTCGAACAATTCAAAATCGTTTATCTGTTACAAACATGAAATTCGATCGAATATTTCTTCGCGAAGAAACTGTATTGATGGTGGCATTTGTTGTCAATTGCTCGTGGTTTTTTGACGTTTCATATTTGTTAGCTAGCGCTAGTAAAGTCTTTTGTTTTAACGTGCACTGTAGTTATAAGGCCTGAACACATCATGTTAACATTGGGTGTTATATAGCATACGGATAGTATAGTACATGTAACTTTTCCAAGCACTTTGTTATTGCAATACAATGACAAAAGACAGCTCTTTGAGCAGCTAATAGTTGTTGTGCTCATTGTTCCGCTCATAGGCGGCTATTACCAATTACCGGGCATTATTTGTTATTGTATTTTTAGTTAGTTTATTAATCTATTCATGTTTTCTATTGATTTATTTAGTTTTGGGAAGGGGGAGATGTCGTATTACAAATTCATGACCCTTATACATAATGACCATTTTCTCAAATTACGAATAGCGGTCTTCATGAATAGTTGTCGAATGAATAGCGGTCCGTATAACTAGCTAGTGGAGCCCTCCTGATGGGCCTCTGCCATTTTTGTCCGGCCGTTCACTTCGCTGCCCCCCCCCCCCCTCAACTTTTCTTTTGTATTCGCTCCATAGAACTCTACTTTATCAAACAGCGAGGTGAAATTAAAAAAAAGCGTCATCATGAGTACATCTTTTGTTTGATGTTATCCTTCTTCTCCCTAGTTTAAGTCACACCTTCAATTTAGGCCTATCCATAAAAGGTAGCTTCCTGTACCGTTCACTTTTTTTTTTTACCTGACTGCTATATGAAGCATGTGTATGCTCTGAATTAGGCAAACAGGGGACCGGCGGCTTTAAGACCTCTCCGAACGAAATGTAATGTTGAGTTATGTCTTACCAAAGGGCACTAGCATATACAGTTGTATAGACTTGGTTTCTAACCAGGGAGCTAATAGTGTGGTACGGTATGTCACTGAAACAGCTCCCTTAGGATTTTTGTGCCAAAGTTGATTTTTTTTGTTGCAATTTTGGATTCATTAGGGTCCAAGCTATCAGAAATTGATGGGGTTCAAATTTTCCAGAAGACACCAAATTTCCCTATTGTGCGTTATATAAGCCATTTTGGCGCCCAATATGGACCCCTGTGGAAATGAAGGAGGGGTCTGAAAATTTGAACCCCATCATTTTTGGCCAATAGGGACCCTTTTGAAGCAAAAACAGCAACAACAAAAAAAAAAAAAAAATCACCTTTGGCACAAAAAACCTACAGAATTACCACTGGGCTATCACGCCTCCCTTCTTTTAAAAAGATCTTTAAAAATTTGCTGTTTTTTTAAGAATAAGAATCAAAACATGTTTGGTATGTTTTTGTATTTGTGCATTATGATTTCAAAATTTCACTTTCGCTATCTAATTATACAAATCTACAATAAATGATTTGGATGTTAAAGCAGAAATCAATGTTTGTATTTGTGTCCCGGCCCGTTTTTGCGATCATTTAGTACATATAGCGCCAAGTAGAAGTCGAATGATAAATTATCGCCATTGAACTGATTAATGTTTTGTATTGCATTTCCAATTGCTGCTTAACTTTATCACCATCAGGCTACTCTTTTTGTCTCGCCTGCGTAGCAAAAAGCGAGACATACAGTAGGCGCCGCTTTTCCGGTGACGGCGACGGCGTCAACATCAAAAACTTAACCTAAGGTTAAGTTTTTGAATTTTTGATATAATATTGAAAGTATATTAAGTTCTTAGTCAATGAAACCTAGACCATAGGGTTATCAAGTATCCCCAAACATGTAAGTAGAATTTCAGGTCACAAAGTCAAGGTCAAAGGTCATTTCAGGTCAACAGACTTGGGCTATGTTGTGGCATCATCATTGAAAACTTAACCTAAGGTTAAGTTTTTTAATTTTTGATATTATTTTGAAAGTATAAGTTTTTAGTCAATGAAACTTGGACTATAGGGTTATCAAGTATCCCCAATCATATGAGTAGTATTTCAGGTCACTAAGTTAAGGTCAAAGGTCATTTTAGGTCAACAAACTTAGACTGTTGTGGCATCAACATCAAGATTTTGAATTTTTAGCATATTTTCAAAATTGTTCAAATTCCATGAAGGTTGTACCCAAGGGTTATCAAGTATCACAAATCATATGACGCAAATTTCAGGTTACAGGGTCAAAGGTCAGTAGACTTGAATTATGTTTTCACAACTTAATATGAGAATTAATAATTTTATTATTAATTTGTTCATATTTCATTCAAGTTATCGATCGTGGTAAATAATTCTTCTAATGATTCTTAGTCAATACTCACTTCAAAATGTGATTATATTCAGAGGATTTCATTTTTGGGGGCCTGCTAATGGGCCACCCTGCCTATAAATAATGTTCCAACCTCAATTTTTCATCATATTGAATTGCGTAATGCAGGTGAGAGCGTTTCCCTTGTTTTGTTTAACTACATGTACCTTATTTACATTCTTTGTTTAGTCTATGACATATCCTTCCACAACATCTTTGGTTTTCCTCTTATTCTCAATATTGATTTATACTGGTTCATTATTTGCTGGGTCTTTTGGAATCACCAAATTCAAGAGGATTCACCCTTTTCACATGTTTCTTCATGTTTCGGTCCTTGCGCAATCGCCTCTAGCTCCATCAGATATGGGGCGGCAGCGTGCACCCCGGTACTACCGGCGCAGTATAGCCACTCTAGACGTCCGCACTACACTGCGAGCTTCCGTTTGTATCGATAAATACTCATAGAAATATGGAGATGAGAGATATAGCGCCATCTTCCGGCGAAGAAGCGTACATTTGTTTACAATATGGCGGCCTCAACACACCGTAAAATTCGAGCAAGAAATCCTGCACGCTAATCTAACTTCCATAGTTCCATTTCATTGGTTTAAAGAGAAGGTTGAGTTCTGGGAAGAGGTGAAAAATAATTTGTGAGCGTTATCATTCTTATTATGCAAGTGTGGAAGAACATCAGATAAAGGCGTGTTCCCTGAAAAGTATGGCTCTTCAAATGCCTTCATATTCTAAATACCCGTAATTAACGGTGTATAAAGTTAAACCGCCCTCATGTATTAACCGCACCCCTCTTTTTTGCCCTACTTTTTTTTGCCGACTCTGTCGGCAGCAAGCTAGGCCCGTGTTAAAAAACCCACATGGGAAGGCCTTTCATTTAACTGCGAGGTGCAGCTGAATGTGTAAGATCATTAATGTAAATTTAAAAAAACAGTAGAGGACCTAGGATAAAACCTTGTGGTACGCCGTGTAATAGAAGAAAAATTGGAGGAATTATTATTATAAACTACATTTCAAAACAAGATAAAGGACAAATTTGAGTGTTGTTCTAGTTTCCGAGTGGTGAGTCAACATACCGATTACTGAGCTAGGAGACATTGCCAGGCATAGCACCAGGTGGAGGGGAATAAATCGAAACTTTATTTATTTTTATTATTTTTTTTGGTGCATCGTGTATAAACCGCACCCCCCCCCGACTTTGGAATTTTTTCGGCGGCAAAAAAGTGCGTTTTATACACCGTTAATTATGGTATGTCATGTAACATTGTAAAAATCCAGGGTAGGATTTTTACGCCAAGTGTTCGTGTAGTCCCATATACATCTTTATGTGTATAGTGTATGTACATGTAACTTTACCAATTAGACTTAACCAAATTTCTTATCATTTTGATGATTCCAGAACCTTGCAATACACACAAATTCTTATATGCTGGATGATTAACCTTTTCTGGTCTATTCCACACCGTTTCTTTCACAATGCAATCGCATGACCAGAACTCAACTTCATCTTTTAGGTTTGAAAGTTGAAACTCAATATTGTGTGAAAGTTATAAGAGAAAAGATAATCTATACAACTCCACGGGGATGATTTTTAATTTTGCAATTGCCCCCGTGAGCAATCTGACGGAGGGGATTATGTACATGTAGCTCATGGGAGCGTATCGCTTGTCGCCCTGTGTATTTTGAGCCTTGGCTATATGCCACGCTCAAAACTCAATCCCGATCTACAGATGTATATCTCTCTCTTTCTCTCTGTACGTAACACAGTTTTAATGCATGACACGTTTTTCCATCCTTATTTCACAATTGGAGTACCGTATTTGCCGGCGATAAGGCCGCACCGCCGCATAGGCCGCACCCCAACTTTGACATTTCAAAGAGGGAAAAAAAAAAAAAAAAAACGGACAAAACAAAATAATCGTAATTTTCTCTTACAACACTATTTTCTTTTACAAACTGATACCAAATTCATCAATATTCTTATAATTTACCGGAAGTTTAGCTAAAAAAGTGATCGCAGGCATATTTGGTGTCCGATACCCATACCACAATGTACGGTGTAAAGCGAAATGGCATGAAATTGAAAAACAAAATGGCGACTTCGGATGGATGCTTCGCGGCAGGTCCGTTAAACGGTCCCTTCCTTTACCTTTGCAATGCATTGGCACAAACTTAGATCAAGATATATATCGGCAAATGTTGTTTTAGGAAGTTATTTTCGTCTTCATGTCAACAATGCAAGATAAAATTGTCAGTAAGATGTTTGAAAATGTCCTGTACCATAGTGGTATAGTTATTTTACCGCATGTAGTCTCATATGGGCAAATTTGTGCTGGTTTTGACTTACGTTTTTTTTTTTCTTTTACTGTTTCGCCGTAAAGGCCGCTCCCCGACTTTTTGATATTTTCTCTTCCAAAAATACTGCGGCCTTTACGCCGGCAAATACGGTATAGACTGTTATTACAGTCATTTTTACTGAAATATCTTTTTAAAACACTTCTCATACAGTATGTACTCATGCATACATGATTTACTGCACTCTGAGAACAAGCTCAACAGCGTGTCTAGTGCTGTGAGAATAAGGGACTAGGTATGAGACTACGCTACCTGACGCAGCCGCATGTTCTGATTTGCATTTTGTTACTTGTACATATTCATAAGTCTTGGCTTGAAAATGATGTCATCTTTCACAGTTTTCCCTCTCATTTTGAATACCCGGTAATTTGTAAAGGCTGTAGCTATGGGGCTCATACACTGTATACCAACGCAAGATTGACATAAAAATCATCTTCTATATTCTAATGTCCATTTCGTAAAAATTTGGTATTTGAAAAGATATCTTCTTTGTTTATTTTTTCTAGTTGTTAAAAGTGATATTTTACTACATCCGACATGTTAATCGTTATCAAAAATTCTTCGACAAGAATTGAGATCCCATACTTTCAAGGTCTACCTCTTGCTGATGAGAAGGATTGTAGTGACCAACCCACCGCACCCTCTAGTTTTGTCGTCGTCGGTCCTGTGTGCACATCATATTCCTTCTGGTACGATAATTATTTGATCCAGATCTGCAAGATCGTCAACAAATGGTGAAGGACCATGAGGCCTGAAAAGAAATAAGATTTTGTATTGTCCTTTAGGTGCCAAAACATGGGTTGGTCGGTCAGAATTTTTATTTTTTAACTCCCTCTTTGGGCTGATATTTCGCAATTTTGTTTCTGAAAAAAGGGTTAAAAAAAGAAATTGTAGGAAGATGACCATCGATTTCAATTTTTTGGGGGTCCGTCGCAAAGGGCAATACAACATTTTTTTTAAAGGCCTAACAGATCCGTGATTATAGGTATGTTGTAGAGTGTATAATTGTATTTTTGAAATAAATTTAATTCAATAGATATTTTTATTTAGTTATTCTTCTTTTTGTTTAGATCTAGCAGTTTTCAGAATTTGACGACAAGAGCACAAAATTGTAGGCGTAGAACGCTCATGCCCGGGACCCCGCGTACCGGGTACCGGCCTCACTAGTTATCTGTTTTGTGTCAATTTTCTTATCTCTTTTGGAGTTTTTTTCCTAAAACAAAGATATTATTATGTTCATTTTCAGGGAAAACCGCTACACAATACAATTGCATACCGTATATTTCAGCGATGAGGTCCGGGTGCGAGCAAGCGGACATGCATGAAGTTAGGAACCGTAATGATGATCGTTAGCGTCATAATAATGTGAATTACTTACATGAATTTAATGAGGATCTGAGATTACAGTCACTACAACTTCATGTACGTGCGCTGCCTGCACCCCATGGTCGGTACGATACATGCAATTGTATTGTGCAGCGGTTTGCCATGAAACCTGTGAGAAAGTCAATATTATAATGTCTTTGTTTTTATGAAAAATACCCCAAAAGAGATAAGAAAATTGACACAAAACAGGTATGAAACAACAACTTTTAGATGCTGACCATTATTTGAACAATTGATGAAGATTTAGTTGATTTTTGGTATGTTTTTTATAGTAGGGTATCTCCACGCTGGAGTTACGGGTCAAAGTCTGGATACGATTCTGAACTAGCGCCGAAATAAGAAATGGTATAAACAGACGTTGTATGTGAAGACAGCTATTTGAAGAAGTTAACGAGCTATATTTCATAAATCGTCTAAGACAAATATTAGTGATGGTCAGTGCTATTTGATGAAAATTTTCCACTATATCCGAAGGCAAAAAAAGAAGACTTAATTTTTGTAAGTGTTTTTCTTGAATTTTTATACACATACTGAATATGTACAGGGACGGATCCAGGAATTCCTTCACGGGGGAAAGAGTACATATATATTTTTGTTTTAGTCCCCCAAAATATTGCAACGACTCAGCCAGCCGCTGAATAAGCGGGGGGGACACTTTTTTTTTTTTTTTTTTGGGGGGGGGGGGGGGGGGGGGTCACGAAATGTGTAAATTTGACATTTTGCTCCGTTGTGGGGGGGGGGGGGTAAGGTCGTCTTTTTAGGTCAGCCATTTGTATATATATATATATATATATATATTTTTTTTTTTAAAGGAACAGGGGGGGCACATCCCTTTTTTTGTCAGTACATTTTGGCGAATTGAGGGCTAATTTTAAAATGTTTTGGGGCGGTTGGGGGGGGGGGAGGGGCAAATGCCCCCTGTGCCCCCCCCTGGATCCGTCCCTGATGTATTTTCAGCCTCAAAATGATGTAACAAACAATTGTAGTGAAATTACTTAATCTGTAGCTTTTGTTTTATGCCTGCCTGACTTGCATGCCTGGTTAGGCAAAACAATTTTTTTTTTTCATGTTTCATGCTCCCGGCCACCCGCTTCCTGTTTTGAGGCAGCATAGATTTTTTTCTTCTTTTTCTTCTAAAAATTAACAAAATGAATAAAAAACTAGACATATAATACTTGTTTGGATCAAGTATAGGTGGGCTGGTCAACTAAAATTTGAGACAAAATAGAGCAAAAATAAGCGAGATACTGCTTAAAAATTCTTAAAAAACAATATCATGTAGTTTCATGACGTGAACAAAAGTCACCTTCTATAGGGATAACACGCAAATTAAGAAATTTCTGACATGAGGCCTTTAATCGAAATTTTCATTATGATGAAGTCGTCCAATGAAAATGGTGACAACTGAGCTTGTAGAGAAATGTCTTAGCTACAACATATCAAAATTTGGAAGAAAAATTGATAAATATATACAGAGATACAATTGATTTTTGATAAATATGCTGACTTCATATTTTTAGTTCCAAGGCCATTATAATGATGTCACGATTCACTTAATGGCCAAATGAGACATAAAATCATATTTCCGACTCATACTCTATTCAAATATGAAAATTAAAATTAGGGTCTAGGTGCATTCCAAAGAGCTATAATGGATTATGTATAGGCATGTTTTTGCCCATATATGCTATGTATAACATAGGCTCGCGCACATGGACATTTATGTTAAACGGACATTCATTCCATTATTAATAATAGTCAAAAAGAGATAAACATGGAATCAATTTGTTTGTAAAAAAATTTGGAATATCATGAAAGAAAAAAAAAAGGCGATTCTATGTTGTGTTATAGTTTTACGTGGGCATGCGCGTGTGTGCGATTTTTTTATGAAATGCTTAAAATGGCCTAAAACATATGCAAAATAATTTTGAGACTATTTTGAGCATTTTGAAATTTTGTGCGCGCATTGACGCGCGGACGTACGCGCAACCGCACGTTTTTTGACCTGATATTGAACTGAAATTGACCAGACGGATAACGACCTTGATCATGTTAAATATGAATGAGAATTGACTTTTGGTTATGAAGATATGATCAAGAGTTGATTTTTAGAAAACTTCACAAAATGGCGCCTAGATGACGTCAACAGTCAAGGTCAAGGTTGAAAAAATTTCTGTGTTTTGTTCCAATGCCTATACATATTAGTGCCAAATTTCAAGGCATTTGATTGAACCATTTTCAAATTATCTTGCTCACAAAAAAGTGGGTTGAAATAAGAAAAATAAACTAGATTTGTAATACTTGTTTGGAACAAGTATAGGTGGGCTGATCCAAGAAAAAATTGAGACAAAATGAAGGGTACATTTGAGATAGCTTTTTGTCTCAGCTACAACATACTCAAAGTTCAGCGTAAATGAGGCTAAAACGACGTAGATATTGCTCGCGAAAAAACGGGAATGTAGAATCAAGCTTTGAGAAAAAGTCATGTCCCATAGAGAATACACGCAAAATGTGAAAAATTGACATGCCTCCTTTAATCGCAAAAATACGCCATGATGCCTTTGTCAAAATGAAAAAAAAAGCAACTATATTCGTAGAAAATTGTCTCAGCTAGAACATATCAAAATTTGGAAGGAAATCGATCAATATTTACAGAGATACAATCAATTTTACATAAATATGCTGACATCATAATATGCAAATTAAAAATTTGAGTTCGGAGGCCATTATGATGACGTCTTGAGTTAATTGAGGGTCAAATGAGACATGAAATCATATCTCCAATTCATACTCAAAATATGAAAACAAAATTGGGTTCATCTTGCATCCTAAAGCGCTACAATAGATTTTGTATCGGCATGTTTTTGCCCATGTATGCTATGTATTACAAGAGCTCGCACGCACGGACATCATCTTAAACGGACGCTCATTCCTTTATTAATGGGCAGAAAAAGGTGAACAAGGTATCAAAATGCTTGGAAAAATGTGCCAAATATGATGCCATAAAAACTTTGGCGATTTTATGTTGCAAAATGCCATTACGCGCAAAAAGGCGCGCGCATGCGCGTGTGCGAAATGCTTAAAATGGCCTGAAACGTATGCAAAAAAAATTTGAGACGATTTTGAGCATTTTTATTTTTTTGGCGCGCGCTGACGCCCGCACGTACGCATGCGCGCACGTTTTTTGACCTGAAATTGACCGGACGGATATTGACCTTAGTCATGGTAAATATGAATAAGAAATGCTTTTCCGTTATGAAGATGATGATCATGAGTTGAAAGTACCAAAAAAAACACAAAATGGCGCCTGGATGACGTCACGATGACTTGATGACCTTGAAAATGTTCCTGTCACGTCTCATGACAATGACCTATGACTGTGTCAAAATTGAATCAAATTGACTAAACCGAACTTGAGTTATATCCTAGGCACAAAAAAGTGTAGGAAATAAATAAAAATAAAGAATAAATAAATAATAATTAATAAAGAAAGAAAATTCTGACGAAAACAAAAGGTGATCTGTCGAAAACGACAGACCACCTAATAATAAATAATAAAGGCAATTCTAACGAAATTATAAGGTGGTCTGTACAGTATACAGCCCACCTGATAATAAATAAATAATGAATAATAATAAAGGCAATTTTAACAAAATTATAAGGAGGTCTGTATTAGATACACCCCACCTAATAAAAAAGGCAATTTTAACAAAATTATAAGGTGGTCTGTATTAGATACAGCCCACCTGATAAGGCAATTTTAACAAAATTATAAGGTGGTCTGTATTAGATACAGCCCACCTTATTACAACAAATCGTCGGACAATATATGTGCATGAATCTGATGAAGGGCACGAAAGTGTTACAGAGGTGAATTTTAAAAGTCAATTATAGACTGTGGCAACATTATTTTTGTAATCTGCAAACTCAGATTATAGTCGGACGGGGGTGTGTGGCTGAGACCTCCGAACCCATACTCACATCCAAGGGTTCTTTTGCTGAAAAAGTACCCATGTCTAAGGATTTTTTGTGAAAAATAGACCCATGTCTAAGGATTTCAAACTTCAAATATTACATTTTTTAAGCTGTAATAATACACTCCAGCAAAGCATATAGAGAGTCAACGCTAATGCGTATTGACCTCTAGCACTGCACTACACGTTAATAGGCAGCTTTTAAATACATGAATAGTCAATACACTCATAACACACAGATGCACACAATCATGCCGATGCGGCTCATCGGCAAGTTTGACAGTGGACTCACAATTTGATTTTTTTAATTATTCTTTCTAACATCGGAAAGTTGAAAAAATGTATTTTATTGCTATTTAGGTGTCATCAATTGTCACTAAAGTATCGATTTTGAGTGAAATCGGTTGAGTTTTGTACAGTGGTGTTTGAAATGTTGAGAATCAATAGCACAGCTTTTAATACACAGTCAGGATAGTAATGCACCTATGTGTGTAATAATACAATGGCCAATCATTTTGCAGTTTCTTGATAAAATTCTTTATTAGTAAACTGTAACATACTACATGTAGTTTACAAGTAGTTTACACACATAAAGATGAAAACACCATGCAACATAATTATACTGTGCTAGCACCTCTAGCATCCGTTTTAATTGAAGGTCTTTTCCTGTTTTAATTAACGTACCCGTACTAGCTCACTGTGCTGCTTGAGTCCTGCTGCTGCCCGGCCGGCTGCTGGGCAGAGGGTACGCAGGGTAATAATAATAATAATAATAATAGCCCAATAGTCCACTCCAAATTTTATTAAACCGAAACGGAAATTCTTTTTGCCCAATTGATCGTGAGCCCGGCAGCCACTGAGCAGCGCCAGATCGACGTTGCTCTATCCCTTACTGTTGAACGCCTAACAAGGTAGCAACAACTCCCATCTTTTAACGTCTTTTAGTATGAATGGGCCAGGGTTCGAACCCACGACCTCCCGGTTGTGCGGCTGACGCTCTACTGACTGAGCCAACACTCCGGTACGTAGTGGTATAGCTGCTGATCATATCATTTTCAGCGTGCGAAGCGCTACAAGTTCCCGGGGGGTACAACCCCTATACGGGCGAATACCATACCTAGGGCGCATTATGCCATATGAGTACCCGATATAGGGCCCATGGGGTCCTGATATATGTGGTACCCCGGGGTCTAGTTGAGTTTACGAGCTACGTACACCCACTGACCTGGAGGTAAGTGCATACACCTCATACACGTACACTGGAAATGCAATCACCGAAGGATTCCCCAATATATATTATGCCCCAGATTTATTTAGAGATGGGAGAGATTTAGGCATTAACAATGTAGGCTCGAGTAGTGAGAAGCAAATCCCAAAATCCCGGAGAAAATGAGGGAGAAAAGAGGGGAAAGGAATAAATGAAAAAAGGGACCCATGTCTAAGGATTTTTTTTATGAAAAGGGGACCCATGTTTAAGGATCTTTCCTGAAAAAGTCACCCAATATATGTGAGTCTCTTTTAGTACTGACGGGGGCTCTTTTTTTTTAATACAAATTTCCATTGAATTGGTGGTACCCATGAAACTCCTAAATTATTTGCTATTTCATCATTATTAATAGTCGGCATTATTTCCCTCTTACAACTTATAACATGCAGCTAATGGTCAGATCTCTTCCCTTTGTACGAAATTTCTGGTCCAAGCCCGTATACATTCGCCTCCTTGCCAACAGGTTTCCTTTGACTAATTTTAGCTTTCAGTTGATTTACTGGTCGAGGTTTATTATTTGCTGGTCTTTTGGAATCAGATTTCAGAGGATGCACGATTTTCACAACGAAAAACTTCTCCACGTTTCAGTCCTCTAGCCTCTAGCTCCAGCAGATATGGGGCGGCAGCGTGCACACCAGTATACTACCGGCGCAGCTAGTATATCCTCTCCTGACGGCCGCAGTGCACTGCGAGCTTCCGTTGTTTGTATCCGTAATACCCATAGAGATGTGGAGATACAGTGTATGAGAGAAATTCGAGCGAGAAATCCTGCACGCTATTGAGATATACATTGTAACTTCCATAGTTCCATTTCATTGGTTTAAGGTTTGAAAGTTGAAACTCAATATTGTGTGAAAGTTGTAACAGAAAGAATAATCTTTATTTTATGATTTATTTATATATTACAAGGGGCGATTTTTAATTTTGCAATCGCCCCCCTGAGCACTCTGACGGAGGCGATTGTGTAGCTCACAGAGGCGAATCGCCCATCGCCCCCGTGTATTTTGAGCGCTGACTCTTTCACATGATTGGTAATAAGAGCTTCCATTTCATTTATTGAAATTGGGGCGTTTCCAATACTGGTCTTTATCTTTAAAGCTACACACATGCCAAAGGTTTTTCTTCTTTTTTTGTTTTTGTTGCTCTTATTAGTATTACTATCAACTGCATTCCATCTCGGCATACTGTATGTATACTAGGTTCACAATCAGGGAATTTGACCTATCAAACTGTTGTACTTAGGGACTGAGAGGGTCGAAGGGAAGGTTTGGGGACAGGGGGAAGGGGGAGCTCTTGGAATATAAAACTGTGCAAATGCTCACAGCATGGCAACTTTTGTTGTGGTGTGTGATAAGATGTTTTTGGGGGCGTGTGTTTCGTATGCTTGTGTGTATGAATGTGGTGTGTGCGTTTGTATGAGGGAGGGGGATCTGGGAGAACCAGTAAAATAACCTCCAGTTTTTATTAGGTGGTCTGTCGATGACAGATCACCTATTGATTTCGTTAGAATTTTCTTTCTTTATTCTTTATTCTTTCTTTATTTATTTTTATTTCTTCCGTACACTTTTTTTGTGTATACGTTTACTCGAAATCGACTTGGTCAATTTCCTTCAAATTTCTGATAGTCATTAGGCCCTATAATATCAAGTTCCCGAAACCTTTTTCAAGTTCATGGGGTCATCGTGACGTCATCCAGGCGCCATTTTGTAAAAATCAAGTCATTATCATATCTCGATAACGAGTCTTCAAAAATAAACCATATTTGGTATACATCAACTTCAGGTCAAAGTTCAACTAAAAATGTCAACAAAATTTGCGCGCGCACCTCGACGCGCACGTACGCGCGCATTAAAATTTTAAAATGCTCAAATTCGTTCCAAATTTTTTTTGCACACGTTTCAGGCCATTGTAAGCATTTTCAAGATTTTGCGCGAGAGCACTTTTTTGCGCGCGTTTCCGCGCGTAAGTGCGCGTACTGACATTTTACAACATGGAAACGCCAAATTTTCTCTATCATATCAACCACATTTTTCCAAGCATTTTGATACCTTGTTCACCTTTTTCTGACCAGTGATAACGCAATGAGCGTCCGTCAAAGTTTACAGCACACGCGGATCTGCATTATCCCTATCCACATTACATGTGCAAAAACAAGCCTATACAAAATTCATTTTAACTCTTCAGAATGGATAGATACCCCCAATTTTTTTCATATTTAGATAGATCATGAGTCGGAGATATGATTTCATGTCTCATTTGACCCTCAATTAACTCATGACGTCATCATAATGGCCTCCGAACTTAAATTTTCAATTTGCATATTATGACGTTAGCATATTTTTGGAAAATTGATTGTATCTCTGTAAATATTGATCAATTTTCTATCAAATTTTGATATGTTTTAGCTGAGAATATTCTCTACGAATGTATTCTACACGATATTTCATTTGAACAATGGCATCATGGCGTATTTTTGCGATTAAAGGAGGCATGTCAATTTTTCACATTTTGCGTGTATTCTCTATGGGACATGACTTTTTCTCAAAACTGGTTTCTACATTCTTGTCTTTTGCGAGCAATATCTCCGTCGTTTTATCTTCGTTTACGCTGAGCTTTGAGTATGTTGTAGCTGAGTCAATATGCTATCGTAAGTGTGCCCTTTAATTTTCGATCAGATGCCGGGATCATGCTCATATTTCACTTACAAAGTGGGATTTGATAATTCCATTTTCCGTTTACGTGTAATCTCTATAGGAAATATTTTGGTACATCGGTAACGCACTTGACTTCCGACCTCGAGGTCCCTGGTTCGAGTCCGGGCGTCTCCAACAATTTTTTTCTTCACTTTTTTTTTCTTTTTGACCTTTCACTGTACCTTTTCCTTTGCTTATTAAAACACGTAGAATCACAAATAATGTTATAAACAACCATGTTTACTTTATTATTCCCCTATTATCACTTGATCCATTACTTTTTGAGTGTAGTCCCTATGGGAGATGACTTTTTCTCAAATCTGGATTCTACATTCCTGTCTTTTGCGAGCAATATCGCCGTTATTTCCGTTTGGTTTTTGTTGATTTTGGAGTATGTTGTAGCTGAGACTATATGCTATCTAAATGTTCCCTCATTTTTTTCAATCAGATGTCATCATGTTCTGTTGATGATCAACATCAACATCATCATGATCATCATCATCATCATCAACATCGTCATCACCATTACTATCAAGATCATCATCATCATGATCATCATGATGATCATCATTGTTTACATGTCTATATAACTTCTCCCTTTCTCAATATAGTAAGTATTATAATCTATCATAAGACTTGAAGACAGACCACCTTAATCGTCCTCGTGACGATTTAAATTCTAGTTCTTTTTAATTTTGTTATTTTGTTATTATAAGTGAATAATCTGTACATTTGACTTATAACTTATGTTTATGTACTTTAAGTTTACTTTCAATTTTAGCCCAGTTATATATACTGCATATGAGTTGTTGTTGCAATGCAACCTTCGTCATTGCCTTGTTTTCGTTCACATTCTGCCCCGTTAATATTCTCCTTTTCCTTGTTTTCCTTATCGTCAGGAAATCGCATTCGTTTTGCATATAGTGCTTGTAATTCCTAGTTAGGTGCTTTCCTCATGTCCTTTTCTTTTCAAATTTCATAGGCATAGTCTCTAACATCTTATTAAGGTCACTACATTCTTCGTTATTTGAAATCACTCTTGCGTAACCGTCCAGGCACCATTTTGTCTGTTTCTGGTCCATTTTATGGCCTTTCTATCTTCCTTCCTATCTCCACTATCATAGATCCTACAAACTTCTAACAAATTCCTCTAGATAGTCTAAGAGATGTTCTTCAATATGCGACCTATAACCTGACCTTCAAAATGCCATCTTCGTACTCAAAGTTCAAATCTTAAACCGACTCCGTCAAATATCTTTAAAATTCTTGAAAAATTGACCCCTAAAAATCTAAAACTGCCATAACTTTCTCATATAAATTCTGTTTTGTATTTAAGTCTCACAGTATCTTTATCTCATAATTGCACATAGCCATGCCAAATTTCACGCTCCAATGGCTTTGCAAAACATAAATAGCGCCCTCTAAAGTTCTGGAAATTGGCTTTCTTTCTGTGGCCGTATCTCCATTATGGCTTGGCAGACCTGTACCCTTTTTCGTATTTAGATACTTAAAGATATGCCCTTTCCAGCCATATACAAAATTATATACCCTATCACTGACCAAATTTGTGAAAATTCCGAAACAACTTCAACTCGTCTAAAATGGCGATCTTTTTACCTACATCAATGACACTTGACAGACACATGTATCCATATACGTGACAACTGTCTGCCAAGTTTAGTAAATTTAAATGCCCTCGTCGCAAAGTTATCGTCAGAAATGATGAATTGACTATGCATTACGTGATAGCACGTTTGATGCGTGCCGCACGTTGCGCGCAGATGACAATGGTGTCAAACTGACCGCAATGAATTGCTCTTTCAAATGATACCAAGTATGGTATATGTTCACCCAGAAAATTTTGAATAAATCGCATTTGAACAAGGGTCACTATACAAATTCCGCCGAGTTTCCGCCCGATTATGACTTATCGGGCATGACGTCATTTTTTTAAGACTGCTTTTCACCCCCTAAACATCCATTTTTTTCCTTAAAAAATTTGCAGTGACATTTCGAGTTGCAATACGCAGGGCACCATGAAGCCGGATTTTTAAAATTGGTCAAGGGGGCCATTTAAGACACCATTTTGTCCTATAAATCTATTTATCATCACATGTTTCGATAGGATTATTATAGAAAAAAGGAGAGTAGTTTAAAATAACAACCATGAAATTCTCTTTCTAATGATACCAAATACGGCCCATAAAGAGACATAAAGAGAAAAAACAATTTAACTCCTGTCATAATACAGATCCTGTACGTTTTCCGCCCATGCATTACACGCATTGTCTATGGGGCATATCGGGTTCACGCTTTTGGCCCCCAGAACGATCTTTATTGTAATGACGAACATGCACCAAATCCCATTGGTTTTTGCACGCAGTGCTTGCGAGCCCTTTCTAGGTTCTTTCCCATATCCCAATTTCTTTCCAACTTCGTAGGCATATAGTCACTACCATCCCATCAAGGTCACAGTTGGGGCCTTTCTTTCGCCCTATCTATCTCCAATATCACAGAAGTTACAGACTTCGTACAAATTGCTCTGGATAGTCCGAGAGAAGCTCTTTCGTTTGAAACGTAGAAACATGGCGTCATTGCACGCACATCGTTGTGACACGATTGCATTTCTAGTTTAATTATATTTTTGTTTATGTTATTTTATTGGATGTTTGTATTACACTTGGAGGAATAAAAAAAAATTTAAAAAAAAAAGTGTGTGTGTGCGTGTGTGTATGTGTGTGTGTGTGCCTGTGCGCGCAGGCGTGCGTGTTGGTATGTGTAGCGAATAAAGAATGTGCACGTAACTCTCTGTTGGATGGTTGAGTGGAAACAAAATGTAGCCTTTTCAATAAAGGAAACCAAGAATACGAAATAGAATACAAAATTTGCAAACATGAGTTGCAATTAATGTGACCAATATGTGAGATATGTATGATAATTGCCTACTGCATGTTGAAATCAATTATGTAGGTACTTCGATATAAGAGATTTTTTAAGAGATGCTTTCAAAGAATAGAGAGATGAACAATGCCTTATTGAATTTGGTAAGGAGTTCCAAACATCTGGTCAATGATGTCTTACTGACTTTTGGGCTAAAATTATTTTAGGATTTTCTAAGTGATAATTTGTTGAGCAACGGGTGGGATATGTGTGGATGTTTGAGTTTAAACTGTAAATGTTGCGAAATAAGGTTCTGTAGTTGATTATGGGAATATTTATACATGAAAATGCTTGTCTGAAAAATGTGAATATCTTGTATTTTAATGTTTTTAAACGATGAAATAAAGCTTCCGTGTGTGATATATAACTTGAGTTAGTAATTATGTGAATCGCTCTCTTTTGAAGCAAAAATAGGGAATTAATTCTTGTTACAATATAACACATGTGATAAGATTAGAGAATTGTATAATATAATCATAGATCTTTCAGAAAGAACTTTTCGTACAGTGTATATGTTCATTAAAATTAAGAAGAGAGTCAATAGTGACTCCTAAAAATTTTACAGATTGTTTTTCAATGAGAGGTAAGCCGTCAATTTCGATATTACAATTCCTTACATCATGTACGTTAGTCTTTTTAAAATAAATGAAATTTGTTTTACTAAGATTTAATGATAACTTATTAGATTTAAACCACCTAGAAATTGTTATTAATTCACAATTTAACTGTGTTATGAGCGTATCAAAGTTTTTATGGGAGTAAGAAATGGTTGTATCATCAGCAAAAATGATAAAATTTAAGAGTGAAGAGGTTTCAATAATATCATTTATATAAATAACTAGACATGTAATACTTGTTTGGAACAAGTATAGGTGGGCTGGTCAACTAAATTTGAAGACAAAATAGATCAAAAATAAGCGAGGTATTGCTTAAAAATTGTTATACAACAATATCATGTAGATTCATAACGTGAACTAAATTCACCTTCTATAGGCATAACACGCAAATTATGAAATGTTTGACATGAGGCCTTTAATCGAGATTTTCACTATGATGACATCATCAAAATGAAAAATGGTGATTACTAAGCTTGTAGAGAAATGTCTTAGCTACAACATATCGAAATCTGGAAGAAAATCAATATTTACAGAGATACAATCAATTTTCCATAAAAATGATGACGTCATAATATACAAATTCACATTTCCCATAGCGATTACACGTAAACGAAAAATGGAATTCTCAAATACCACTTTGCAAGTGAAGTAGGAGCATGATTCCGGTATCTGACTGAAAAATGAAGGGCACACTGGTAATAGCTTTTTGTCTCAGCTACAACATACTCAAAGCTCAGCGAAAACGAAACTAAAATGATGGAGATATTGCTCGCAAAAGACGATAATGTAGAATCCAGTTTTGAGAAAAAGACATGTCTCATAGAGAATACACGCAAAATGTGAAAAATTGACATGCCTCCTTTAATCGCAAAAAAACGCCATGATGCCTTTGTCAAAATAAAAAATTGTGCACACTGTATTTACATAAAATTGTCTCAGCTAGATCATATCAAAATTTGAAAGAAAATTGATCAATATTTACAGAGATACATTCAATTTCCCATAAATATGCAGACGTCAGAATATGCAAATTCGTATCTTGAGTTCCAAGGCCATTAAAGTAGATATTCATTGATTTTAAATCTAGCTTTATTTTCATTATTGCAAAGTTGAAACTTTGATTCGACAAGGTTATCAAAATTCAATGCTTGGAAACATTCAAAGTAATGATTATTATAAATTACAAAACGCTTAAATACAGCCCCGGCATAGCACCTGAATAGCTCTCCGAATGCTGCTGAGATGTGTGAGATCACAGCAGGGACATGATTTGCACAAGCAGACGATGTCCCATGACATCTCACACATTTTCAGTGCCTGTGTTTTCATCTTCTCTTGAGTTCTTTCTCTTACCTCGTCAGGCTAAATGTATAATCTATTGCCTCACTCTAAACCCCGCGCATGGTTTTATTTTGATGACAAATGCAGCGATACAAAAATAAAGAAATCTGTCGCTTGTAAACAAAATAAGACGCCATTGTATATTCAGCTGCTGACACCGCGGTATGTTCGGCGTTTTAAGAGGGAACAAATGCCGTCCTTAATATCAATCCGGGGGCTTTTCAATTTGAAAGTCTGGTTTCTTTGATTGTTAATTAACCCCTATCCTGTGTATTTACAAGCAAAAGATTTTAGTTATCAGAATCGGGTCATGTCCCCTTTTGATCGGTTTGACATGCCAGTACATTTATATACACTAAACTCATTATAATTTGACAAATAATAGCTTTGCAATTATGTTCATTCTTTATGGGATGTCGTCTGCTTGGGCAGTATTGGTCCCTGTTGTGACGTCATTAAAACATTGTTATTCTTCTGGCGAATCTCTCGTATATCCCAGCTGCTATGGAGGTGGTTGTATTTTTATTTTTATAAATCACCCGATATGTAGCTGACCTCAAACTTGTACGATGGCCATCTGTTAGCTTACCAGTTTCTAGTAATACATTAGTTGACATATCGTCGCCGTTTTCACGAACCGGCACAAGCCACCGAAATCCCTTCAAAATGTAGTTTTTATTTTTTTTGCATTTTTAGCATAAGTTATCAACAATCTTTCATCTCACCAAATTTCAGCATCCAAAACGCTTTAGTTTTTGAGATATCCATGGTTACACAAATGACAAAAACGACACACGAGCCAAAAAGCACGATTCATATTTCACGAACCGGCACGCGCCGTTATAAGTCAATGGGCTGTGCCGGTTCGTGAAAATATCTTTGCGCTTACAAGACCTAGACGACGCGACACAGGCGGTTGTGCCGGTTTGTGAAAATAAAATACGCGCTAAGACAGCGCGAGCGCTTTTGTCTTGCGCGTAAAGTTACATAGGAAAAACGACACAGTGGCTTGTGCCGGTTCGTGAAAATATTTTTGCTACGTAAACAGCAAAATAATATTTTCACGAACTGGCACGAGAGTCCAAAGCTTCGTAATATTAATAGTAATTGTCATTATGCTTAACAAATGGAATGTATAGAAAATAAAGAATATTTTCCTTTCATTGATATGTATTTTGTGATATAAAATTTGACATAAGGCATGTTTCTGGCGAATTCAAAACGGGCTAAACGTAAAACGCGTTTTTCTCAGAATATACTTATTTCGTTGCGCGTTGGGCTGTGCCGGTTCGTGAAAACGGCGACGATATTTGGGATTTTCTTTGAATTTCACCTTTAAGACGACGTCATGATATTTATAATGGCCAAATGAGACATGATTTCATTTTTCCGACTCATACTCTATCCAAATATGAAAAAAAAATTGAGGGTCCCGGTTTATCCAAAAGAGCTATAATTGATTTTGTATAGGCAAGTTTTTGCCATGTATAACAAGAGCTCGCATGGACATTTATCTTGAATTGAGGCTTATCTTAATATTAATGTTCATAAAGTGATGAACATGGTATCAAATTGTTTGAAAAAAATAGGAATTATCATGTAAGAAAAAAAAATGTGATTCTATGTTGTGTAATGGTGTTACGCGCGAAAACACGCGCGCATGCGCGAGTTTCTATGAAATGCTTAAAATGCCGCAGACTGTTCCTGTGGCATACTAGTATGCGGCAAGTCTGCAGCAAAATTTCATCCTGCCGCAGATCTGCCGCAGACTGTTCCTGTGGCATACTAGTATGCGGCAAGTCTGCAGCAAAATTTCATCCTGCCGCAGATCTGCCGCAGACTGTTCCAGTGGCATACTGGTATGCGGCAAGTCTGCAGCAAAGTTTCATCCTGCCGCAGATCTGCCGCAGACTGGTCCTGTGGCATACTAGTATGCGGCAAGTCTGGAGCAAAGTTTCATCCTGCCGCAGATCTGCCGCAGACTGTTCCTGTGGCATACTAGTATGCGGCAAGTCTGCAGCAAAATTTCATCCTGCCGCAGATCTGCCGCAGACTGTTCCAGTGGCATACTGGTATGCGGCAAGTCTGCAGCAAAATTTCTTTCTGCCGCATACTTCGGCATACTCTTTGCCGCAGACTAAAAGTCTGCGGCAGGTCTGCGGCAGATCTGCGGCAGGTCTGCGGCAGATCTGCGGCAGGTCTGCGGCAGGTCTGCGGCATACTTTTCACTTTCCTATGGGTGAGGCGTTGCTAAATTTTCGGCGCGATTTTCAAATTTTAAAACGCCCCCCCTTGAGAAAATCCTTCATACGCCACTGGCGTTGAGCAAAACAAAAATTTGCATACGACCTCCCTCGAAGCCGTTCCCCAAAGTTGACAGCCCTGCATTATCATTTTGAAAGAATACAATAAGTTATTGTATAGATTTTGTTGCACTGGTATTTACATAACTGCAGGGCACCAAACATTTTTCATTTACAGAAATCTAAATATTTTTAAAACCATGACCCAGAATGAAATCATCTGATTGGAAATCAAAGGTTAAGTGAAACTACCGGTAAACATTATAATAATAATAATAATAATACATAACATTTATTAGGCGCTTAATACTGATGTTTCTAAGCGCACAGTGTTCTGATTAAGAGAAGACTATAACCCGTAGAATTAAATTAGAAGAAAAAGCAAAAATACAAAAGTAACATAGATAAGGTAAGAAAAACAGTGGCAATCAACTAAATAAAGACAAATATGGTGCGCACCTCCATTGACCGACGCACAACTGCAATTTACAATTTGAAAAGATAGGTTTTGAGTAGAGATTTGAATTGAGATACAGAGGGGGCGCAGTGAATAAAGGCGGGCAGTTTGTTCCAGAGAGCGGGGGCAATAACTGAAAAGGCGCGGTCACCATACCGGGTGTTAGTGCGGGGTCCAGGTGTTAACAGTAATGTGGAAGATGAACGAAGTGTTCGTGACGACGTACGGGAACGTAAGGATATGAGATCGGAAAGGTAAGAGGGGGCTAAGCCATTGATAGCTTTGTAGCACAGGAGAAGAATTTTGAAGGATATGCGGTGGTGAATTTTAAGCCAATGTAGTGAGTTCAATATTGGAGTTATGTGCTCTGATTTACGCGAGAGAGTCACAAGCCGAGCAGCGCTATTCTGTACCCTTTGAAGTGGGACTAGATGTGACTGAGGGAGGCCAGAAAGAGAAGAATTACAGTAATCGATATGGGTCGAGACAAAAGCATGGACTAATTTTGAAGTTGTGGGTCGGTCAAGTAGCCTCCTGATTCTACTGATCTTATATATACCAAAGGAAGCAGACTTACAAATATTACTAATGTGTTGTTTGAAAGTAAGATTGCTGTCAATATTTAAACCAAGGTCACGCACAGAAGCACAACAACTGAGAGAGCCATCACTCATAACAAGATCAGGAAAGGGGTCTGAGTTCCGAAATTATAACATTGCAAGCTTGTAAATAAATCAAATATTTATACACCATTCTTCAGTTAGTAAGGTTTGAAATTTGCAGGACACCAAAGTTATGTAAATATCACAAAATTTGTATCACATGTAAATGGAATGAGAAATTAGATTAATATGAATTAACTTAACAGAAATGTTAATTATTACATAGATTCTACATCAAGATTAAAAAAAAAATCATAAGTTTTGCATCCCATTAGTATCAGGAGTAGCCTCCTGATTCTACTGATCTTATATATACCAAAGGAAGCAGACTTACAAATATTACTAATGTGTTGTTTGAAAGTAAGATTGCTGTCAATATTTAAACCAAGGTCACGCACAGAAGCACAACAACTGAGAGAGCCATCACTCATAACAAGATCAGGAAAGGGGTCTGAGTTCCGAAATTATAACATTGCAAGCTTGTAAATAAATCAAATATTTATACACCATTCTTCAGTTAGTAAGGTTTGAAATTTGCAGGACACCAAAGTTATGTAAATATCACAAAATTTGTATCACATGTAAATGGAATGAGAAATTAGATTAATATGAATTAACTTAACAGAAATGTTAATTATTACATAGATTCTACATCAAGATTAAAAAAAAAATCATAAGTTTTGCATCCCATTAGTATAAATCGGGTAACCAATTAGTGCATGTTTTGAATGTATCATTAAAAGTGCTGAAATAGGCCTTTTTTATCATAAAATTGCTCTAAAATCTTTAATACAAATTCAATGAAGCTGAAACTTTGTTTGGAGCTTCCCCTAATGGTATTTTCTAATATAAAATTGCTAATTTGTGTCTGGGTCTCGTGGTTTTGCATAATTGAACGATTTCCCAGTGTTCAATCTAAGTGTACCCTTGATCTGAGCCATGCACATATACTTTGCAGATTCGTAGTTTTCTATATCATAGACTCTCTCAGATACTTTCTAGTTTCTACATTGATAGCTACCATACTATCACTAAATATGTCTTTGCATGAGTCTATTTACCTGCCTTGGCCTGGACTAAATGCATTTTGATCTTGCCATTACCAACTACCACGGCGAAAGCGTCTATAAAATTAAAGCTGCAAGTTGTCCCTTGTGTTATTGATCATGGTTTGTGAATGTGATCGTGAATATATTTTTACATACATGTAGTCATTTTAGCCGTAATATTCATCACACTGCCATTAAAAGTTGACTTAGGTAGCTAAATGCGACCCATATGAGATGCTACAAAACCTTAATTTTGTGGGTACGTATTGTGTAAATATTTTCACTGTAAATCAGCTGTTTTCTGTCACAGATTTAAAGAGATTTGTTACATGTAGGCCTACCTTCAAGTGTAAAAGTGTAAAAGCGTAAAAGTGTAAAACATGGTGCTAACACTATCAAAACAATGTAAATGTTCAGTTCTTGTGTGGCTATCATTGTCTCTTGTATTTGTAACATTTTATTTAAAGCGAACACACTAGGGATTTCTGGAAATCTCTTATGGCTGCCATCTTGAAAAATAAAAAATAAGAAATAAAAAGCCCTGCTTCCTCCTTTTTTTAAAAACCCGGATGTAAAACTTTTTTTTGTTGGCCTTACCTGACTTGGCAACCAGGGACCCATTTTGCTAAACCGTCATAAGTCTAACTAGTCGACTAAATCAGCATTTAATAGTAAGCCACTCGTCCACAACTTGTGTTTCACAACTCCCTCTTTGCCAACATCAAGGGCTGACTAAGTAGTTATGACACCTAACACTGAGATATCTCTGTCATAACTTTTTAGTTGATGGGCAGCGCCATGACATGTCATTTATTTGGTAGACTTATACTCTTTTCACACTGGTTTTGCTTAACCCCGTACTTTGCTTAGCCCCGTACTATCCTTAACCCCGGACTATTTTGTTTGGCTTTTCACATACGCTGTTTTTAGTACCGTATTAGCACCTATCCAGGAATAAGAAAATCCACGCTGTTCTCACTGCAATTCGTTAGCCCCGGGTATCCTGAATGTTTGGACAGTGGGCTCCTTACTTTGCATCTGGCCAGCTGCGATACGCTCCATTGCGTAGTACCGGATTATTTTTCGTTTCTGTTCTCATTCATTTGCTTGGCACCACAATTGCGGGGTTAGCAGGAGTTAACACCACAATTGCGGGGTTAGCCCAGAGATGCCAAGTTCAAAGATCAGCAATGCGTGACATTTGCATGATTCGGCGAGCAAATGCGCGCGCGAGGGTATAACACAGGTATAAGGTATAGCGTTTTTTTCGAAATCTAGCGCGCGCGTCGTGTTTGAGAGCATTTCCAGACCTCGAAATGCGTGATGTCACGCCTAATGCGTGACACTTAGTAGCTCTGTTAGCCCTGCTATTTTGCAGGGTTATAGTTAACCCTGTACTATAGGTGGGCTAGCCCACTTTGGTAAATACGAGTCTGAACAGAAAGTGGAATAGGCTTGACCCCGGGCTATAAGTGGGGCTAAGACCCCCCCCCCCCTTTAACCCCACCTTTTGCCAGTGTGAAAACAGTTTATGGCTGCTTGGCAAAAAAAGGACACAAAACTCTCGATCCAGCTATGATTTTTCTACACATTCACTTAAAGACGGAAAATATATTTGATCAATTGTTCCAAAAGCTCTGAAATCGCACAAATTATTTCATGACTAAAATTTTATGTGCTTTATTTCTAAAACTGAGAAGTTGACTGAACGAAGCCCAAACTCTTTGCATGGCATATATAGTGAAGTGCCCGTCTACCAATTAGCTGTTATGCAACTGAAGGATATAATTTCCATAAATATTTCTTTACATTGGACTTTGGAGAGAGGGAAATAGTTCAAAAATATGTTGTATTTTTATTTACATGTACATTGAATAAAGGAGTGTTCAATATGGCTGAGATGTATTCTACATATTTTCTTTTTTTTACCTATCTGTATTTTTATGCCTCCGTCACGAAGTAGCTGGAGGCATTATGTTTTCGTGATCGCATTATCTCAAGAACTGATTGATGGATTCCTGCCAAACTTGGGTCATATATGTATCTTGCAGAGCCAATAAACTGATAAGATTTTAGGGTCACAAGGTCAAAGGTCACAGGGTTCATTATGTATGCAAAAATAGCTCATGATCACGGTATCTCAAGAACCATTGATGGATTCCTGCCAAACTTAGGTCATGTATGTATCTTGCAGAGTCAATGAACTGATTAGATTTTGGGATCACGAGGTCAAAGGTCACAGGGCTCATGTATGCACAAATAGCTTGTGATCACATTATCATAAGAACTGATGGACAGATTACCATCAAACTCAGGTCATGTATCTTGTCGAGTCAATGACCTGATTAGATTTTGGGGTCAAAGGTCACAGGGCTCATGTATGCAAAAATAGCTTGTTATCACATTTTCATTAAAACCGATCAACAGATTACCATCGGGTCTGAATCTTGCAGAGAGAGTGAACTGAGTAGATTTTGGGGTCATAAGGTCAAAGGTCATGGGGCTCATGTATGAAGAAAAAAAACTTGTGAACGCATTCTCATCAGAAATGATGTCCAGATTACTATCAAACTCAAGACATATATATATATATATATATGTATCTCGCAGAGCCAATGAACTGATTAGATTTTTATAGGGTCATGAGATCAAAGATCAAAGGGCACATGTAAATGTACATTGTACATGTATATGAAAAATATCTTGAAATCACAATATTCTGAGAACGTGTTAATTGATTACAATCAAACTTCAATTGCTTCTGTTTTGGTTTGTAGAATCGCTCTATGGCGGAGGCATCATTTTCGACTGCCCGCAGTCGAGGGTCCATCCAATTTCATAGGACTACGGGTTTGCTGTGTGCAAGAATTGTACATCCATTAATGGTGTTTCCACCAAGTCTGGTGTCTGTGAATTTTGACCTACTGCACATGGAAACTGACGACCATCGATGTACCTTTCACATATGAACGTATTGGATTCAAAGCCTGGGATACGCATGCTGGGGTGTGTGTAAAATGTGTGTTATACAAAAATATAATTGTTAATCATACATGTATTGTGTCCTCTGCTTATAGAGCCAGGTCTAGAAGTGCATTAAGTTCAATTCTTGTACAAAGAGTTGATGCCCTTCTAAAGTAGAAACAGACTATATAATGTTATTGTGACACCCAATATTTTAAATGTGTCCTTGTATTTCTTGACATTTACAGTAATTAGATCTGTGAATATGATCCTGTAACGCATCATTCAATGGATTCCCTGTCCTTGGATGACCAACGAGGGCGACAGTGTAATGTTTGTTACCATTCCTTCGCACGAGATGGTGAACACGTTCCTCGAATACTGTCCTGTGGCCATACCTACTGTACAGGTATGTACTCTATCAACTTGAAGAATCTGTGTACCATAACCACATTTCTTATTCATTTGTGAAGAAACTAATCAAGGGTGAAAAATATAAATTCAATAAATATGTAAGGAACAGATAAAAATCTGTTTTCAATTTCTAATTTGAATCCTTTCTTCCTCTTTTCTTATTCTCCCACATTCTACATCCTTCTCTTTCTCTCTCAACATTCTCTCTTCCATCTCTCTATCCATCTTCAATTACACATCCAGTATATCCTCTTTCATAAAGAACCCCTTTCCTCTCTCTCCCTCAAGGGGGGGGGGGGGGGGGGGGGGTTCTCTTTCTGTACATTCAAGTTTCTTTTATAATGTTGGATACGTTGTGTACTATAATCATTTTGTTATGTTTTTTTAAAGGGAATTTAATTTTACTACACTTGTAGTTCTATTTTCAATTGTCTTTGGTATTTGGAAAGAATTAGGTATTAAAGTAGCCTTTATTTCTCAAAAGGAATGTAAGAGCAGTTACATGCATCTCCATTTCAAACACATCAACATATTCAATGTATTTCTTTATTTTTCTAATTTAATTTCAGTATGTTTAAGTAAGCTAGTTGGAAAATTCTCACGAGGTAAAATCTGTTGCCCGACTTGCAAAACAGATACATCAATTCCAGGACTTGTCAACAATGTTCAGAAGCTTGCCAAAAACTTTGCTGTCCTTGACATATTGGAAGGTTTAGAAGAAGTGCTACGTGGCTCATCTTTAGCCACAAATCAGGTCAGTTACTACTCATATGAAACAAACTTTGGATCCTCTCTTTCCCTCTCTCATCCCCATTCCATCTCTCTCTCTCTTTCTCTCTCTATCCCATTTCCCTCTCTCACATGTATACCGGTATGTCTGATTATTATGTGTAAATACTCATATGCTTTTTAATTTAATCCCAGCCCAGCAGTAACGTCTTTTGGCAAGGAATGAGGAACTACATGCAGTTGTTATTGTTGTTGTTATTATTATCATTATCATCATCATTATTATCCCCTCGCCGACGAATTATCCCCTCGCTGAGTCGCCGACGAAGTCGGAGAGGATATAGTAACGCTGCCGTCCGTCCTTCCGTGCGTGCGTGCGTCCTTCCGTGACTAATGACATTTAATATGAAGGTAAATGATATCAAAATACAGGCTAAGTTCGATTTTGAGATACGTAGGTCAAAGGTCAAACGTCATAGCTCATTAAATATGCGAAAAAATACACATCTGGTTTCCGATCGATAACTTTAGTAATGCTTGACGGATTGAAATTTGATATGAAGGTACATGATATCAAATACAGGCTAAGTTCAATTTTGGAGTACGTAGGTCAAAGGTCAAAGGTCATAGCTCATTAAATATATGAGAATCTGGTTTCCGATCCATAACTTTAGTATTGTTTGACGGATTTTAATGAAATTTGATATGAAGGTTCATGGTACAAAAACACAGCTTAAAGATAAACTTGAGTTCTGGTAATGCGATTGCATTGTGAAAGAAAAGGTGTGGAATGGATCAGAAAAGTTGATCATATAGCATGTAAGTAATGGTGTGTAATGCAAGGTTATGGAGTCATCATAATCATCATAAATTTGGCAGAGTCTTGGTAAAGTAACAATCACTTACACAGAAAGATGTATATGGGACAACACACATGGTGTCGGGGCTAGTACTACCCTGATTTCCTTATCTTTCTATGCTCATTACTCAGCCAGTATACATTTTCTTCCAAAATTGTTTGGCACATGACATTTATTTGTAATCTTGAACATTCAGTGTAAGTTTCGTTAGATTCTGTGAGAATTCATTGTGGGAACTCAAGTTTATCTTTAAGTTCAATTTCAGAGTATGTAGGTCAAAGGTCATAGCTCATTAAATATGCGAATCTGGTTTCCATTCATAACTTGAGTAATGTTTGACGAATTTTAATGAAATTTAATATGAAGGTACATGGTATCAAACTACATATACAGCCTAAGTTCGATTTCTGAGTATGTAGGTCAAAGGTGAAAGGTCATAGCTCATTAAATATGCAAAAACACCTACCGGTAATTATATATGTGAAAATGTGAACTTCCTTGCCTAGTAATATAATAGTATAGTCCAATGGAGGTAACTCGTTCTGACGTATATAGGCCATTTGTACCCTGTGAGGGGATGCTACGCTTTGCGTTGACTTGTTGTTATTATTATTATTATTATTATTACCATCATCATGATCATCATTATTATCATCATCTTTATTAATATTATTATTACTATTATTACTATTAATCATTATTATTATTCTTTTTGTCATAGATGCTGTTATGCAATGAACATGACAATGAGCCCAAGAAGGTGTACTGTTTAACAGATAGCATGGTAATCTGCATATACTGCCAGGTGTATGGACCTCATAAAGGACATGATTGTCAGCTCGTGAGCCAGGTTGCTTCAAGCAACAGAGAGGTAAGTGTAATAACCCTTTTCTTTCTTTCAATTGAAGCAAATTTTGAGTTCTGGTAGCTTGAGTCCATTTCGAGGAAGACCGTCTCCACCCCTGTATTTAGATTGTGAGCGGGGCAGAGGGGTGGGGGGAAGTAATATTTTGACTAGCAAACTATTAACAAACTCATAAAAACTTGGTGGAAAAGCTTAGCTCTCTTTTGCGCATATGATTGATAAATACTTAACCAAGTCAAGCCTTACTGTACTTGGGGGGGGGGGGGGGGCCTGGGAGGCCCCCCTCGACATTTTCGGAGATTGCACCGCAACCGCTTGGAATTTTGAATTGTTGTTTCAAGACTTTTTTCTCTCAAGTCTTACGCACATTTTGATACCATTTCCGTCGAAATCGGATATACCTGTAAGTGTTACATAACAAATGGTATGCGCATGTCATCAAAAATATGCTATAATTGCATATATTCATGTACAAGCAGAAATGTGAATACAGGTTTAGATGTATTTCTTCCTAAGTGGGAGATATGAATTGATATCAAATTGCTTTTATATGTTTCTCAAAGTAACTTGATGTATTCCAGAACAAAAGAATACATTAGAAATAAAACAATAGATATAATAAGAAATAAAAAACAATAAAATACAAAAGAAAATAAATACTTGAAAATCGCATCAAATTTGCATAAATTATCATTATTAATTACATCAAAATATTTATTTTGTGTTAGATAAAAAGTATCATATGAATGATGAGTTTCAATTAACATTCAAAAAGTGGAGTCTGACAATTCTAGTTCCTTGTATATTTCCAGATTTGATATTCATGAATGCGTATTCATAATTTATGCAAATTAACCTTTGCATTTTCAAATATCATAAAAATAATGAAACCTCATGAATTTGAGATGAAGGAAACATTTATTCAATACATTTTCAACATTCTTCATAAGTCTACAGACTTGTAGAGTTTTCTGTAAAATACATAAAATTAGCATTTTGCATAATTAATTAGGCTATAACGACAAAAATTTGCATATTAGGAAAAAAACTAATTATACCATCTTGTTACTTATGTAAATATCTACTAACATGCAAATTTTTGTGTTCATCAGACTTTCGACGGCCGAGATCATAGGGGGGGGGGGCCTCACAGCCCCCCCCCCCCCCCCCCAGTCACGAGGTGCTCAAAATAGCCCAGTACAGTAAGGGTTAAATGAAGAAAAAAATAGTTTGTTCACATGTATACCTGTAGAAACAATGTCACTGAAATCTATGTGTGTAATGTATTATTAAAGTTAAAGTATGTTAAAACAGTGGTATAGTGCTACGCGTATCATAGTATGCACAGCAGGGATCAGAGGATATACCTAATTCAAATCGGCATTGTTTCATGGAGATTTGGGATTCCCCACAAAGTGAGCTCTTCCTGTGTTCAAAGGGTGCATCCTGTGTTGTGTTGTCCATTTAAAGGAAGAATACCATAAATCTCAGTGTATAAGACGCACCTGTGTATAAGACGCACCCCTATTCTTCTCTTCGTTCTTCATCTTTTTGTTTTCTTTCTATTTTTCTTTTTTATCTTCTTTATATTCATGTCTTCCCTCTCGTTTTCCTTCTCCTTCTCCTTTCCTTATTTTCACAATTCCAATTCTTTTTTCTTTGGCATGGATGCAATAGTAGTATGGACATTACAACGTGATATAGCAGTCCTGTCATACTCTGTAAATGCATTTTTCTGTAGAGCTGTAGATCTTGTTGACTTTTTGTTAATGATTCAAGGAACTGAAACTTCTTTATGATGTCAGGTTCAAATAGAACTTCCAATATATACATGTAATACCACAATCATTATTTTCTTTATATGAGACAATGAAACTAAAAGTTAAAGGCAAAATTAAGAGACATGACCTGTGTATGGGCATTGTTATATTGTTTTCAGATACTTGCTCAAATGCAAGAGGACTTGGCAGCTCAGAAGAAGATATTGCTTCCTGCCTGGAGGCAAATCCAAGATGTCTCAAATACTGTGCAACTTACGGTAAGTAAACTATGTCGACACCCCTAAACCCTGCTCCCCAATATCCTCCCCTCCCATCCACCTCCCCCCTCGTCCTCTCCCTCTTCCTCCTCTCCCCTCCCCGTATCCCCTCCCCCCTCCCCCTCCTCCCCCTTCTCCCACTTCCTCTCCCCCTCCCTCCTCCCCTTCCTCCTCCCCTTCCTCCTCCCCCTTCCTCCTCCCCCATCCTCCCCCTTCTCCTCCTCCTCCTCCTCCCCCTTCCTCCTCTTCCTTCTCCTTTTCCTTCTCCCCTTCCTTCTCCCCCTTCCTCCTCCTCCACCTCCAACTCCTACTCCTCCTCTTCCCCTCCTCCCCTCCCCCTCCTCCCCCTCCTCTCCCTTCTCTCCCTTCTCCCACTTCCTCTCCCCCTCCCATTCCTTCCTCCTCCCCCCTTCCTCCTCCCCTTCCTCCCCTTCCTCCTCCCTCTTCCTCCTCCTTTTCCTTCTCCCCCTTCCTCCTCCTCCACCTCCAACTCCTCCTCTTTCCCTCCTCCTTCTCCTCCTCCCCTTCCTCCCCTTCCTCCTCCCCCTCCTCCTCCCCCTTCCCCTTCCTCCTTCCCCTTCCTCCTCCCCCTTCCTCCTCCCCCTTCCTCCTCCCCTTCCCCCTCTCCCCCTCCTCTCCCCTCCTCCTCTTCCCCCTCCTCTTCCCCCTCTTCCTCTTCCCCCTCCTCCTCTTCCCCTCCTCCTCCCGTCCTCCCCTTCCCTCTCATCCTCCCCTTCCCTCTCCCCTCCTCCCCTCCTCTTTCTCTTCCTCCCCTCCTTCTCTTCCTCTCCTTCTCCCCCTTTTCCTCCTCTACCCTCCCCTTCTTCTTTTCCCTTCCCTTTTCCACTTATCTTTCTCTCCTGCATGTACCCTGACCTCCCCTCTCTCAGCATCCTGGTCTTAGCCCTGAATACAATGTCAAGTAGATCACCGCAGCTAAGCCTAATATACCTACAATTTGATGTCATGATTTATGATAAGTCCACCCTGATATCAAGTTGGTTTCACTTATTAAGGTAAAGACCAGTATTGGAAACGCCCCAATTCCAAAATTGAAATGGAAGCTCTAAATACCAATCATGTGAAAGAATATGTTTTGACTAATACATGATGATAAAAATTTTGCCGGGAAACCGCCTACTAATTGATATATTTGGTCAATTAGTTTATCTACATGGTCTGTGAGAGATAAACGCACGTGTCGCGCACGTGTGCATATAGTCCCATATACATCTTTCTGTGTACAGTGCTTGTAACTTTACGAAGACTGGGCCTAATTTCTTATCACTTTGATGATTCCAGGGTAACCCGACACATGTTCCGCCGACGATTGCTCCGCCGACATTTACTCCGCAAAACGCGACAATTGCTCCGCGACATTTGCTCCGCGACATTTGCTCCGCCGACAATTGCTCCGCCGACAATTGCTCCGCCGACAATTGCTCCGCCGACAATTGCTCCGCCGACAATTGTCCGGTTACATTTGCTCCGCCAACAGTTGCTCCGCCGACATTTGCTCCGCCTGAAGCGACACTTGCTCCGGTGACATTTGCTCCGCCGACAATTGTTCCACCCAAAAAGTGTCCCATAAAATACAAATGCTTCGCCGACAATATTTTTTTTTCACGGGTTATTTTTGTTTCTTTTTTTTTCTTCATTTTCTGAATGCATTTCATGAAATAATGTAGATGAAATGAAATGAATGAATGTTGATGGCAATAATAATAACTAGATTTGTAATACTTGTTTTGAACAAGTATAGGTGGGCTGATCTATTTAAAATTTGAGACAAAATAAAGGGCAAATTTAAGATTGCTTATTGTCTCAGCTACAACATACTTGAATTTCAGCGTAAACGAAGCTAAAACGACAGAGATATTGCTCGCGAAAGACAGGAATGTAGAATCCAGTTTTGAAAAAAAGTCATGTCCCATAGAGAATACACGCAAAAAGTGAAAAATTGATATTCCTCCTTTAATCGCAAAAATACGCCATGATGCTTTTGTCGAAATGAAAAATCATGTTCAATGCATTTGTAGTGAATTATCTCAGCTAGAATTTTTTTTTAAAGTTGGAAGAAAATCAATCAATATTTACAGAGATACAATCTATTTTCCAAAAATATGCTGATGTCATAATATGCAAATTGGAATTTTGAGTTCGGAGGCCATTATGATGACGTCATGAGTTAATTGAGGGTCAAATGAGACAAGAAATCATATTTCCAATTCATACTCTACGAAATATGAAACAAAATTTGGGGTAACCTTACATCCTAAAGAGCTACAATGGATTTTGTATAGGCATGTTTTTGCCCATATATGCTATGTATTACAAGAGCTCGCACGCACGGACGTGTATCTTAAACGGACGCTCACTCCGTTATTAATGGTCAGAAATATGTTAACAAGGTATCAAAATGCTTGGGAAAATGTGCCAAATATGATGACAAAGAAAAATTGGCGATTCTTTGTTGCAAAATGCCAGAACGCGCGAAAACGCGCGCGCATGCGCGTGTGCGAGATTTTTTATAAAAAGCTTAAAATGGCCTAAAACGTATGTAAAATTATTTTGAGACTATTTTGCGCACGCGCACGTTTTTTGACCTGAAATTGACCGGACGAATATTGACCTTAATCATGATAAATATGAATTAAAAATGGCTTTTGGTTATGAAGATATGATCATGAGTTGATTTTCAGAAAAAATTACAAAATGGCGCCTAGATGACGTCATCAGTGAAGGTCATAGTTGAAAACATTATTGTGTTTTGTAATCGTGCTTACAAAAAAGTGGTTTGAAATAAGTAAAATAAATAATAAAGGCAATTCTAACGAAATTATAAGGTGGTCTGTACGATATACAGCCCATCTGATAATAAAGGCAATTTTAACAAAATTATGAGGGGGTTTGTATTAGATACAGCCCACTTAATAATAAAGGCAATTTTAACAAAATCATAAGGTGGTCTGTATTAGATACAGCCCACCTGATAAATAAATAAAGGCAATTCTAACGAAATTATAAGGTGGTCTGTACGATATACAGCCAACCTGATAAATAAATAAAGGTAATTCTAACGAAATTATAAGGTGGTCTGTACGATATACAGCCCACCTGACAATAAAGAATAATAAAGGCGAATTTAACAAAATTATAAGGTGGTCTGTATAAGATACAGCCAACCTGATAATAAAGGCAAATCTAACGAAATTATAAGGTGGTCTGTACGATATACAGCCCACCTGATAATAAATAAATACATAAACAAAGGCAATTCTAACGAAATTATAAGGTGGTCTGTACGATATACAGCCCACCTGATAATTACAAAAATAACATTAGTAACACCACCAACGATAATAATAATTGTTGTCATTATTATTGTGATACTGCTTCTAGTACTACTCCTACTACATGTACTAGGAAGAAGGAGGGGAAGAGAAAGAATCTTATTGTTTATTTTTTGTATTATCGAGGCATACAAATGCACAGGGAGGTAAGAGAGGGAAAAGTAAGGCGACGAAGAGGGAGAGAGAGGGAGAGAGAAAGAGAGGGGGTAGCCTATGGCCCGGGTTCAAATTCAGTTCTCTTTAATTTATTTGACCCAGTACTGATGATCACCATGTGATTGCCATGTGTACGCCACACCGAATAGCACTAGCTCACATTTTGTTAATGTTGTCAAGAACTTATTGGCATGCAGCCAGTAGATTTTCATCATGTGTTTGATCTTGTATTGAAAAAAAGATCAAACACATCATCATAATCTACAGAGTGCAACCAAAATATTCTTAACAACAATTGAAATTTCTTTCAGGAAGCCAAACACTAAAAGCTGTTTTTGATTCAAAGAGCATCGTAGAGACGATGAACAAATAAGAATAATAATACATTTACTAATACATTTTCAATAATACATTTTCCCCGCCAAATAATCCGAACAAAAGAATCAACCGAGGGTAATCAACTGTTAAACGAATGTATCATGAGTCCTTGAAAAATTAATTAATACTGCTTGTCAAATATTATTGAAGAACAGCAAAGGCGAACGCGATTGTCGCTACAATTCAGAAATCATTGCTTGCATTGCTTTTCTCTCAAAATTACAGTGAGATATCAAGCTACATAGAACTATGATCGACACAAAAGATATTGTCTTAAAAACAGTCAGAAACATTAGAACTTGAATGACTAAAACATAATGCAAATGAATAAGAATAGAATGAATAGGACACAAGTTATTTTTACAATTTAAATCATCCAGTACCAAAAACCTGAGCAAAATTTGAAACAGATGCATTTAATGGTAAGCTTAAAGACAATGATTCATGACAATTGTCAATTGTCATGAGTTTATCGTCTAGACGTATTGCAAAAGATAATCAGAATAATAATGATCAGAATGATACCTCTACTATTAGGTCTACTTCTTCATGTACTATACTACACTACTGCCATTGTAGATTATGATGATAATACAGATGATAATAATGATATGATAACAATTATATACTTATACTAATCGTCATCAAAATCATCATGTTCATATTCATCATAATGATAACAATAATAATGATTATAATAATTACAATAATAATTTATATTAACGATAATAATCATGATAAGGATAATAATCACAATAACAAACATAATAATTACAAAAAATAACATTAGTAACACCACCAACCATAATAATCATTGTTTTCATTATTATTGTGATACTGCTTCTAGTACTACTCCTACTACATGTACTAGAAAGAAGGAGGGGAAGAGGAAGAATCTTATTGTTTATTTTTTGTATTATCGAGGCATTCAAATGCACAGGGAGGTAAGAGAGGGAAAAGTAAGGCGACGAAGAGGGAGAGAGAGGGAGAGAGAAAGAGAGGGGGTAGCCTATGGCCCGGGTTCAAATTCAGTTCTCTTTAATTTATTTGACCCAGTACTGATGATTATAATGTGATTGCCATGTGTACGCCACACCGAATAGCACTAGCTCACATTTTGTTATTGTTGTCAAGAACTTATTGGCATGCAGCCAGTAGATTTTCATCATGTGTTTGATCTTGTATTGAAAAAAAGATCAAACACATCATCATAATCTACAGAGTGCAACCAAAATATTCTTAACAACAATTGAAATTTCTTTCAGGAAGCCAAACACTAAAAGCTGTTTTTGATTCAAAGAGCATCGTAGAGACAATGAACAAATAAGAATAATAATACATTTACTAATACATTTTCAATAATACATTTTCCCCGCCAAATAATCCGAACAAAAGAATCAACCGAGGGTAATCAACTGTTAAACGAATGTATCATGAGTCCTTGAAAAATTAATTAATACTGCTTGTCAAATATTATTGAAGAACAGCAAAGGCGAACGCGATTGTCGCTACAATTCAGAAATCTTTGCTTGCATTGCTTTTCTCTCAAAATTACAGTGAGATATCAAGCTACATAGAACTATGATCGACACAAAAGATATTGTCTTAAAAACAGTCAGAAACATTAGAACTTGAATGACTAAAACATAATGCAAATGAATAAGAATAGAATGAATAGGACACAAGTTATTTTTACAATTTAAATCATCCAGTACCAAAAACCTGAGCAAAATTTGAAACAGATGCATTTAATGGTAAGCTTAAAGACAATGATTCATGACAATTGTCAATTGTCATGAGTTTATCGTCTAGACGTATTGCAAAAGATAATCAGAATAATAATGATCAGAATGATACCTCTACTATTAGGTCTACTTCTTCATGTACTATACTACACTACTGCCATTGTAGATTATGATGATAATACAGATGATAATAATGATATGATAACAATTATATACTTATACTAATCGTCATCAAAATCATCATGTTCATATTCATCATAATGATAACAATAATAATGATTATAATAATTACAATAATAATTTATATTAACGATAATAATCATGATAAGGATAATAATCACAATAACAAACATAATAATTACAAAAAATAACATTAGTAACACCACCAACCATAATAATCATTGTTTTCATTATTATTGTGATACTGCTTCTAGTACTACTCCTACTACATGTACTAGAAAGAAGGAGGGGAAGAGGAAGAATCTTATTGTTTATTTTTTGTATTATCGAGGCATTCAAATGCACAGGGAGGTAAGAGAGGGAAAAGTAAGGCGACGAAGAGGGAGAGAGAGGGAGAGAGAAAGAGAGGGGGTAGCCTATGGCCCGGGTTCAAATTCAGTTCTCTTTAATTTATTTGACCCAGTACTGATGATTATAATGTGATTGCCATGTGTACGCCACACCGAATAGCACTAGCTCACATTTTGTTATTGTTGTCAAGAACTTATTGGCATGCAGCCAGTAGATTTTCATCATGTGTTTGATCTTGTATTGAAAAAAAGATCAAACACATCATCATAATCTACAGAGTGCAACCAAAATATTCTTAACAACAATTGAAATTTCTTTCAGGAAGCCAAACACTAAAAGCTGTTTTTGATTCAAAGAGCATCGTAGAGACAATGAACAAATAAGAATAATAATACATTTACTAATACATTTTCAATAATACATGTACATTTTCCCCGCCAAATAATCCGAACAAAAGAATCAACCGAGGGTAATCAACTGTTAAACGAATGTATCATGAGTCCTTGAAAAATTAATTAATACTGCTTGTCAAATATTATTGAAGAACAGCAAAGGCGAACGCGATTGTCGCTACAATTCAGAAATCATTGCTTGCATTGCTTTTCTCTCAAAATTACCGTGAGATATCAAGCTACATAGAACTTGGATCGACACAAAAGATATTGTCTTGAAAACAGTCAGAAACATTAGAACTTGAATGAATAAAACATAATGCAAATGAATAAGACTAGAATGAATAGGACACAAGTTCATTTCTACCATTTAAATCATCACGTACCAAATACCTAAAGCAAAATTTGAACCAGATGCATTTAATGGTAAGCTTAAAGACAATGATTCATGACAATTGTCAATTGTCATGAGTTTATCGTCTAGACGTATTGCAAAAGATAATCAGAATAATAATGATCAGAATGATACCTCTACTATTAGGTCTACTTCTTCATGTACTATACTACACTACTGCCATTGTAGATTATGATGATAATACAGATGATAATAATGATATGATAACAATTATATACTTATACTAATCGTCATCAAAATCATCATGTTCATATTCATCATAATGATAACAATAATAATGATTATAATAATTACAATAATAATTTATATTAACGATAATAATCATGATAAGGATAATAATCACAATAACAAACATAATAATTACAAAAAATAACATTAGTAACACCACCAACCATAATAATCATTGTTTTCATTATTATTGTGATACTGCTTCTAGTACTACTCCTACTACATGTACTAGAAAGAAGGAGGGGAAGAGGAAGAATCTTATTGTTTATTTTTTGTATTATCGAGGCATTCAAATGCACAGGGAGGTAAGAGAGGGAAAAGTAAGGCGACGAAGAGGGAGAGAGAGGGAGAGAGAAAGAGAGGGGGTAGCCTATGGCCCGGGTTCAAATTCAGTTCTCTTTAATTTATTTGACCCAGTACTGATGATTATAATGTGATTGCCATGTGTACGCCACACCGAATAGCACTAGCTCACATTTTGTTATTGTTGTCAAGAACTTATTGGCATGCAGCCAGTAGATTTTCATCATGTGTTTGATCTTGTATTGAAAAAAAGATCAAACACATCATCATAATCTACAGAGTGCAACCAAAATATTCTTAACAACAATTGAAATTTCTTTCAGGAAGCCAAACACTAAAAGCTGTTTTTGATTCAAAGAGCATCGTAGAGACAATGAACAAATAAGAATAATAATACATTTACTAATACATTTTCAATAATACATTTTCCCCGCCAAATAATCCGAACAAAAGAATCAACCGAGGGTAATCAACTGTTAAACGAATGTATCATGAGTCCTTGAAAAATTAATTAATACTGCTTGTCAAATATTATTGAAGAACAGCAAAGGCGAACGCGATTGTCGCTACAATTCAGAAATCATTGCTTGCATTGCTTTTCTCTCAAAATTACCGTGAGATATCAAGCTACATAGAACTTGGATCGACACAAAAGATATTGTCTTGAAAACAGTCAGAAACATTAGAACTTGAATGAATAAAACATAATGCAAATGAATAAGACTAGAATGAATAGGACACAAGTTCATTTCTACCATTTAAATCATCACGTACCAAATACCTAAGCAAAATTTGAACCAGATGCATTTAATGGTAAGCTTAAAGACAATGATTCATGACAATTGTAAATTGTCGTGAGTTTATCATCTATATAGACGTATTGCAAAAGATAATCAGGATAATAAGGATCAGAATGATACCTCTACTACTAGGCCTACTTCTACATGACTATACTATACTACTGCCATTGTAGAATATGCTGATAATACAGATGATAATAATGATATGATTAACAAATATAACTAGACTTTAATTCGTCACTTTGACGAATTAGGTGATACGTATGCTATTTTTGTATCATGAAAGTGTGTCGATGATGTGTCGGCGGAGCAACTGTCGGCGGAGCAACTGTCGTTCGAGGAGCAAATGTCACCGGAGCAAGTGTCGCTTCAGGCGGAGCAAATGTCGGCGGAGCAATTGTCAGCGGAGCAAATGTCACCGTAGCAATTGTCGCGTTTTGCGGAGCAAATGTCGGCGGAGCAATTGTCGGCGGAGCAAATGTCGGCGGAGCAATTGTCGGCGGTGCACATGTCGGCGGAGCAAATGTCGGCGGAGCAACTGTCGCGGAGCAACTGTCGCGGAGCAACTGTCGCGGAGCAATTGTCGCGTTTTGCGGAGTAAATGTCGGAGGAGCAATCGTCGGCAGAGCATGTGTCATGGAACCGATTCCAGAACCTTGCAGTACACACTTATACTTATACTTATACATACTTATATGCTATATGATCAACCTTTTCTGATCGATTCCACAACGTTTCTTTCACAATGCAATCGCATGACCATAACTGGTCTTTACCTTTAAAGCAGAAAATGAGAGAAAGAAATTAGTGAAAGTTTGAGCATTATCCGATCAAACATAGGAAAGTTATGAACACTGTGATCTCTCCAATTTGCTCTGTACAGAATTTTTTTTTTTTTTTAGGTATTTAATTGTTATCATACAGGGGTTATATACAAACATATTTTGCAATAATTGTTTTTAGGATGAATGTCTCATTGAAAATTTAAATTAAAATAAACATTTTTGAGTACAGTGCAAATGAAAGGGAACCTCAAAAGAAACATCACAGAGATACCAATTAGTGTGTGATTGATCACTTTATATGAACTTAATGAACTCAATATAATAAGTGTGGACTTTCTCCTTTAAGTACATGTTACTTTTGATGAAAGCTTATGAAAATTATGAATGTGAATGCCTTATTCCAAGTTTTGGCATCCTAATCTTACTACACCATGCTACTAAATTGAAACACATGTGGCTGATTTTATGTGCATCGCCTTGAACATGCTGGTTTCTCTTTAGTGAATATCCAGGAATCTGGGGGCAGAAGGTCGAGCTCTCGCTTTTTGTTCTGAATTTTTGTTTCGTTATGAACCAACTTGAACATCACCCCAGGGACATTAGGCCCAGTAAAATGAATTCTTAGTTTCTTGTCACCTCCTCCCTTTTTTGGCCTGCCTCACTTTTTCCCACTGTGATTTTATATTTTTTGTTATGAAATAAACCATAAAATAATACCATACACTAATTCCTAAAAGTACATCTAAACAGTGAGATAACAACAATCATTAATACATTGCAATTTTACATTGTTTTGAGCTTCTGAAGGGCAAACATGTACAAAGGAAATTTGATTAAGAAAATTTGTATTAAAATTGACCCAATAGCATTTTAATGTACGGGAATAATATTAATCTTTAAATTAAAGGACCCTGCCTCCCCCCTCATTTTAAAAGATTCAGGACTAGAAACTCGAAATCAATTTTATAAGGCCTTAGGGATACTTGTATAAAAAATAAATGTACTAGCTATAAATAAAACCTAATCTGTTCACCATACTTCCTTTATAGATGAATCTTATCCTTACATGTAGGTCGATAGTGATTTATTGTAAGCAAAAATGAATTACAGGACATTTTCCAACAAACAAGTTGCAAGAGTATTGTGCACAAGAACAGATTAAAAAAAAAACAAGACAAAAAAGGAAGATGTACCCTGCCATTCATTCATACAGGGTATACACTTTTTGTGTACGACATCGCCACTTAAATTAAACTGAAATTTTAATAAATTTACGTAATTTGACATATTAAAAAACAATTGTAACTTCTTCTTGATTTGATTCTTGAATCTTCCTGTGAATAACGATTTCAAATGATTTAATCTGTAAATAATCATGTTCGATACAAGAAAATATCCATTGCCCAATGAAATTTGTCAGTATAATTGTGGTTCAAATTGATAGATGTACTTGTAAAGAGATCATTTATCACTGTACATGTAGTTTCACTTTCCATTCTTTTATGTGTAAATAATAAAATTCTCCCAGGCCTTCTTCCTGTATCTTTGAATTTCGTATCCTTGTTTGGATCCCCCCCCCCCCAAACATAATGGCGGGAAAAAAGTAACTATGCTTGAGGAAATCAATCCCTTATTTCATTTCCTTCCCTGTACTTTTGAAAAAACATAATTGGACATGAATTCATATTAAAGTGAAATAAACATGTACAAGGGTTAAAGGGGAATCCAAGTTAATAGCAGATTGCAATAAAAGAGAGCAGAAGAACCAGAGAATGAGACTGATGAAAGTTTTAATGAAATTAGACAAACACTTGAAAATGTATACATTTTTCAAAGTTGTATTCACTATATAGGAATTTCAATTTGGCCAAAGGGGTAATCTCATTTGATGTAGCGCTGGACAACTCATTACCATGCAAACAAATTTAAATTGTTGTCAATGTTTTAGTCTGGAAGATATTTTTTTTTTTTTTTTGGGGGGGGGGGGGGAGAGGATCTATGATAGTATGCTATCTATAACATATCCTGAGGAATGCATTAAAGGAGAAGGCAGTTTGGAGGAAAACAGGATTATATTTTTTAGATTATGACAAACAGGAGAGTTGACCATGAAAATATAAGAACAGAAGTCCTTGAATGAGTGATATTGGATTACCACAAAGCCCTCTGTACTTTGTTTCACATTTGACCGCCACTAAAGCCAATGTATAATGAGATTAATAGGTCACTATTTGAAAGTATTCAATTTAAAAAAAATTGTATTCAACTATTTATGTAGGAGGAGAAAATGATGCGAGAAGTTCGTCAACATTTTGACATTCTGAGGAGGAAATTATGTCGGAGAGAAAAAGAGGTCACAGGTCATCTGAAGTCACTCACATCTGGGAAAGTGGTGGTTCTCCACAAACAATGTCGGTATGTAATATGTGTACTATTGAACTTTGAACTTAAAAAACAAAAAATGCAGGTACAGGTTTATCATGTAATGGAACTTTTAACTTTTAACTTAAATTTAAATCCTACTGATGTTAGGCCTACATAAACAGATAATCTTTAAAGGTAATACAAAGTTTTGGGAAATTTTGAAAATTGGGTGGATAAGGATTCTTTACAATTTTGATATATTTGGATGCCCCTGTGGATGTATTATAAGCACTAGAAAATTTAGCCCCTAAACACTTCTGCTTTTGAGAAAAATTGAATATAAAAATTTACCGGTGCTCCCGGTAAATCTTGATAAATTTCAAATAGCGCCTACGGCCGCACAATGGTAACTGCGACCATGAAAATTTCAGAATGTGTAGTTGTGATATATATTATCCAAACAGGAAAAGGTAATTGGTCGATTTAGTCCAGAAACATTTTTTGTATATCTTAATTGATATCTTGACCTTGAGAGGGGGCTATACAACATAAAGTGTTATTATTTTCAATTTCATAACTTTAGACTCGATTTCAACCGCGACGACGATCACTGAATATTGTTGGATCGTATATGCTTACAATATGTTCATTTGAACCAAATTCATGACCCCATACCAAAACTTTGTAATACCTTTAACTTTAGGACAATGCTTTTCTGCAAGCTGCAAATTGGATGCATCCCATTGAAATTATTTTTCAAACTTTTACCTCATTATGGAAACTTCCTGTCTCCTGTTAGAGATAATGATTCTCATGAATCATGAGCAACATGACTTTACATTACCCTGGGTTAGATGGGGTGGGGTGGAGCTTGAGGGGGGAGGGGAGGAACAATGATTGTTGGGACATACATAAGTCATTTCCAATTTCAGCACACAGAGATGCGTGATGGAAAGAGTTAAAGTGAAAGGGTTTTTGTTTTAATGGAGATAAAATGCGATACGAATCTGAATGCTACTTATATTATAAATGATATAGTGATTCTCAAACAATGGGAGAACTTATTCTTGATGGCTGAAGTATCAAGCCATTTTCTATGAATCTTTTAATTGTCAATTGTGTATGCTCTTAATAACCAAACTGTCTTTAATCTCATAAATATGGGGGCGATTATTCATCTTTAAAAAAGTTCTAAGTTGTTTCACTTTCGGTGGGGAAAACCTAACCTAGAACAAATGGCTAACTTAAGAATATGTTTGACAGCAGTTTCTGCTTTTCTGAATCAATGCCAACCTTCTAAAATCTTGTGAAATTTCCTGCCATTTAAAGTTATGCAAAGTCTCTTTGCTAAAAAAAAGTCTTTTGGTAAATTTCAAAGCAGTAGATTTATCCCTCTTTAATGAAAACCACAGTATGCAACACATGCTTGAAGTTGACACCAACACAAAATTTATCATGATGAGGTTTTACTGCGGAAGTTAGGACTCCCAAAAAATATTACCATCATAACCTTGCGGTATCATACCCTTGAGCTGGTGCTTCAGATGAGAAATTCAAACCGATTCTGCAGGTACCCCAAAAGGATGTAAACTAGCAATTTGATAGGATTGCCATATTGTGGGATACAATGATATATCAAAGAACATGAAGAAGAAGGGGTAGCAGGGCATATAACAGAGTAGTCCACAACAAAATTCAAACATGTAAAATTGCAACTTGGAAAGTATCCAAACTGGTGGGTAAAGTGAAATCCTGTTGGCTATGGTCCATGGCCAGGGGGAGCCTGGGAGGGGTAAGATGGGCTCTTTGGTGCAAACCTGTCACTTCAAATTTCAAACCTGAAGATACATGTCCATTGTTGTAGACTTGCAATTTTTTGAGATCAAAAGTCTTTTGCAAAAGAGATACAATGTTCATTCATTGTGTAAAGTAACACTACAAGCATAGAGAAGGTTAATTAAAGTTTTATTGTTAAAAGCTCCCACACATTAAATTGATAGTACCTGTACATGAACACTTTAGGCAATGTACAAAATACCTCTCTGTTCACGAGAGCTCTTTTAGGACTTTCTAACATATAAGTATTATATTTATTTTTTACCACAACCCTTCTTCAGTTCACAAGAGCTCTTTTTCTATTCACCAGAGGTAGATCGCTCACTGCTCCCATGTATTTCATTCACTGACTCTGAGCCTGTATTATTTATAACTGTCGTTACTGTAATTGACTCTGGAAATTCATTAAATGCATAGAGCGTCCAACCTGCAAAATACTGCAGAAAGAACCACTAGACATCATCAGAGTTTTTAATATTTTTGCAGGCTGTTAATATTTGTGTATTTAACTGAGTGCCTCTTCCTGGCGTGGTTCTACAAGTGTTAACACAGGAAATCCTGATGAAATTCTACAGAGTAAAGTGGTATCAGGAGGGACATTAAAACAATCATGGTTCTCTGATATAGCACACATAACATTGTGATGCAATATCCCAAAGTCTCCCAAAGGTCTCCCAAAGTAATTTTGAGAGATCAGCTGCGCTTGGCTGCCCAAATAAGAAATAACATAATGCCAGCCTAAGTTATAAGTCGGTTTATAAGGCTATGATGAATAAATGGTATGATATGGTTTTTTTTCTTCCAAATCACAATATAAAAATCAATACAAACAAAAAAGAAAAATACTTATACAAATCAAGAATATTGTGAATGACTGGATAGCCCACTCAAAATTGTTAACATCACAAAACTGTTCTTCCTTGGGGTCCAGATAGTATAATGAAAAGTAAACTTACAATTAAAAAAAAAATTACAGCCATTTTACTTAAGTCGTAAAATTGAAGAGTTCCAAACAACACAAAACATGTACATTTAGCAAACAGAGGTGGCAGTAACATCTCGCCTCCATGAGGAGTTCGTTCCCTTTGTTCCATTTATATTGTTTGAATTTACCTTCTGGCATTTCATTCAGCTATTGAAGTGCAAGATAAAAAGCTTCAAAATATCTTTAAAGCTATTTTTCAATAAATGAAATATGAATTTATTTCTGTGTCATTCATAGGAGAATTGGAGAACTGATGGACAGGGTTGAGCAGCTCAAAATGGCTTGCCAATCCTTCGTCTCGGGTCCTGATTACGAGGTGGTGCTCAAGATGGATTCTCTAAAGGTATTGAGGCAAATAAAAGATTTTTTTCTGAGATAAGCGTGTCTGTCAGACAAAATTTGTACACAAAGCTTTGGAATTTAATAATAATGGTGATACCAGTATTAATCTCGGGACACGTCATTGCAGGCCAGGGAATGCTCTAGGTGCCTACGTAGTATTATGCCATTACCTTGGCTTTAGCCAAACTCATAGCTAGTTGAGAGAAATAGTTGCATCACCCAAAGTTTCTCCTAATTGATCAGTTATTGTATTGGACTCCAAATAGTTCCCCCATAGAGTTTTTCAGGGGAGGAAACCATTCAGAGCTCTTTAGTTTGACCTTTGACCGTGCTTGCCTTCACTGTCTCTCTCAATATGCTATGGCCAAAATGTCTAAAGTCATCAATTGGCATTTCTTCCTGAGCCCCAAATGCAGATGTCTGGTCAAACAACGTTAGTGGCATGGTTGGGACATGATTTGCGAACCATTTGATCAACAGTCTGATGGCGTATCCACTAGACCATGACTCAACAAAATGCTAACTTGAGAATGTTTGATGCAGGATTAATGTGAACGTTAAACAACACCTGGAAAAGTGATTAAACAAAATTTAAAATGTGCCATTGTTATAATTGCTTAAACCACGTTTCTGATATGGGTGATATTACACGTAAATTCATCAGGACAATACCGCCAGTAAGCGATGGTGAGCTGAAAAAGTATAATGCAGACGAAACTCTACTGCATTATGTTCTAAATATGAAATTTCAGTACAGGGAAATTCACAAATGTCTCTGTGTTATCAAACTGTACAAAGAAAAATGGCAACGAAAAAGAGAGAGCGTATCAATAAGTTTTATGTATGAAGTTATTATTCTAAAATAGGAATGTAGGAATATAAGATAGCTAGTGATAAACTTATGTTGGCATTGAGATATTGATATTTGATATGACTGAAGATATAACGGTAGTATAATATTTCTGCAGGTACTTCGGTTTAGTTCCACAGGCCAAAAGAAGACTAGTATTTATGAGTCCACTTGGTATACAGATTCTAATTCCATTTTTTGCATGCAAGTAGATGTGTTTTTTCTAAGACCTGTGTTATATTAATATTTTGAGAATTAGCCATCGATGAAATTGATGTTGAATAATGTTATCTTAAACCTCAATATCAATGTTTAACTAGGTAACAACACAAACCTGGAAAGTATTTTAGACATACTTTGAGGACAAGGTGGAATTATGCAAACATTTGGTCAAAGTATGCATTTTATTCAACCAAATATGATAAAAGAGAAACAAAACAAAAAAAGAAGAAGAACGATATTCCAGGTCAGAATTTGTGTCCTTTGCAATTTTCTGTTTCTTTTTCTCTAGTTTAATACACTTGCAATTCATTACTTGTTGTATCTTGCTATTCTGTGCTACTTATTTATGAAAAATCATATGGATTGGAAAAGTAGACCTTCAGGTGACTCATTTTATATCTGACTGTTGTTTTGTAGATACTGTTTCTTGATTTTGTCTTTGCCAAATAAGTGATAATAATGATAAATATTAATGTTGGCTTCTTATCAAACTTTTCTGTTGGAACATTTATTTGATAACACATAATCAAAATTCCTTCTCTGATGTTTCTTATAGTTCGTAAAACTTGGTATACTCATATACATATATCCTCCAAAAGGCACTTGATTGTAGAAAGCTAATTAGCCCAAAGTTTTTTTCATGTGACTCTGCCTATAACTGTAGGCTAGCAGATAAGCCAACACAAAAGGGGGAGGGGGGGGGGGGGGACACCCAATCACCAGGACGTACACTCTTTTTTTGTGTTGGTCCTTATTTGTAGATATATTGAATAATGCTGTTATCAGACTCAGAATTATACATGTATATATTGTTGACCTACCTCGTATGGCACATTTAAGCATCAAGTATTAAAGTCACTTCCAATGTTTCATTCACAATGGGGCACATCAAAGTAAAGTACAGTTGGTTGCTGCCAAAACAGATCACAGAAAGTGTTGTGATATACTTGGCCATGTCTCTGTACTACCCAGGTTTGATTTAAAGGCCCTCTGTACTTGCTTGGCTAGGAGGGATGAGACCACCAAGGGCAATCACTGACAGGTGGCTATTTCATCAACTCAGCTTTCAATTAACAAAAGAAAAAGAGGATCATGGGGGACCAATGGTCACCGATTAGGCATTGTTTTTCTATATTTTTTATAGAGTGAGCAAGTAGCTACAAGTATTACAGTGGGACTTAAAGTATTGTTTCTTCCCCATCATGTAGTGTGATATAGAGACGTTCATAGCAGAGCTACCCAAGCATGACTTCAGTCCTTGTGCAAGGAACAATCTTGTTTGTGACCTACCTCAGGAGTTGCAAAAGGCCATAGCTACACATGGAGCTGTCATGGAATGCCAAGGTAGGAAGAAAAAGGAGGAGGAGGAGAAAGAGAACTATGAAAAGAGGAGGAAGAGGAGAAGGAGAAGAAAGAGGAGGAGGAGGTGGCGGAGGAGGGAGGGGAAGGAAAGGGAAGGGAAGGGAAGGGAAAGAGAGGGGGAGGGAGGAGGAGGAGGAGGAGGAGGAGGAAGAGGAGGAGGAGGAGAAATAGAACAATGAACAAGTAATGAGAAATAGGTAAGGATAGGCAACACATTTTGCTTTGTTTTTAATAGCATCACCAAACATTTTACAAAATTGCGGAAACAGACTCATTGGTGGGCCAATCAATATTCACATATTCCTTCTAATTTCCAATTTGTCAACAACAGATCCTGAACGATTAGAAAATGCTTCTCACAAGCCCAGTGAACCTTGTGGGGGTGGCCTACAGGACCAGGACCACCAGCAGCAAGACCAGTCTCTACCTGCCACTGAGACCAGCTACTCTGGACCTAGTGGTGAGGAGGTAGAAGCGGCCGATATCCGACGGCACAACCCCGAGATGACCGCTGCTTCTGGTCAACATAGCAGACATTCCTCAGCTAGGTAAATGCATTGAATGATGTGAGCTGTTTTAGAGTCGTAAGGAAACCAATGTATGGTATTTTGAATAATAAGGATGATGATGATAATTATGATGATGAGGATAATTATTATGAAAATTATGACGATGATGATGGTGATGATACTGATAATTATGATGATGATGATGATGATGAATTTAAGGAATGCTATGGGCTATTTGAGAGTCATTGGAAGCCAATGCATGGTGTGGTTAGTAATGATGCTGCTGGCAAGAGGTCAGGATAACAATAATGACAATGAGAATGATGATTTTCATAATGATTAGTGATGATGTTATTGATGATAATGATAATAAAAGACAACAAATTTTCACAATTAATTTTGTGTGCCATTTTCATGAACAGCTTTACTTTGGCATCAATGTGCCGTGGGGGGCTCCTGATGTCATGAAGTGAAATAGTTTCACAACATGGCACAAATTACATTGCTGACCGAGCTGCATGCCACAAAATGGCACGACTTTGCACGCACAATACAGGACATTGCACAACCAAAATTTGTGCTGTAGAAGTAAAAAACAAATTCCCAATATCCTGTGCTGGCTAGTACTTTGATAGTGCTGAATTCTGACTAAGTGAAAAAGAGGTACTCGTAATGAACTACATGAAAAATTGTACAATGATTCTTTTCTCCCAAATTTGTAAAGGCCCTGCTTGAAAACAAACCTGTTTTTTTCAGGAAGTATGACAATGGAATTTGAACCCATCTGTAATTAATTTAAATAGAATTTGTAGATCAAATTCATTTCCCTGTGATCTTTGCTCCCACTCACTCTCCCTTTCCAATACAGCAATACATGTAAGTCTAGCTTAGCAAAACTTCCTAAAGTATTTTAAGTGCTACAAGAGGAATTATATTCTGTAAATCAATGTTACTATTAAAGGAAGTCACACCATCGATATCATCTTGCACATTGACACCTAAGCCCTCCATCTATCTGTATAATCGTTCACATGTGTGAAAATGTAAGATGCAGTTTATATACTACATACAGAATATGGTATTTCCTTGTATCATACCTTGCTGTAAATGACATCAGCGCTCTGAATTTCTACATTGGTTTGGGTACAACCAGTTTACATACTTAAAGGTAAAGACCAGTTATGGTCATGCGATTGCATTGTGAAAGAAACGTTATGAAATCGATCAGAAAAGGTTGATCATCTAGCATCTAGCATCTGCAAGGTTCTGGAATCATCAAAATGATAAGAAATTTGGCCCATTCTTCGTAAAGTTACAAGCACTATACACAGAAAGATGTATATGGGACTACCCTATATCTCTCACAGACCATGAGAGAAACAAATTTACCAAATATATGAATTAGTAGGCGGTTTCCCGGCAAATTTTTTATCATCATGTATTAGTCAAAACATATTCTTTCACATGATTGGTAATGAGAGCTTCCATTTCATTTTTTGAAATTGGGGCGTTTCCAATACTGGTCTTTACCTTTAAGCTAAATGTTAAAGTGTATGAAATGTTAAAGTCTTAAACATTGGAGATTACCGCTGCACACAGCTTTAAAATCTTTAAATGAGGAAATGAAGTTTAGTGTGCATGGTTAAACACATCTATGGGAAAAAGATCTGGACTTCCCTCTCTCTCCTGTTGGGCGTGCACACAACCTTCAAAAAACTCATTGAATCATTATCGGATCAATTAATCAGCTACCACTTCAGTTAATTAAGAATCACTTTCACTTTCAAATATTAAAATATATTTGTCAGACCTCTAAATCAAAAGGAAAAATGAAATTAATGAAGATTACCAAGTACAACCAAATTGTAAACAACCTTTGATAGAATAAATTAAATGTAGTCTCATCCTGGGTTTGACTAAAAGTTATATTGGGTTACTGCAAATCATTATCCTTTGTTTTGTTTACTGCTTTATTTACATGATGAAAAGGCACTTTACTCTTAAAGGGGAAACATACATCATGCATGTACTAAAACCATTCAAGGATATGATGTGCAATTTTTTAACTTCTTGTTCCGTCTTCCTTCATGCCCAAAACTCTGCTGGCAATGGGACAGATATATATACGAGCCACATGATCTAAAAATCACATGACACTTACTTTCCAACGTCATATAAACATCAATATCAGGTCATGAGATATTGTGTTCAGCTTATACACAATGAACTTATGAAGATATTTTCCAAACTAATTCACACTTAGTAATATCCTGTTTATCATTGGTAATCGTTTCATTATTAGCACTAACAGTGCAAGTCTATTTCACTTTATTTTCTTTTATAATTTCTTTTTAAATGAAAGAGGTTTTTCTTTACGACGGGAAAAGATTTTTTTTAAGAAGAAAAAAAAAAGGAAAACAAAGAATATATGTTTAACCTTGAAAGGTTACTATAATGTCTAAAGGAAATTTGTATTGTAAAAGGTATACGCAGAAACTTTTTTTGTCTTACTCTTATACCACAAAGTGATGAAACAAACAAAACACTGACTTTTTTTTCTCAAATTCTTGAAAGTTATCTGCCCTTAATATGGTAAGTGTTTCCACTAATAGCATACAGTATGTTGTCACATGTCGATGTGTTGCTTTCTAGTTAAAATGTAGTTTTCTTGCTCGAAATTAATTCATAGGATTCCAGAATAATAACATTTTATTGAGGTTTTTTTCTTGTTACCCTGTATAAAGGAATTGTTGGACTCATGTGAGCCAGTTCTTACTAGGAAGACATTTTTTTAATGCTTTGACCGTTTTGGTAAGACCATTGGCCTTGGGCCAAGGAATTGAAGAAAAAATATTATTTTGTATTTGTTGGCAAAGGGTAAAGAGATATATATTATTGAACCCATTTTCCAGGGGATATACATAAACAACATGAACTTTAATTAACCACACACATACATGTATGTCAAATCAGGGGTCTAACTTGGACATTTTTAATATTATATTCCAATGACTATCTCACCCTTATTTTCATGACCATCTTTGCTAACAACTATAACTTGTTTTGGATTCATTGTATTTGGTAGTGAATGATATGTAAACTAACTTTCCGACGCTATGATATAGATACAGTGCAATTTAAGCTTTGAATAGTAACATGATACTGTTGCAAGTTCGCCAATCAGACAGGAAAGAAAGATATTTAATTTGCAATTCCAGGGCCGTTACTTTCCTGTTAGGAAAAAAAGTATTGCTTTCTGTTTTGATTTTTAACTAGTATCGACAATAATAACCCTTGAAAACTAGTTCAGTTCCTTTATCATAATTTCGTAATTTTTGCGGTGGTCGCGTGACTAGATTTACAGTTATTGATGACTTTGGTTTCACATTTCAACTCCCTGGCTCTTTATGTCTGAAAGATGAGTGGTATCGCTATCAATCTTACTGCATTTGTTATCTAATGAACTTAGAAAAGTGAAAGAGGAGAATTTGTATTTTTGGAAAAGTTTTAAACAGTTTGTGTAGCAAGAAATTAATCATCACAAAATGTCACAATCTTGCTGTATAATGCAAATGCAGATCTGTATACCGGTATCTACATAATATAATAGTATGACATAGCGATCCTTCAAACCCCGACCCCAAAAGTACCTCTTGACTGAAAATTTTATGGCTGTTAATGTGTAAGATATTTTCAGTGAAATCTGATAAAAAATATCGAGTACATCATTACATTAAAACAAAAATTAAATAAAAAAAACATCATATTAGACTCATAATCTTATATAAAGTAAGTCATTCCTAAACGTAAATATTTGAAGAGAGAGAAGGGTTTACAATATATTAGCAAGACTGGATATTAACATAAAGTTGTGGTTGCCCTTTGTTGGCCCAGATAAAGTTTCTGCGTCTCGCTCTAACAAGGAATATTCAATGACAATGTTTCTCATTTTGTATTTGTGTGTGTTTCTTTTTAGCTTACAAATCATGTGAAAAGGAAACTATTGTAAGACTTTCACTCTAAATTGACTTGGTAACATTGTTGAAGGTTGATGAAAAATATGTAATTTTTGTATGAAATGTTACTTATTATATTCCTTCTACTGTACTTACCCTCTAACAGTAAAAAAATCCTGAGAAAATTCTCAAACCACAAACTCCCTCTAACAGTGATTCACAGTAAATTCTGCTGACCATTTTTGAATTTTCCCAACCGTTTTTCATTGAAAATAAGACATAAAACAGGCTATAAAAAATCTGTCAACACTTAAATATCTGTAATGGAATGTAGAGCCATTTTGATGCTTTGTGACGATTTACATTCACCTAAAATGTAAATAAATTCTAATAATATAATTGGGAGAATTAAGGAATCGATCAGATCATTTTTTCCCAATTTCTATAATTTCACTAAGACTGTCAGATTATCTTTAATTGTACATTTAACATTGAAGTCACTATCTTAGCACCATTTTCTCTCATCTGAACAATGTTACCAAGTCCCTTTAATGCATTACAAACAATTAAATATTTTGAGAATATTCTTTTTAATTTGATATTCAGTAGACCTAGGCAGAGACTGCAGAGACCAGATGTGATCATCTTTGACAGTGTGGGAGACCTAGATGAGATCGACCCATCCGTGTGTCAAGTGCTCCCTCTATGTCAATGCCATGGTGACGGCACCCGCGGAAGGTGTGACCTGTATGTACACAGTGGAAGACGCAGGCCCGGAGAGAGAGACACAAGCCAAAATGAAGAAGGTTGGTTCTTTTAAAGCCCCCCTGCACTACTTATAGCTGCTTGCACCCTCTATATAGCAAACAATGCCTAATCGGTGACCGTTGGTCCCCCATGGTTCCCTTTTTCTTACGTTAATTGAGAGCTGATTTGATGAGATAATCACCTGTCATATCATGCAGGGAGGTCTAATCCCTTTTGTTGAATCTAGTGCAGATAGGCTTTAACTGTGTGATCTATAGAATAGAAGAAAACACTTTTCTAGTCGAATGATCATGGAGATTTAAAAGAGAAAGTAAAATTGATAGAATTTAATTCAATTCAATTCATGCACAAAATAACGTGGCATAAAAGTCACCTTCCAGCTGTTGCTGCAAATATATATAACATTAATTAGGCGAGGCGTCAAAAATATCGATACCAGCAGGCTGCCGCCTCACGTATTGGCGCATCGAGGCTGCAATTACGGCCGAAGCCTGGCTGGGGCAATTATTTTTCACTTATTAGCCCAGCCGGCTTGCGCCAGGCTGGGATCTGAGGCTCGGTTTCCATTCGAAAGGCGGCAGCCGGCGCATGCTTTTGTTCGGAGACCATTATGATGACATCATGAGTTAATTGAGGGTCCTACCGCCAGCGGTAGCCGGCTGAGCTAATTTAAAAAATGCAGCCAGGACGCACAAGTGCAGTTAGCTGCCGCTGGCTGGTATATTTATTTTTGACGCCTCGCCTTAACATGCAATCAATTTATACAAAATCAGGAATAAATACAACACACAATTTAAAATGAGTATGTATAGGCCTAACCAGGCGCGTACACAGGGGGGGGGGGGGGGGGGGGGAAGGTTTGGGGGGTTAAACCCCCCTTTGGTAATTTTTTGTGTGTAAATTTTCAGCCCGATTTATAAATGTTAAACCCCCCCCCCCCCCCTTGAAAAAATCCTGCGTACGCGCCTGGGCCTAACATAAACATACATGTGGATGAGTGCACCCAGAGTAATTACCTCCTGAACCTGTCATTGTACAATGTCATGGCTCGTATGAGAAATGACCCCCTAAATCTATTTGTTTTGACATTCAGTAGCCGGACACGCCTTGATTTGTTGAAAACAATATGCATATATGTAGAGGATGAGTTTCATCCTCAGTGATGTGATTAAACTTTTCCCTGATTCAGCTATCTCTTCGAGTTGTTTAACCGATAAGCCAATTTAGTTACCTTACTTGTAGTTTTCATTACCCTCATCAGTTGCATTTTATTTTGAGAGGTGAGACCATAGAAGATCATAGAAGAAGAGAAGAGTCTCCTTTCTGATATTGAATTTTTTAAATTTCCTTCGGAGATAGAATGCTTTGTACGTTCACTATTTAAATTCAAACGGTGTGAATCAGCTATAATCAGATCTAGATCTAGGCTCTGTAAAACAAAGCTTAGCAGTTGATTTATTTTGGTGATTGATTGCATTATTCACTATGGGCAATCAATCACTAAAATCAATTGTACGATCAATAGCTGAGCTTTGTGTTTCGTGGCCCTAGTCTTCTAGACAAAGATAGAGCTAATATTAGAAACTGGTATTTTCTTTGATACGTAGATCAAGCAAGATGTATGTCCTTTGTCAAATGTTGTTGTTTTATTTCTTTGAAGATGTAAAACACTTACTGTATACATTATCTTTATTCAAGAGACAAGTTAATTCTATGGGGTTTCTGTGACCGCAAAAGTCCTACTTGAGTCACCTCAACCCGGTAGATTAAGAGTCTCACAGGCAGGATACATTTGTACATTATAAAAGGGAATGTGTAAAAATGTGTGTCCTACATGTATATCAAAGGCACAGCTACATGTGTGATGATACATTTTCTTTGGACAACAATTGAAATTTCTGAAATGTTTACTACACAAAAGGGGAAGCATGATTACAAGAGAAATCACAGAGATTTTCCTCAATTTTCACTGATTTGACTCTCATCTATCCACTATTAAAAACTTTGATACAGGATGGACCTGCCTTTTAAACAACATCCGGGGTTGGTTAATTTTATTACAATGTGAAACTTCTTGAATATATTATGATTTATTTCAAGGATCTTACACTCTCTATCGCTTAACCACATTATTGATATACCGTAGTGGTTTGGATTTCATTTGCAAAAAATATTTATCACAGTTCTTCCAAATCCTGTATTTATATTCTTCCTTTTGTTTTGTATGAAGTAGTGGAATCTTCAAGACTTTTATGCACTAATTTTAAGAAACTAATATATGATCTCTTTGATAGTCATAGAATCCAAGAGAACTCAATTTCTACAAGAATTTTTTTGTTTGTTTAAAGAAACAAAACAAAACACAAAACGACCCAGCACAACACAATACAACAGAACATAACACAATACAAAACAAAACAAAGCAATATGAAACAATAAAACAGCATAATTTGTCCCAAGTTCTTCACTTTTACTTTGTAAACAACAAAAAAAGGTGTTATATTTTATGTGAATCATCTACTATACACCCTGCTCTTGTTAAGCTTTCATATCAATACCCAAAGTTAGCAGGATTATTACTTTTTTATTACCTAATATCTGACTTTCATGACTGTTATATAAATTGTGACTTTATTAGTAAAATGGTACGGTGCTGCTATGAATGGAAAACACTGCGCTGAGACAGCTCTCAGGATGAGAAAAGGCAGTTTGCTGAAATTTCAGACCATGGATAAGTTCATCATTTGACAGAATAATGCTTTTTTGTAAAAGGATGAATCTTTCAAGCTGTTATAAGTAAGCAACATTGTAGAGTGTTCCAACATCAAGATATTAGTGTATGCATCTTTTTTGTATTGTCTACAGACGCCTTTCAAGACGTGAGTGATGCAAGCAGCGACACCTCTTCCTCCTCTGCTGCCAGCCCTGACTTCAGCGATGTCAGTGACCTCGAACTTGACCTTCCTCTGAGGTCCGCTTGGTCCAATCGTGGAGGCTGGTCGTCGCCAAACGCCAACCCCTCCCCATCATGCCAGGAAGGAAGAAGAGATTCCGGCGTGCACGAAGCGGGAGAGACGTCCGTCAGGGTGTCTGTTCGAGAGGTTGTCGCCGAGATGGAGAGAGGACAGGGTTCAGGAGATGCTGCCGAGGATGGTGCTGTTGGAGGAGAGATCCAGGAAGCCCCCTCGTCTTCTGGTGGGTAGACTTTCATCACATATTCATTGATAATCTCTCTATGTCATACAATGGCTCAATGGTTCATTTCATTCTTCTCAATCAATTAACAAAAAACAATGACAATGTTATAGTTTAATTATACAAATGCACATGTTCATGTTCGTGTATAATAATAATGGTGGCTTCTTATATAGCGCACATGTCGTTTTGTGACGCTCCTGGCGCTGCTTGATTATTACCCTGGCTTTAGCAAGGCGGCCATTACGGCGCTCTAGCATTTCAAGGAATTAATTCCTACCAGGTACCCATTTCCATCACCTGGGTTGAGTGTGGCAAATTTAGATCAATGTCATGACAAAGGACATTAGTGCCATGGCGGGACTCGAACCACGGACCTTGTGATCGACAGTCAAGTGACATATTCACTCGACCACGACACCTCTACGATAAAAGGAAAATGATATATGATAAAAGAAAAATACTTCATGAGATCGAGAGCCCAAACAGGCTGCTCTCTTTTCAGCTCTCTGAATTTTGCATTATTTACCTATGTTCTTGACCTTCTTATGTTAACTTGAAGTTATCATTGTACTAATCAAGCAACCTGGACTGTTTTGGCAAAGTTTTGAACGGATTCTTGCTGCAGTTTTCTTTCAGTTAGAGAGAGAGAAATTTCACCCAGTTTGTATTGAAGTGTGCATGAGCTTGCTACGGTCAGCCATGATAAGAGCCTCTGCTGTGGCTACTTATTCATCATGGTCAGTCAGCCTTTGAACTTGTTCTATTGACTGTGTGTCCTACATTTCTATGGGACAATGGAGCTACTTAAGCTGTTATCTATTCATCTTATTGTACTGGTATGTAGCCACTCTCTACCAAACTTTCAACTGTCATGTATTACACATACATACATGTACAAGGATCTCCAGACATTTTCAAACTATCCCACTTTATTGAGGAAGTTTTCTGGACTCCCAATCCCATACTACGCTAACGCATCATCATCTTTTCATCTCCAGCTTATGAAATGTGGGGATGTGTGTCCAAATCCTGGCCCAAATGAACATGATGGATCTGTGGATGAGAACATATCTACTAGCACACCTACCCGTTCAAACGTTATTCATCACTATGACCCTGGGTACATGAAGTCTATTAACCAGACATCATGGATCATGACACATGCCACGCTTCCTACAAATGTCAGAAGCCTCATACAAGAACTTGGAATCTCGCAACACGATGAGGGAAGGTCATTGAAACGGAAGAGAACTCGTCGTAAAAGACGGGGAGGTAAGCCTCGTCAGAACTTGAACTCATCCTTGATCATGCCTCAATCTGCTCATGTAGCAAGGCCCCATGAAATTAACATTCCTGTGGTCATCACGTCCAGGGCACCACGTGCATCTGCCCCCCTGAGCAAACACCCATCACAGCACCTCAGGAAAATCCCAGCAGCCACTAGTCTCCAGGGGAACAAGATTTCTCTAACAAGAGTGGGACTTTGGAACGCTCGATCCCTGATGAATAAAGAAACTGAAGTTTGTGACTTTATCATCTCGGAATGTCTTGACGTCCTAGCTGTCACAGAGTCTTGGCTCAGAGGCGATGGCAGGGACGGTCCTACAATTGCAGACATACAGAATACACTTCAGGACTTCAAACTCCTAAAACTACCCCGAAAAGGAAAGAGAGGTGGTGGTCTCTGTGTAATTTTGCGAAATTCCTTCTCTCCAAAAATGAAGCCACATGTGTTTGACACATTTGAATGCCTTGAGGTAACTCTACGCTCTGGCCAGTCCAATGATCAAAGAAGCCTTTCACTCTTTGTAATCTATAGACCTCCATCATGCTCGCGGGGCCAGTCATTTGGACGTTTCCTGGTGGAGTTCTCAGAACTGCTAGAATCGGTCAACTTGCTCATAAATCAGGTGGTTATTTTAGGGGATTTCAACATTCACGTTGACAATAAAACAAATGCAGATGCAAATAACTTTAAAGATCTACTGGAGTCGGCTGGTTTGAGTCAACTCATATCCCAGCCTACTCATATTAAAGGACACACTCTTGACCTGGTCATCATGAGAGAAACTGATCAGTCAATCAGGGACATTGTGGTAACTCAGACTTTGCCATCTGATCACTCGGCGATCATCTTTTCACTCCCCTTCATGAGACCACCAATAACGACTAAAATCGTTCATGCTCATAAGTTACGTGAACTCGATATTGATCAATTCAAGTTAGATATTACCCAGTCCTTTGAAGCAGTTACTAAACTGGAAGAAATGGACATTGACCAGAAGGTAGATGTTTTCAATAACTCTCTTGCGTCAAATCTTGATCGTCACGCACCAATCAAGCAAAGGAAAGTGAAACTGCGTCCCTATGCTCCTTGGTACAACCATGAAATCCGGAAGGCTAAACAAGCTCTTCGTGCAAGGGAAAGGCGTTGGAAAAAGACCAGGTGCTCATCTACAACAGTAGTATCTGATGATCTGAAGAAAGCAACGAGAGAATATAACCAGCTAGTCAATAGCTTTAGGAGTCAGCATCTCCACGAACTCATATCCACTAGCAACAGCAAACAACTGTTTAATGTGATTGACAGGATGACAGCTGAAAAGCCTTCTAAATCACTGCCCTCATATCAGTCCAGTGCTGAAATCACTCAGAAGTTCTCAAAGTTTTTTGACAATAAATTCATCTATTGAGATCTTCATTTACTTCGTCTTCCAACATCGCTGAAGTGGAAGTCAGTGACCATCATCTTGATAAGTTTGCGCCAGTTTCCCAAGCAGATGTACTGAAGATCATCAAGTCACATAAAATGAAATCATGTGACTTAGATCCCCTACCAGCACCCATTCTTAGCCAATGTATAGAGCTTCTGGTTCCGGCCATCACGGACATAACCAACGACTCGCTAGAATGTGGAGTTTTCCCTTCAGCACTCAAGTCTGCTTTGATTCATCCCACCCTAAAACGACCATCTTTGGATGCAGAAAATTTGAGAAACTTTAGACCAATCTCAAATTTGCCATTTTTGGGCAAGGTAGTAGAACGAGTAGTCTCAAATCAATTTACTGAATACCTTACTGCAAATTCCCTTCTCGCATCCCGACAGTCTGCCTATCGTAAAAATCACAGCGTGGAAACTGCGTTACTTCGAGTCCAAGACGATATACTTCGTGCTTTGGATACTGGAGATGATGCGATTCTCATACTGTTAGACTTAACATCAGCTTTCGACACTGTCGATCACCGTGTTCTTATATCCAGGTTGGAAACACGTTTTGGCGTCTCTGGAACTGCTACCAAGTGGTTTAAATCTTACATCACTGGACGATACCAACAAGTGATCATCGATGGCTCACGATCCGATCCTACTCTGCTTAGGTGGGGGGTGCCACAAGGCTCCGTCGTCGGCCCTGTACTTTTTACATGTTATTCGACACCCTTAGAGGACATCATTCATTCCCACGGTTTCTCCTCGATGATATATGCCGACGACACCCAACTATATATTACTGTTAAGTCTGGACAAATTCTTCAAATGTTGCAGAAACTGGAAGATTGTCTACATGCCATTTGCTCCTGGTTGACTGAAAACTTTCTTCTCTTGAACGACAACAAGATGGAAGTGCTCCACCTGTTTTCTCACCGAAGAAGAAATACAATAGAAGTCCCTCCGATTCAAATAACAAATGGTTCTGTAAATTCCTCCAAAACAGTTGTTAACTTAGGTGTCACATTTGACCAAAACCTTTCAATGCGCCCCCATGTAAATAGTATCTGTCGTAAAGCATCCTTCGCCCTGAGAAAAATTGGTAAAATTCGTAAATTCCTTTCCAAGTCATCCACTGAAATCCTCGTCCACGCATTTATCAGTTCACTCCTTGACAGTTGTAATAGCTTGCTCCATGGAATTCCGGAAAAAGATATGGCCAAGCTGCAAAGAATCCAGAACTCTGCAGCACGTCTAGTGTCTCTCACCAAAAAACATGACCATATTACACCAACCCTTAAACAATTGCATTGGCTCCCCATTCAATTTCGCATCCAGTTCAAAGTTCTTCTTTTAACCTTCAAGTCTCTTCATGGTCATGCCCCAAATTATCTTTCTGAACTGATTCAATTATACACACCCAATAGGCCCCTTCGTTCTGCAAATCAAACTCTCTTGACCGTTAAAAAAGCAAAAACAAAATACTTTGGTGATAGGTCCTTTTCATGCTCTGCTCCACGTCTGTGGAATTCTCTCCCAGCCTCCATTCGTTCCATCTCTGATATTACTTTGTTTCGATCCAAATTAAAAACCTACCTAATGGAAAATGCATATTCTACCTAGCTTTTAAATTGTTACCTAGTTCTTAAATTGTTACCTAGTTCTTATATTGTTACCTTACCTTGTTATCTTATGTTTCATAATTTCACTTTCATTCATTTGTTTTCTTGTCATTACTCTGTTAAGTTTTAATTGTATCAATATCGTAAAGCGCTTTGATATAAATGTTTTATGAAAAGCGCTATATAAGTAAAAGTTATTATTATTATTATTACTAAAAAACTATGTTAAAACCTTGTGGGCCGTAACTCTCGAAGTAAATACAATACAAAATGTCAAATACATCTTGCAATAAAAAAAAACATAATCTCATGACCACACTTCTGTATTGTTTATACATTTGTACCTGGGTCCAAGTTATTAGGAAATTTGAGTCCCAAAAATGTTTGTTACCAATTATAATGGAATTATGAACATCATGAATATAAAAAGTGAAATAATCTTTGAAACTTTTATTGTATCTAAGTAATATTATGGCTCTTAACTTGATATCAGACATATGAAAATTGTTAATGTAGTTCTTATTCATGGGACAAAATTTGTTAGACTTACCTTTAGTTTATGGAGAGTTTTATTGGGGCTACCAAATTGCATTGATACAATTATCAGATATATATGAAAGCCAGTGATGTAGTCAACTTGCCCACTTAATAGCAAAATAACATTCTTCTTTTATGTGTTTATAAAGTTAGTCTCAATGATGTTCAAATTTCATTTCAATATATTTAGTGATGACTTTTAATTTCTTTTGGCGGAGTTCCAATATTTTAAGAAAAAAATTGAAAACAAAAAGCTGGTAAATAAATGTGTGCATGATTGATTTTGCTAATCATAATTAATTTTTTGCTCATCATGATATATTTTATTTGTCATCATTATTTTGCTGAACATGATTTATTTTTTCACTTTCCATCACCCATCCACTTATAGTACACCCATGGTATAAAAACTGAAAGATAATTCCTCATTGTTGAAAAGCTTTCAAGGATATATTATTTCAGGAATCCAGGACATCACACTTATGTCTAGTTTCCTTATTTATGTTGCTTGAAGAAACATTCAATGGGAGGCTTCTAAAAATAGGCTTGAATCTCATGCGATTTCGCACAGTACTTAAAGGCTAAGTCCACTCCAACAATAATTTGCTGTTAATAGATGCAGAAATACAAGAGAAACAGAGGATTAAAGATTTAGTCATCTGCTTGGAGCCAGAAGGGTGTTATCGCGTATCCTTTCACAGAGAGTTAGAGGCCTTCTGGCTCCAAACAGATGTAATAGTCTCTTGAAGTGGGTGGGTCAGCAGTTTCCATGCGCAGAAGTTAAAGTTCGCCGAAGTCAGACTTAGTGGAAATACCATTAATTGGTATACAAGTCTGCACACAGCAAACTCGTAGTCCACTCAATAAATACCCCCTCGTCTCTCGGAGAGTGGTACACATGTCAGATAAGGACTTTACCCGAAGGGGAAATAACAGAGCATTACATATATAAAAGCTTGTTGGTCATAAAATCTGAATGCTAATCCCAGTGATTGACAACACCTGTTATTATGTTAACACCCGAACAGTGTCAAATTCCCCACGAGGCTCCACTTTTATATGTCTTTAATAAGGAACTCTTTCGTGCTGTACTGGTGTCATACATGTGTCACAAGTATTTAGCCTATGGGTATTTATAGAATTTAAATGAGTAGAAACACCTAAGAGTGTAACAGACTTAATATTTATTAGTATGTCATCTTTTATCACACAAGGAGATGACCTGAGAAATATAAATACTCTTTGTTTATACTCTAAATTGTTCTTTCAAATGAAACAGAACGAACTTCAGTGATGAAACAACTAGAATTGCTTTTAACCCCAAAAAAGACTATTTTGAAGAAGCTTTTACAAGTATCAACTGACAATTACTGAATTCTGTGATTCCCATAGACTTGATACAGAGACCAAACTGATCCCATCAGCAATCGGTTAAGAACTTGGTAGTGGTTGAGAAGACCACACAAAATGGCACTTATGATATTACTTTTCTACTGCAATAAACCTGTACTGCGACAGGAAAAAAAGTTGTGTAAAAAATTCCTTCTTCCTCGTTTTGATGAAGAATTTTATGTTTCCTTGTTTCAGATGAAGTTACAACAAGGAATCCAGACGAAAGCCAAGAAAATACAGCGGAGACAGGATGCATACTGCCCCCTACTGGTCACATTCATCCGAGGTAGGGACATATTTAGAATATTACACCTAGCTTGTGGTTGCAGTATATGCTGTTTTCAAAATGGACTCTTCTAATACTTAGTGCAGAGTTGTTTTACTCGTCATTGATAATGATAAACTTTACTCCCAACCATGTGATTTGTAGTCTTCAATCATCTGTTGCTCACCACTAGGAATTCATTTAATTTTCAGTTGTGATTATAAAGTAATAGAAATGACTTTCATCCCATTCTTTGTTATGTTAGCAAACTTTAGTCGATTACGTGTTGTAGTTTGTCTCGGGGAAAATAATTTTGAAACTCTGCGTGTTCACAACGTCACTCATGAGATTTGATAGCAACAGTTGAAAACATTTTCGAAAACATCAAATATTCCTGTCAGGGGGTTGGAAATACATGTAGGTACTATTATAATCCCCCCCCCCCCTTAAGTACAGTTGCAGTTTTTACAGTAAGTTTCATTCACTTAATGAATGTAAAAAGAAAAGGAAAAAAAAGGACAGTGATAAAAAAGTGATGTTGTGAACAAAAAGATTGACATTTCTCTATCAACCGTAGGGTTGAAGGTTGTCGTTTCATTTTTAAAAAAAATTAGAAGTGATTTATTGACTTCTCAACTACAGGCAAAAGCTTATCAAAATTCCCTCTGTTTTGTTCTGCTACATGTAATATTTAGGTATTTCCTTAGTTAAGTATTTTTCTCAAATTCTCTCTGACATTTTCATGTTTGTCAAATGATGATTTTTAAAGAAAAAAAACTTTTAAAACCTTTTTCTCATCAGATCAAACTTGGAAGCGAAATGTTCAGTGTTCAACTGCTCATCTCTGGCGGCCAGTGCTGTTTACGTCCGTTGTAAGCACTGCACCCGAGTGTTCTGTCAGAGCTGCGTCCATCACTCATCAAGCGCTCGTCGCTGCTACAAACGCCCTCGTGGTCACAGCTTCGTCCTCTTCGCACATTCCTCGTCTCAAACTAACACTTCCTCCAACAACAACAACAACTCTATTACCCATTCAGCTGCTGTTTCTCAGGAAAGTCATCGACACCGCAGGCATCACCATGGTTACCATCATCATCATCATCAATCTGGTAGTAGGCATCAGCACAACTCCTCGTCTCGGCGCCACCATCATCATCAGCATCCTTCGCATCACCATGACAACCAGGAGTTCTCCCAGCATCAGCACCAGCGGAGGGACTACCGTCGCAGCAGGAGCAGGGGTCAACACAGGTCGGGTGGTCAGGAGTTCGACGAAGGTCATGTTAGGGTCCAAAGGGAAGGGCATCATTCGCGAGTGATGGAAAGATTCTTTGAAGATCTCATTATCTAGTCGTATTCTAGGTCAGGAGAAAACTTCTGTTAACATGATGACTATGACTACTGAATTCTTATTCTCCTCATTGATCTAAAACAGGAACCTTCCAATAATAGTATGCAATGGGTTCATCTGGTAGTAACGATGTGATTTGAGTATCAGATGCATTTTAAATAGACTTCAGTCCAAGCTGTCACATGCTTAACCCATAACCTACTGGAACCCGGTGGTCCTTTGTATTAAGCCTATGGCAATCAATGAATGCAGTAGTTAACTCTTAAGCTGCCACCCATACAATGCACCCAGTGCCACAGTGCTAATCTCTATTGTGCCAGCAACAAAGCCCCTGCGTGCCAAGTTAATTTTAGGGTTGGTTCAAGTGCGTGTTTTTAAAATCTTTACTATGTTTGATCCACTATAACTTCTCATTCGTATGTTGTATAAACAAACATTGTACATGAGAGTTGTAGGAAATTTCACCCTTTTTCCATTGATACCAATATCATTTCATGAATTTGTAATTTTGCTGAAGTAAATAAGCACTATCAGTGAGCTTTCGAACCAATCCAATGCGATGGGGAGGCATAATGATGATATATGATATCAAAAACAAATCTCTAAATTACTCGAGAAAATCCAATCTGACTGTTGTATACAAAGACGCGTAATCCAAAGCCGATAATCTGATGCACGCGACGGTACTTTCAATAGCGCTGCAAAAGCACTCAACACGGTGCAATGGGCATGAACAATAACTGTTATTACATCTGCGCGCTAGCGCGCACAAAGCACCGTAGCGGTGGCTCGCTAGCATGAACGTGGCTTTCAATCGATAGCACGCTCGCGTGCACATGGCACTATAACAATAGCGCGCTAGCAGTCTCATGGCAGTGTAAGAGTTAACAGGTTGAACAGATGAAGCATTAGCAATATTGTTGGACTATTTTTAAACTACATTAGATCCTTGTTATAATGGACTCTGAGGGACCCAGGTAGCTAATATACTGAAACCTTGTTATATCAGGGCTTAAGAACAGTAGATTATGATAACGTTAACTGAGGGCCCTGCAATCACTCCGGCTTTGGCACAGCTTTCATGATAAGGCGCACAAGCCTTTAAGAAATTTCATCCTACCGGGTGCCCATTTATTCACCTGGGTGGAGAGTGACTAATGTAGATTCATGTCTTGTAACTTCTAAGAAGTGGATCGGCAATGATACTTTGTTATAAAGAGAGTTTGTTTTGAAAGTGTACTTTATAACTAGGTTCCACGACATTAATCGTATTCGAATTCCCCCCTATGAAGAGAAATGATTTTAGAATTTCTCTCACATAGGTAAATTCCTTTTTTTGCTGAAATAGGACCAAAGTTCTTCCCTGTAGTTTCCTTTGTCAAAAACATAACCTGAAATATGGCTGGAATATGGCTGAAAATCTAAGCATTGCTGTAAGGCAGCAATTGAAGAAAATATTTATCTAGGTCTTAATCATGTATTTGGTGAAAACAACTAATAGTATTCTTTAGTGTAATTTCATTGATTCCTATAGATGGGATTAAGTGAAGTCTTGGAGTCATTTATTACTCTATTCAAAGCTAGTTAAGAGAGGTGTTAGCTCTGTACATGCATTCAAAAGTCGAAGATGAAATCATTTTGATGCAAGAACTGAAAAATGCATCACACTTTGAAAGATAAAAGAATGTAAATACATGTAATTGTAATATTGTAATTTAGACATTATAAATTATAGTTATTTCTATTTAAATGTTGCTATAAGTATGAAAAAGATGCAAGCTGCTGCAATATGAGCAGATGTTCTTACAGTAATCTTTAATATGTCACTGCAGCTGTACAGATTAATACTACCTTGAGATAACAAAAATATAAGCTACATTGTCTGACAATGATTGAGTAAGTTCAATAATAGATGTATTTATTCATGGTATGTTCTTCTGTGTTAAGTTCTTAAGTTATAGGGAGTGTCTGTTTATGCATGAATATGTTTTTTTCCCTCATTTTTTCACATGATCGAAATTGTATTTGATGTAATTGAAAAACCTGAACTGCCTTTATAAATCTGTTTACTGGTACTGAATGTCTTTGGGAATATTAATAATTTAGAAATAGTAGGATTAATTTTTGAGTGTAAATTTAAGCTTATTTTCTTTAGAAATGAGGACAGGGTTAACCTAAACATTTTCTTTCCACTGGATGGACTTTAAACTATTTATTCATTGCTCTAAGTTTTTGTCAATATCTTGTTGGGACAAAATAATGCCTTGTGATCTTGTGTGTGAACTTAAAAAAATATGGACATTTCATTTTTTTTCTTTCTTATTAACTGTTGACACATAAGATTAAGAAATAGTGCATGCAATATATACAAATGTAAGTAGCTTATGTTGTGTATATTTTTGGTAAAAGTTACAAATGTAGATATATTGTAATTAGGGGAGTTTGCTCAGTCGGTAAAGTGTCTGCCTGTCGTAATTAGAGATCATGGGTTCGAATTCAACCCAGGCAGATGACTGAAGCCTGCTTTGTGTGTTAACGTGCCCCCCCCCCTTTTCTTAGATGCAGGCTATATTACAGTGGAAAAAACACTGCGTCCCTCAGATAGGACGTTATGAATTGTACTTTGTCATAATAGAATAAGTTTGTACGTTACCATTGATTGTAAAGCTATGATAGATTGAAGGATATATGATTGATTTAATTCGTTGAGGAAGATTTCATTGTGCTTTAAAGACTGTCTGCACTAGTTTGGCCAAGAGGGATTAGACCACCCTTCTGGTCACTGACAGGTGGTCATCTCATCAACTCAGCACTCAAATTACATAAGAAAAAGAGGATCATGGGGGACCAACTGGCACCACTTAGGCATTGTTTTCTATATAGAGGGAGTAAGTAGCAATGAGTAGTACAGTGGGGCTTTAAAACTCATTTCATGTTTGTCCAGATTCTGTCCCTTGATAGATATATTTATTTCTTCAGTCATCTTTGTTCCCCTCCCTTACACTCATCCCACACAGAGCACCCCAACTAAGCGCACAATCCCCGAAGAAAAATGAAAGGAATGCCTCCTTTTCAGTGTTGAGGGTATTTTATTTTCTCAGGGGATTGGGCACACAACACAGAAACAGTTCAGGCAGTGGACTAATTTCTTGTAGACTCCAGCATAAGTATACTCTGAAACCATCCTCAATTTCCAAGAGATGCAACCAATTGTAGCTCTATGTTTAATACAGGGTCTCTATCTGAGTGATAAACATCTGTAAAAACTCAATAATGCAAATATTGGCTGAGTATTCTAAAGCAACCACTTTCAAAATGTGTTTCACTATAATATCATGGGCCGTACCGGGATTGCTTAATTTAGCAGTCTGCTACGGGTAATTAAGGGTTTATGGTGTGCCCAGCAGCAGAGTACAAATGGTTATTGGGATGCACATCCAATATTGGTAGACAAATTTGACCATTCCTAGACTACAATCTACTCAAACATTGCAGGCTGAACAATGTCCAAATATTTTGACAGGGATAGTTCAGTACTTCAACGAAGGACATACAATTTATTTCCATGCTTTGCGCTTCAAATGTGTATCTTTTTTATATGCAATACTGCAACGAAACGTCTTAATATGTACAGTAGATATTGTGTTTGGACTGGTAAAGGAGGGAGTATTGAATAAGGTAGATGTTCATATTTTTATGCAACAATGCGTTTCTTTCAATATAACCAAAGTAATTATTTTTCTTTACTTCATTCTTTCGAAACGAAATCATGTCGTCGTGACCAAAGTGCCCATCAATAATATATATATGCATCTCTTGTTGTATCAGTAATTGCAGATTATCATAACGTATTCTTTCTATCTTTAGTATTCCTTCTTTCTGAGATTGATATTAAAAAACGCTGAAAATTAAACAAACATTTATTCTCTTGATGCTGATTGTGTTTTGTATTTAATTATTTTTTAAATTTCACTGACAATAGGAGCATGCTTGTTATCAGTGGTGTCAAAAGGGGGCACTTGTGCCGGGAGGGGGCTCGGCCGGGTGAGGATGGGGTTCTGCTGTTAAGATGTGGATACAAAGTACTAAGAGAACAAGACCAATGAATATCGATGGCTTTTTTTTCTTTTCATTTTGCCACCCCCCCCCCCCCCCCTCCATCTTCTCCCTTTCACTATTTCTCTCTTTACTCCTTTTCCCCTTCAATTCAATGGCTGGGGGGGGGGGGCTGGCTTTTCCTTTATGTCCGCTCTGTTCTCTTTAACCTCTTTCTTTCTTTCCTTCTCGTAAAATCCTGCTCAGCCCCTTTTCTTTCTTTTTGCTCTTTCTATCTCGGATTTTCTTTCTCCGCACAGATTCTTTTGATTATTTTCCATTTCAAAATGTTTGCCTTCCTTTCTTTCATTCTTATTTTACTGTCTCTCATTCTGCCATTATCTCCCTCTCTCTCTTTTTTTCTTTGTCAATCCAACGTTATTATACTCACAATTTCTCTATCTTTTTTGTTGTGTTGCTTTAGTTCCCCCCCCCCCCCTTACCCGGTGAAACAAACAAACGATTACAATTACAGGGGTGGCTCTTATTGTTCTTTCTAGCTCAGATTTTCGTTGTATCGCCCATTGTTGTAAATTGTTTTCAATTTCTCCTCTTTACCTCTTCTTCATTCCGTCATTCTTGTCTTTCTGATATTCTCTCCCCTCCCCCCCCCCTCTCTCTCTCTCCCTCTCTCTCTTTCTCTCTCTCTCTCTCTCTCCCTCTCTCTATCTCTCGCAATCTAACGTATCACTCACAATCCCCCCCTCCTGATTAAAAAAAAAAGAAGATTCAGCATAACAAATCTATAAGGAATTACAGTGTATAAATATTTCGATGAATCAAAAAAAGGATGAGTTTCGAGTTCAGTGTAGCAAACAAACCCACACCATGATTATGGTATTGGGTTTAAGTCCGTTAGCTTCAGTCTCAAGCGATACGGCTCACCCCCACTACGCCACTGCTCACCCCGACAAAACCCACCTTATTTCATATTTTCACTATTTATCACCCCCCAAAATATTGCACTACCATCATTATTCAGTACTTTGCCAGAGAGGGCGATAAACACATACAAGTAAGAATTCGATGGCAAAAATACAAGTAACACTAAAGCAGTCTAACCACCATTATTATCATAGATCGTATACTGTTTTAATTGTTCTCTTGTTTGTTTGTTTGTTGTTGTTGTTATTTTTTTTTTTTTTTGGGGGGGGGTAGTTTTGACAATAGGGAAAATGCATTGGGGAAGGGTGAGGCTTATTCAGTAAAGCATGAACGGAGAAGTGTCATGGTTCACACCTGGCAATAAGAAACATTTTATCAAAAGGATCATAAGTTCCCACCCTCTTTATAAACTGTATTCAACATCATGTTTCTTTGTTTTTTGTTGTTCATGGGGGGGGGGGCGGTGGGGGCTCATTATTATTATTCTTTCTGTCTAGGAAATATTCTTCAGTAAATGACATGTCTCTATTTATTACAGACTGTGAACTATTTCACCATCAAAATCAGTGAACTAAAGCGTTCAGGGATAGAATATGACTCATAATAATTATTGTATTCATCGCCAGTGAGGGAGACACACAACATAAAAGAAAGTAAACAGTCGGTAGGAAAAAAAGAAGAAAGAATTTTTTTAAAACACCGATATATAGATACAGTTGTACTATCATTCTTTTTTTTCTTCATGGGGGGGGGGGGGGTTCATTCTTCCTTCTTGTTCTGTCTAGCTCAGTTTTTTCAGAGACCTGTAAATGGCTCTGCTTTTTTTTCTTTTTCTGTCGCCCACCCTTTGTCACCTTTTTACCCCTTTTTTCGTTTTATCTTTCCTTCTCTCTTCTCGTATAATAACTGCTCCTCGGCCCAATTATACCTTCTCTCTATATCCCTCTCTCCCTCTCTTTATATCTCTCACTCCCTCTCTCTATCTCTCCCTAATCCCCTCTCCCTCTTTCTCTCTCTACTTAGCTGTCGTTTTATCTATCATTATCTCGTCATCTCTCCCCCTCTCTTTCTCCCTCTCTACCTATCTCTCTCTCTCTATCTCTCTCTCTCTTTCTCGGCTCTCTCCCCCTCTCTTTGTCTCTCTTTGTCTCAATCCTTCCCCATAGAGATATATACTACTAACAAAGTATACATCTCTATGCCTTCCCCACTTCCATTTCCTTAGCAAGACTATCTTCCCCAAATTATTAACGACTCAGCATACACGAATTATTGTTTGATATTGAATCTTACAAAAATTATCCTTTTGACTACGTTCCTTTCTCTAAAGAATCTTCATAAAATATTATGAGATATTCCAATGAAACAAATATTAAGAAATAAAATAAAATAACCCCAAAAGGATGAGTGTCGAATTGAGTGTAACAGGCAACCCGCAGACCATTATCTGGAACGGGGTTCTATCGCGTACGGTTGCTGTCCTCGCCTTTTGAGCGAGATCCTCTACACCACGGCTCACCCCGACGAAAGACAAATTATTTTCACTATTTATCACAGACTGTAAACTATTGCACCATCAAAATCAGTGAACGAAAGCGTTTCGTTTCGCCAGTGAGGGCGACACACAATTATATATAGAAAGTCGGTGGAAAAAAAGGAATAAGAATTGAAAAAAAAAATAGATAAATAGATATATTATATCTATTTGTCGATTTATTTTTTTATTATTAAGTGACATGAGACAGTTTTTCAAAAATTATCATCATATTTCTTATATTGATTTCAAGTTTCTCTTTGTGTGTGTGTGTGTGTGTGTGTGTGTGCATGTTAGTAGTGAAAAAAATAGAAGTGGGGAAGAAGATGGTAGGGGTAGGGGGGGGGGGGCTAGATCATCGATCGAAACGAAGATGATGCTCCAAAGTTTTCAATTAAATATGGTACCTCTCGCTCTCGCTCTCTCTCTCTCTCTCTCGTGCTATATATTCACTGTTTTTTTTTCCTTTTCTTCATGGGGGGGGGGGGGGGGGGGCTCATACTTGATAGATAAATATATATATATATATATATATATATATATATATATATATATATATATAATCAAAAGCCTTAAAAAGCATTCATTAGAAGTCTTGACTCTATATCCAAAAACTCTCTAAAAGACCTAATTAAAAAAAACACATTAATCTCTATGTCAAAATAACATCTTTACAGAAATACTGCTCTCTTACAAAACCCAAGTATTAAACCAAGGTCCCCAGTCTAGATAAATTGCTAGTCAAGACTACCTGTAAATATGAGATATTCCAATGAAACAAATAAACAAAACAGACACACAAACAAGGGAAACGCTCTCGGCGGTCTCGCCTGCATTACGCAATTCGGTACGATAAAAAATTGAGGCTGGAACATTATTTATAGGCAGGGTGGCCCATTAGCAGGCCCCCCCCCCTCCAAAATGAAATCCTCTGAATATAATTAACATTTTAAAGTGAATATTGACTAAGAATCATGAACAAATAACAAAAATATATTTATTTATTTATTTACTCTCATATTAAGTTGTGAAAACATAATCCAAGTCTACTGACCTTTGATCTTGTGACCTGGAATTTGTGTAATATGATTTGTGATACTTAATAACCCTTGGGTACAAGTTTCATGGAATTTGAATAATCAATTTTGAAAATATGCTAAAAATTAAAAATCTTGATTTTGATGCCACAACAAAGTCTAAGTTTGTTGACCTGAAATGACCTTTGACCTTGACCTTGTGACCTGAAATTCTACTCAAATGATTGGGGATACTTGATAACCCTATAGTCCAAGTTTTATTGACTAAGAACTTATACTTTCAAAATTATATCAAAAATTCAAAAACTTAACCTTAGGTTAAGTTTTTGATGTTGACGCCGTCGCCGTCACCGTCGCCGCCGTCACCGGAAAAGCGGCGCCTATGTCTCGCTTTTTTGCTACGCAGGCGAGACAAAACCCAAAAGGATGAGTATCGAGTTCAGTATAGCAGACAACCCACACCACGATCATGGCTTTGGGTTTAAGTCCGTTAGCTTCAGTCTCTAAAAATATCCACTACGTACGGCTCACCCCGAAAAAGTTATTTTTACTATTTAACACAGACTGTGAACTATTGCACATCAAAATCAGTGACCTGAAGCGTTCAGTAATAGAATATGACTCACAATAATAAATTCTATTCATCGCCAGTGAGGGCGACACACAATATAAAAGAGAGTAAACAGTCGGTGGAAGAAAAAAAGGAAGAAAAGTAAAAAGAAATCGATATGTGAAAGGAGACAGTTTCACTATCATTGTTATATTTCCTATAGTTATGTAAAGTTTATCTGTTATTATGGATTTAATATTAGGTAAACAAATAAATTACCTCTTAAGTGGGGGTTTGGGGAGGGGTGCTAAATCAATCATACATGAAGGAAGAATCATTATGCTTAAAAGTTTTATATGAAATATGGTACCCCCCCTCTCTCTCTCTCTCTTTCTCTTTCTCTCCCTTTCTCTTCCCCTCTCTCTTTCTCTCTCTCTCTCTATCTCTATGATTATGAAAATCTCTCTTACAAAAGATTTTCTATGATGAACAATGAATATTTCAAAGAAGAAAAAAAAGGTCAAAAAGGTTGAGTGCCGAGTATCGACTTTATATTATATCGTTTGAGACTGAAGCTATATTACGGCGACAGGGATGACTTGTCCAGGGTGAAGTACAGTTGACTGTTGCTTTGGCGATTCCCTTTGTTTTCATCTGCACTCTTTACCTCGGGCTCGAAGACGACCCGGGGGTGAAATTTTTAAAATTAGCGACCCGGGGTAGTGGGCGCTGTTGTTTGTGTTTGATCATGGAGTTATAGTAACTCCATGATGTGCCATGATCCCCTCTACAGTCCCCGTCCTATCGTTAACCAAGGGTGTCTCACATTCATCACTCTGAACCCCCATTTGGTCGATGCAATAACGAAATTATACACAGCTTCCTGCTCATTCCTTTTGGGCGTGCACCCCAACCAGACTCCACCCACTGAATTGGTGATTAACCACACTGAGAGAAATAACAACGTTAACACAAAATAAGGATTATGGGCACTAGGAATAGGTGCTGGATCTTTAGTAGTTACCTTGAAAATTCGATGGTATATAGCATTTATCGGAATGGTTCTTATTTCATAATTTCTTCTTTCCTTTGCGCTTGTATAACCGTTAACTACAAAGTGCATTATTGTTGCATACTCCACTCTAATACAAAATTACGTCCCAAAGCAGACAGGAATGAACTATTACTGCACCAGAAAGGGGAATGAGAGGTGGGAAGGGGGGGGGGGGGGGAGAGAATTTAAAAAGGAGCGCCGGGAGTGGAGAAGGGGGCCAATACCTGCCGCTCCGGCTTTCATGAGCTTTATGTAACGAGCGATCGCTGCAATGTTTAGTTAACATTACGCAATCCAATTAATATCTTAAACTTATAGAAAAGAACTGTCAATAAAACTGCGTAAATGTTGACTATATCAAATACAATAGGTCTATACAAACTCATAATAAATTTGATGAATATTTAAAATATAATAGCAATATAAAAAAGTAACAACAAAAAATGCCCATATCACCTTTTTTTCAAGAACACACAGATGTGGAATCTCTTGCCAGAGGAAATCAAAGAAAGCCCAAGTATGTTTACGTCTAGAAAAAGAAACAAGTCTTCTCATATTCAAATAAATATTTTTAAAACAGTATTTGCCTGGATGTACACTGTTTGTTTTAAATGTTAGTAACGTGTTTTTGTTTGCTTTTTTAGTGACCTTTTTTTGGTTCCATGACACATGCTCCGCCGACGATTGCTCCGCCGACATTTACTACGCAAACCGCGACAATTGCTCCGCGACATTTGCTCCGCCGACATTTGCTCCGCCGTCAATTGCTCCGCAAAACGCGACAATTGCTCCGGTGACAAATGCTCCTCGAACGACAGTTGCTCCGCCGACAATTGCTCCGCCGACAATTGCTCCTCAAAACGCGACAATTGCTCCGGTGACATTTGCTCCGGCGACAATTGCTCCGCCGACATTTGCTCCGCCTGAAGCGACACTTGCTCCGGTGACATTTGCTCCGCCGACAATTGCTCCGCCGACATTTGCTCCGCTAAAAAAGTGCCCTGTAGAATACAAAGGCTACTACGACCATAATTGTTGGTCCTCCCCAAAAGTACCCCGCAAAAGACAATGCTCCGCCGACAAATAAATTGACCCTCTGATTAAATTGATCTCTCTGATCCAAAAGTGCGGCCTCGTGGAAGACATGAATGCTCCTCTGGCAATTAGTACAATAAATGCTCAGCCGTTTTTTGCTATTCCCCATAATGTTTGATTTAAAAAAAACATCAAGTGTTAACTCCTTATGCAAGTTCTCCGGCGAAAGATAATTACTCCGCTCAAAATCTGTTTTATTTATTACCCATTAGCCGATCCAAAGCTCAAGGCTATCTCTCTCTCTCTCTCTCTCTCTCTCTTGCTCTTCCTTTTCCTTTTTACACCTTTTCTTGTCTTCTTAGCTCTTTTCTTTCCTCTCATGCTATTAGTCTTCTTTCATTTTCATCACTTCTTCTTTTCTTCCCCTCTCGAGTTCTAGTTCTCTCGTGAAATTGTAACGTAATGTAGTACATGTAGTACATTCTTGTTTAGAATAGTATTTTCAATAATATCCAGTCCGTTTTCTATAGGTTTCTTTCCTTCAGTTAAGTGTATTTAGCTTTACTATATATATATTAGTGTGTAAAACACCCCGTCTCATTCAAGTACTTAGTTTTCACTGAATTTAAGGGACTCACAGAACCACCGGATCGAAGAAGAGCAATTGGCTTATCGTGAAGAACTGACATCAAACTGCAACAAAATGATTTGTATAAGTGGGAATAAGCAGAAAGGCTGCCATCTAATTTTCCCGTCTGAATGGGTTCTCTTCTTTAACGTATAAGTGCCCTTCAAAGCTTATTTTGATCCCTCCCCTGTTGCTTTCTAGAACTTCCACAATTACTTAATACATTGTATCAGGGGGCGTCGCTAGACCTTTTTCAGTGGGGGGGGGGGGGGGGGGGGGGGGTAGTCCAGGCTAGGCCCCATAGGAAAGGACCCGAACCTTGCTTTTTTATATATACAATGTTTTTTGATGGTTTCTTGTCAATTCGAGGGTGCTGATTCCAAATCCGATGAGTGCCAGACGCGTAACCTTGAGCATTTCTCGTAAACGGCGAAAATTCAAAATGGCCGCCAAAATGGCCGCCAAATCATGAAAAGGCTTATTCTTTGCAAATGTTTGGCCATTTAACAGGTTATTTTATGTTTTCTTGTCAATTTGAGGGTGCTGAATCCAAATCCGATGAGTGCCAGACGCGAAACCTTATGCATTTCTCGTAAACTGCGAAAATTCAAAATGGCCGCCAAAATGGCCGCCAGATCATGAAAAGGCTTATTCTTTGCGAATGTCTGGCCTTTTAACAGGTTATTTTATGTTTTCTTGTCAATATGAGGGTGCTGAATCCAAATCCGATGAGTGCCAGATGCGAAACCTTGAGCATTTCTCCTAAACGGCGAAAATTCAAAATGGCCGCCAAATCATTAAAACGTTTATTCTAAGGACATTTATCATGTTGCTTGATGTTTTGGGGCAAATTGAGGGCACCGATTCCAAAACCAAAGATTGCCAGATGCGAACCAAATGTGAATCTCACTACTCCACTTATTATTACGCAGTTTTTTAATTCTTATCATCATAGTGTACAAATTGTTCACCGTAAGCTCATATAGCTGCAAACAAATAAACTTTCCTTTCTTAGGTTGATTTTCTCCTGTCCAATTATAATGAAAATGGCCGAAAAACCCAACATGTGCAATGATGTATGCCAACTGTATACCGAGTGTGTGCTTTATCTAGATGTTACTCACATAAGTTTAGATGCAATGCTATTGATTCCCAATGTTAGTCTTAATATAGGTAGCTTTACCATTGTGAGCAACTGAGCATCGGATGGTTTATTATTCATGGGTCAACAATTTTGATTTAGCTAAAGACAAAAATCCAGTGCTTCAACTACAGTATACTGGAATACGCGAGTGATAATAACAGCAAATTGCATCTATCCGCGTGGTCCAATAAGTTGTGCTGCTCTAACACCTGCATTTTCGCAGTGGATACCGTTACAGTGAACTCAACAGGCTAGCTAGCTAGAAAACAACAAAGTATACGTTGTGCAATGGGAAGGTTATATATGAATAAAATAATGAAAACATGAATATACGATACAGATATTCATTGTTGGTGTAGAGGCCAACGATTACCGACAAAACTAGCCACCAATTACCGACAAAACTAAGTGTCTCAATATCTACAAATAACCCTATAAACCCGGGGCCGAAGGCTAAATTGTTTTTCCTATGGACTATCTATAGTACTTGCTATGCGCAAATGATCAATTTCCTCGACGAAATAAATATACGAATTATTTCGTCAACTTATTCAACATCAAAGCTATATATTTTAATGCAGGCGCGGAGCAAGGATCTTATTTTAGGGAGGGGCGGTAGTAAGCAAGCGAAGCGCGCTCGTTAGGGGGTGTCGGTGTTAGGCCTCCCGCGCGAAGCGCGGAAGCTTAGACGTTTCCCTAAATTATTAGGAAAAGAAGACGATTTATTGTACCGTTCTCGACTCGTCTAAATGAAGTTTTCCCCTCCCGCTCGAAGCGCGGAAATTTTGGCGTTTCATCAAAATATAGAGAAAGGAAGACGATTCGCCGTACCGTTGTTGACTCTTAATCCTTGTTTGAATTTAGTTTCCCTGAAAATGTTAAATCGCTGATTTCTTTAGCTGATATTATAGGAAAGTGAAACTTCGAGAAAATACAAGTATTGTAGTTGTAGTCACTCTCGAAGTCGTCACAGCGGATACAAAGCCACAGTTCGTAGGGAAAAAAACTTGTCGGCCGACCGACAATATACATCTCACCGACTTCAAACTTCTGCATTGATATAGTACACGAGGATCGAGCAAAAAAACCCGACACAGCTGACCCGACGCAGCAACATATTTACCCGTGTCTTTTTTGCTTCCTTGACGAGACGACTCCACCCAACGACCCCCCTTTCTTTGACCCCACTCCTGCTTTCTCAGGCTCTTACCTCCCCCTCCTCTCTTTCACACCCCCCGTTTCTTTTGTTTCCCTTTTCTCTTTTTTCCTTTTTTATTCCTTTTCTTTCTTTTCTTTCTTTTTCCTTTCTTTCCTCTCCTCCCTCTTCTTTTTTTCTTCTCTTTCTTTCTTCTCATTTCTTTTCTTTCTTTTCCTTTCTTTCCTTTCTTTTCCTTACTTTCTTTTCTCTTTCTTTTCTTTTTTCTTATCTTTCCCTTTCCCTCTCTTTTTTCTCTCCCCCTTTTCTCTTTTTTTGTTAGCACGACAACTTGAAAATGGCTCAATCAACACATAATTATGTATAGGCATGAGGAAAGAGCACAATAAGGTTTTCAACCTTGACCTTGATTAATAACGTCATCCAGGCGACATTTTGTGAAAATCAAAATATAACGAAAAGACATTTCTCATTCATATTTACCAGGATCAAGGTCAATTTCACGTCAAAAAACGCGCGTACGCCATATGATTATTAGTAAAAGCATTTCATAAAGAATCGCGCGCGCGTTTTCGTTTGTCACGGCCGAACGCAAAATGATTCATCCTGGATTTTTGTGACACAGTATTCCTCATGTTTTCCCAAACAATTTGATACCATGTTTATCTTTTTATGACCTTTAATAAGGGAATGAGCGTCCGTTCAAGATAAATACATAGCATATATGGGCAACAACATGCCTACACAAAACCCTTATGACTCTTTTGGATGGACGGGAACCCTCAATTTCTTTTTCATATTCGGATAGAGTATGAGTCGGAGATGTGATTTCATGTCTCATTTGGCCATTAAGTATATCGTGTCATCATCATATTGACCTTGGAACTCAAAATACGAATTTGCATATTATGACGTCAGCATATTTATGGAAAATTGATTGTATCTCTGTAAATATTGATTGATTCTCTTCTTAATGTTGATATCTTGTAGTTGAGGCAATTGTCTACAAGTTAACGACATATTATTTTTCATTTTGATGACATCATCAAAGTGAAAATTGCGATTAAAAGTAACTTGACAGATTTTCTTAATTTGCGTGTTAAACCTGTGGAAGGTGCCAATTTAGTTCAAATCATGGATCTACATGACATTAATCTTTGAGCACTATCTAGCTTATTTGTGCTCTATGTTTTCCCAAATTTTGGTATGTTATAGCTGAGACTATGGGCTATAAAATTTCAGCTTTTAGTTTTTGGATCAGATGGTGGGATCATGTCGAAATTTTCAATTGAAATTTAAATTCGCAAATTGTGTAGAACATTGTAGGAATTATGCATATGTCACGTTTGTCCTATTTGTGAAATATAAACGTTAGCAGTTTTCTAGTATTCAAATTAAACAAGGAAACCCCTTTACTTTCTATACTCTACTGTCAGACACTATTGAGTGACTGACCAATTTTTTTCCTCTGGTAATAAAATACATTATATGAGCTTAAAGGGTACATGAGCATTTGTCCACATCAATAACCCACTTCTTGTGATGGCCCAAAATAATGCGATTGAATCTATGCGCAGCACAATCTAGGTAAACATGACGGGTAGAGCATTTCATGGAAGAAGATGAAATTGTGAAAATGCATTCTTCGTTATGTCAATTAGGGTCAAAGGTGTAACTGCTTATTGTATGGGGTCAATTGTCATATATCGTCTCAATCTATCTTCCATAGATCCATAATGGTCAATATACTACACAGTTGAAACTTTTCATATGGATAGACCTTAAAGGTAAAGACCAGTTATGGTCATGCGATTGCATTGTGAAAGAAACGTTGTGGAATCGATCAGAAAAGGTTGATCATCTAGCATATAAGTATTGGTGTGTACTGCAAGGTTTTGGAATCATCAAAATGATAAGAAATTTGGCCCAGTCTTCGTAAAGTTACAAGCACTGTACACAGAAAGATGTTTATGGGACTATACGCACACGTGCGCGACACGTGCGTTTATCTCTCACAGATCATATAAACTAATTTACCAAACATATCAATTAGTAGGCGGTTTCCCGGCAAAATTGTTATCATCATGTATAAGTCAAAACATATTCTTTCACATGATTGGTAATAAGAGCTTCCATTTCATTTTTTGAAATTGGGGCGTTTCCAATACTGGTTTTTACCTTTAATAGGAAGAGCATTTTAGTAGATAATATAAAATCGTGAAAATACATTCTTCATTATTTAAAACATTAGCATACGTATAACCTAAATTGAAAAAGTGACAAATTCAAGTTATTATTATTCCCATTCATTATTCTGCCATTAATTTGTTCGCAGGATATCTCATGAATGAATAAAGCCATTATCATGAAACTTGCCATGATGATTAATATTAGCATAACTTAGAATTGTGACACTTTTCAGTAACTCAAAATCATCGTGACGTCACCCAGGCGCTATTTTGTGGAAATCAATTTTTAATCATATCTTCATAACGAGTCATCAAAACTGAACCGTATTTAAAACACATGAACTTCAGGTCAAGGTTCGACATAACATCTCATCAAAATCCGCGCGCGTCTGAATTTTAAAATGCTCAAATTCACTTTTTAATCAAAACAGAGTTTGTTCTAGGCCATTTAAAGAATTTCGAAAATTATGCACGCGCGTGTTTGTGTGTAACGCCATTACACAACAAAGAAACGCAATTTTTCATAACGGAATGCGCGTCCGTTTAAGATAAATTGCCGTGCGCACGAGCACATGTAATACATAGCATATATAGGCAAAAACATGATTACACAAAATCCATCACAGCTCTTTGGGATGCACCTAGACCCCCAATTATTCTTTTATTTTGATTATATGAGTTGAAGATATGGTTTCATTTCTCATTTGGCCATTAAGTACATTTTAACGTCATCATAATGGCCTTGGAAGTCAAAATACGAATTTGCATATTATGACGTCAACATATTTAGAGAAAATGATTGTATCTCTGCAAATATTGATCAATTTTCTTATAAATTTTGATACGTTGTAGCTGAGACAATTCTTCACAATATTAATACCAATATTTATTCATTTTGATGACGTCATTAGATTGTTTGCTTAATATGCGTCTTATGCCAATGGGAGGTGAATGATACTACATTCCAGGCTAGACTTGTTCATTATGTTGCGTATGTAGTGCGTCGAAATATCAGTTCAATGATTGGTAGGCTCTGCAATCAGGCGAAAATTTGAGCTTGTTTAGTAAATTAATAGTTTATATCCCCTTCACATACACGGATTTTTCTTACAAGTCCTTACGGATCGCACAAATTCACGGATGTATCACGGATCTTTACGATTTGGCCACTTTTACGACCGATTTAAGAGTTGTTACGAGATATTACGACCTATTTACGGTTTATTACGGATTATTACGAGTTACTACGATAATACGGCAGAATTCCACGATTTGTTACGAGTAGTCACGGATAACTACGAGCAACTTACGTGTTAGTAACGACCTATCAACCTGTTGTTACGAAGAGTTACGAGTTAGTTACGAGTATTTAAGAGTCCTTACGATTTTTAACCGAAAAATAGCAACTAAAAATGAAATGTTCAAATTTGCAGCTTTTATACCTTTTCCCCAAAACGTAAACGATACGTAAGAATACTTAAAGTATACGTATCTATTTGTAAAGTACTCGTAACTACACGTAAAGTGCTCGCAATAACTCGTAATAATCCGTAAAGCCATAATTGTAACACGACCTGAATGAAATCGTAAACAACACGTAAGCACTTGTAATAATCGGTAAATAATCCGTAAGTAATCCCTAAATAATCCGTAAACAAATCGTAAACCAACCGTAACAAATCGTTAAAGAAATCTTTACGAGTCATTTACGGAGTCTTGCGAGTAGTTTACGGATTGTAAATTGTTGATGCGAGCGGTTTACGATCTTAACGGATTGTTACGACCTATTTACGAGTTATTTACGGACAAATAAATCCGTGGACAATCGTAATAAGAAAAATGTCAAAAAAATTACCTTTCACGGATCCCTACGAGTGTCTGCGAGGTGTTGCGAGTTGTGACGAGCTATTTACGGAAACCAGCGAGTTATTTATCGGATGCTTGCGATTGACTACGAGTTGGCGATCCGTAAGGACTCGTAAGGAAAATCCGTGTATGTGAAGGGGGTATTAATCATATAACAATTATCTATCGAATACCTGAAGGGGGCGCAATACCACTTGTAATCATTGTCATCGTCATTTAAAACAAAAAAAATCATCATCATCAATATCTTTATTATCGTATTTATGAAAATTATCATTAGATCATCATCGGCACACTTTCATGATACAAAAATAGCATACGTATCACCTAATTCGTCAAAGTGACGAATTAAAGGCTAGTTATACTTGTTAATCATATCATTATTATCATCTGTATTATCAGCATATTCTACAATCGCAGTAGTATAGTATAGTCATGTAAAAGTAGGCCTAGTAGTAGAGGTATCATTCTGATCCTTATTGTCCTGATTATCTTTTGCAATACGTCTATATATAGACGATAAACTCACGATAATTTACAATTGTCATAAATCATTGTCTTTAAGCTTACCATTAAATGCATCTGGTTCGAATTTTGCTTAGGTATTTGGTACGTGATGATTTAAATGGTAGAAATGAACTTGTGTCCTATTCATTCTAGTCTTAGTCATTTGCATTATGTTTTCTGGATTGTAGCGACAATCGCGTTCGCCTTTGCTGTTCTTCAATAATATTTGACAAGCAGTATTAATAAATTTTCCAAGGACTCATGATACATTCGTTTAACAGTTGATTACCCTCGGTTGATTCTTTTGTTCGTATCATTTGGCGGGGAAAATAGAAGTGAATGTATTATTATTCTTATTTGTTCATCGGCTCTACGCTGCTCTTTGAATAAAAAAGAGCTTTGATTGTTAGGCTTCCTGAAAGAAATTTCAATTGTTGTTAAGACATTTTTGGTTGCACTCTGTAGATTATGATGATGTGTTTGATTTTTTTTTCAATACAAGATCAAACACATGATGAAAATCTACTGGCTGCATGCCAATAAGTTCTTGACAACAATAACAAAATGTGAGCTAGTGCTATTCGGTGTGGCGTATACATGGCAATCACATGGTGGATAAAATTATGATCATCAGTACTGGGTCAAATAAATTAAAGAGAACTGAATTTGAACCCGGGCCATAGGCTACCCCCTCTCGTTTTCTCTCCCTCTCTCTCCCTCTTCGTCGCCTTACTTTTCCCTCTCTTACCTCCCCGTGCATTTGTATGCCTCGATAATACAAAAGATAAACAAAAAGATTCTTATTCTTCCCCTCCCTCTTTCTAGTACATGTAGTAGGAGTAGTATTAGAAGCAGTATCACAATAATAATGACAACAATTATTATTATGGTTGGTGGTGTTACTAATGTTATTTTTGTAATTATTATGTTTGTTATTGTAATTATTATCCTTATCATGATTATTATCGTTAATATAAATTATTATCGTAATTATTATAATCAATATTATTGTTATCATTATGATGAATATGAACATGATGATTTTGATGACGATTAGTATAAGTATATAGTATTATTATAATTGTTATCATATCATTATTATCATCTGTATTATCAGCATAATCTATAATGGCTGTAGTGTAGTATAGTATGTGTAGAAGTAGGCCTAATAGTAGAGGTATCATTCTGATCATTATTATTGTGATTATCTTTTGCAATACGTCTAGACGACAAACTCATGACAATTTACATTGTCATTAAGCTTACCATTAAATGCATCTGGTTCGAATTTTGTTCAGGTATTTGGTACTGCATGATTTAAATAGTAAAAATGAAATTGTGTCCTATTTATTTTGGTCTTATTCATTTGCATTATGTTTTATTCATTCAAGTTCTAATGTTCTGACTGTTTTCAAGACAATATCTTTTGTGTCGATCATAGTTCTATGTAGCTTGATATCTCACGGTAATGTTGAGAGAAAAGCAATGCAAGCAATGATTTCTGGATTGTAGCGACAATCGCGTTCGCCTTTGCTGTTCTTCAATAATATTTTACAAGCAGTATTAATAAATTTTTCAAGGACTCATGATACATTCGTTTAACAGTTGATTACCCTCGGTTGATTCTTTTGTTCGGATTATTTAGTGGGAAAATAGAAGTGAATGTATTATTAGTCCTATTTGTTCATCGTCTCTACGATGGTCTTTGAATCAAAAAGAGCTTTGATTGTTAGGCTTCCTGAAAGAAATTTCAATTGTTGTTAAGACATTTTTGGTTGCACTCTGTACATAATGATGATGTGTTTGATTTTTTTTCAATACAAGATTAAACACATGATGAAAATCTACTGGCTGCATGCCAATAAGTTCTTGACAACAATAAAAAAAAAATGTGAGCTAGTGCTATTCGGTGTGGCGTACACATGGCAATCACACGGTAGATAAAAGTATGATCATCAGTACTGGGTCAAATAAATTAAAGAGAACTGAATTTGAACCCGGGCCATAGGCTACCCCCTCTCGTTCTCTCTTCCTCTCTCTCCCTCTTCGTCGCCTTACTTTTCCCTCTCTTACCACCCTGTGCATTTGTATGCCTCGATAATACAAAAAACTAGAATTTAATTCGTCACAAGGACGATTAAGGTGGTCTGTCTTCAAGTCTTATGATAGATTATAATATTTACTGTATTGAGAAAGGGAGAAGTTATATAGACATGTAGACAATCATGATCATGATGATGATCATGAGGATGATGATCTTGATAGTAATAGTGATGACGGTGATGATGATGATGATGATGTTGATGATCATCATCAACAGACCATGATGACATGTGATTGAAAAAAATAAGGGGAACTTTAGATAGCATATAGTCTCAGCTTACAACATACTCCAAAATCAACAAAAACCAAGCGGAATTAACGGCGATATTGCTTGCAAAAGACCAAAAAGTAGAATCCAGATTTGAGAAAAAGTCATCTCCCGTAGGGACTACACGCAAAAAGTAATGGATCAAGTGATAATAAGGTAATAATAAAGTAAATATAGTTGTTTAGTACATTATTTGCGATACTACGTGTTTTAATATTCAAAGGAGATGGTATAGTGAAAGGTCTAAAAGAAAAAAAAGTGAAGAAAAAAAATTGTTGGAGACGCCCGGACTCGAACCAGTGACCTCGAGGCCGGAAGTCAAGTGCGTTACCGATATACCAAAACATTTCCCATAGAGATTACACGTAAACGGAAAATGGAATTATCAAAAACCACTTTGGAAGTGAGATATGAGCATGATTCCGGCATCTGATCGAAAAATAAAGGGTACATTTGAGATAGCTTTTTGTCTCAGCTACAACATACTCGAAGTTCAGCGTAAACGAAGCTACAACAACGTAGATATTGCTCGCAAAAGACGGGAATGTAGAATCAAGTTTTGAGAAAAAGTCATGTCCCTTAGAGAATACACGCAAAATGTGAAAAATTGACATGCCTCCTTTAATCGCAAAAATACGCCATGATGCATTTGTCAAAATGAAAATTCGTGGCAACTAGAGTCGTATAGAATTGTCTCAGCTAGAACATATCAAAATTTTGAAGAAAATCGATCAATTTTTACAAAGATACAATCATTTTTCCAAAAATATGCTGACGTCATAATATGCAAATTGAAATTTTGAGTTCGGAGGCCATTATGATGACGTCATGAGTTAATTGAAGGTCAAATGAGACATGAAATCATATCTCCGATTCATACTCCATCAAAATATGAAACAAAATTGGGTACACCTTGCATCCTAAAGCGCTACAATGGATTTTGTATAGGCATGTTTTTGCCCATGTATGCTATGTATTACTAGAGCTCGCACGCACGGAAATTATCTTAAACGGACGCTCATTCCGTTATTAATGGTCAGAAAAAGTTGAACAAGGTATCAAAATGCTTGAAAAAATGTGCCAAATATGATGACAGAGAAAAATTGGCGATTCTTTGTTGTGAAATACCCGTACGCGCGAAAACGCGCGCGCATGCGCGTGTGCGCGTTTTTTTTGCAAAATGCTTTAAATGGACTGAAACGTATGCAAAATTAATTTGATATGATTTTGAGCATTTTTAAATTTTGCGCGCGGGCTGACGCGCGGACGTACGCATGCGCGCGCGGTTTTGACCTGAAATTGACCGGACAGATATTGACCTTAATCATGATAAATATGAATGAGAAATGTTTTTCCGTTTTTGCGCGTAAAAATGCATAGCATTTATGGGAAAAAATCATGCCCATACACAATTCATTGTAGCTCTTTAAAATGTAAGGTGACCGTTATTTTTTTCATATGTTGATAGAGTATGAATCGGAGATATGATTTCATGTCTCATTTGACCCTCAATTAACTCACGACGTCATCATAATGGCCTCCGAACTCATAATTTCAAGTTGCATATTATGACGTCAGCATATTTTTTGAAAATTGATTGTATCTCTGTAAATAAAGATCGATTTTCTTCCAAATTTTGATATGTTCTAGCTTGGACAATTTTCTACGAGTACATTCTTCACAATTTTTCATTTTGACAAAAGCATCATGGCGTATTTTTGCGTGTATTCTCTACAGGACATGACTTTTTTCAAAACTGGATTCTACATTCCCGTCTTTCGCGAGCAATATCTCCGTCGTTTTAGCTTCGTTTACGCTGAACTTCGAGTATGTTGTAGCTGAGACAATAAGCTATCTTAAATTTGCCCTTTATTTTGTCTCAAATTTTAGTTAGACCAGCCCAACTATACTTGTTCAAAACAAGTTTTACAAATCTAATTATTATTATTATCATCAACATTCATTCATTTAATTTCATCTACATTATTTCATGAAATGCATTTAGAAAATGAAGGGAAAAAAAAAACGAAAATAACCCGTGAAAAAAAAGTATTGTCGGCGAAGCATTTGTCGTAGTACTAGAAGCATTTGTATTTTATGGGACACTTTTTGGGCGGAGCAATTGTCGGCGGAGCAAATGTTACCGAAGCAAGTGTCGCTTCAGGCGGAGCAAATGTCGGCGGAGCAACTGTCGGCGGAGCAATTTTCGGCGGAGCAAATGTCACCGGAGCAATTGTCGCGTTTTGCGGAGCAATTGTCGGCGAAGCAACTGTCGTTCGAGGAGCATTTGTCACCGGAGCAATTGTCGCGTTTTGCGGAGCGAATTTCAGCGGAGCAATTGTCGGCGGAGCAGTTGCCGGCGGAGCAATTGTCGGCGGAGCAAATGTCGGCGGAGCAATTGTCGGCGGAGCAATTGTCGGCGGAGCAAATGTCGGCGGAGCAAGTGTCGGCGGAGCATGTGTCGGCGGAGCAAGTGTCGGCGGAGCAATTGTCGGCGGAGCTAATGTCGCGGAGCAAATGTCGCGGAGCAGTTGTCGGCAGAGCATGTGTCGGGTTACCCTTTTTTTCCCTCTCAGTCATGTCATGTGTTCTACTGTCACCTTAAATTGCAATAATGTAATATAATTTGGTCACTTTTAATAACCTAAATCCCATTTTAGTGTAATAAATAGGGGATTAGCCTTGACAGACTAATGATATTTGTTTATCCCTCACATCCACTGCACTTCATCCTTTTATATCTGCCATGTAAGCTAATTATATGTATTGTGCATGTATCTTTTTTTAAAATATATATATATACACTGTATATTGTATATGTCCTATCGTATATTTACCTTCAAATTTATATAGTTATTCTATGTTTGTGGTGAGATGTGACATAAACTGAATCAAATTGAATTTAATTGAAAATTAGTCTCCATATTTCAGACAACTGGTAAATAAGAATTAGAGCTCGTCACAAGTTAATTTTTTTCTCTTAAAGTTCCTATAGGGGAGGACGTGAAGTGACTCAGTTTCTAATCAGGGTCCGTTGAGTCAGTTTGTAGGAAAGACAAAGAACCATCTCTCACATGACTTCGAGAATGAAGGGAGCTCTTCATACCTCAACATCTTTAGGCGAGTTGTATTGGCGAGGTATGGCGAGTTGTGGAGAGTGGCCTTAAAGAGGCACTCACAATAACTCGCGAAAAGCTGTTCTTGTAACTCGGGATCAGGGCGGATCTAGCTTTTTGCTAAGGGGGAGGGGGGCGGTGGGAGTAGAAAGCACTACAAAAACAAAAAACAAAATCATTTTGCCCCCAAGGGGGAGGGAGCTTTAAATTCCCCCCCCCCCCCCCCCTAGATCCGCACCGGGGATAACTCGCGACAACTCTCCACGACTCTCCTCGAAGTCGCGAGCAGTTCCAAAATTGTGAACATGTTTAAAATTTTCACTGACTCGTGGTAACTCGAGATGAACTCGCTTTACTTGTTAATACTCGCATTACTCGTAACAAGCTCGCGCTGCACTCTTCATAACTCGTATCAACTAACCACCTTCAAGTAGGTATAGCACACCAGAAATAATTACAACAAACACATGTTATTTGATGGTTGCAAATGATCAGGCTTTATGAAAGCTTCAAAAAGCAAAAAACAGAATTGAAATCGGTCAATGCGTTGTGATTTTATACCATTTTTTTGATATCGCAAAATTACCGAAAAACCTGCCAGAACTGGTCAAATTGGACATAATTCGACAAAGTTGACAACTTAATTCATCACTTTCTTGGACACAAATAATAAATAAAATTATCAGACACTAAAATATCATCTTTGTGGTAAAAAATACAAAAAAGAAAATTCATATATTCTAAATAAGTAATTTTTGCCATTTTTGCGAATCTGCAGATATAAAAAAAGTTGTGAAAATAACTAAGTCCGCCTAATTAATATGCGCATATGTAATCAAATCAAAACCGAACATGATACATCAGTGAAACCTATGTATATCAGACAGGTATGGAAGTATATTTCATTTGAAATAATAATCAAATCATGAATATTCATCAAATATGCAAATTAGGTCATTTCAGCTAATTATATATTCGCGCACTCATTATGCAAATTAGGAAAGTCAAACTGTTCATTTTGGGGGCATTTTTTAAAATCATATATTCATAGATCATATTTACACCAAATATTAATCTTAAATTGCAAATATTTTTGCAATGCCAATAAAATATAGCGATAGAAATTAGTTAGATCACCGTCACAGCTATTTCCTCATGTGTTTCACAAATAATTCAGAAGAACCGATCATATGATAAGAATCTGTAGACTTTCAGCTACATCACAGTATATTCGTCTATTTTAAAGATGTCAGATTAGAGGATTTATGACGATTTTCCGAGAAACCATTCAACAGGCCATTACATTCCACAGGGACTGAATTTCAGAGTAACAAAAACTTTGGTGACCCCAGTACAGTTGTGGCTACCTTGAGTGTAAATAACAAATTGATTTAATGAGTGAAACACATGAGGATATTGCATTTTTGTAGGGGAGTTTTATACATTGAGGTGCATTTTCACCACGCAGAATTGCAGCGCGAGTCAATGGGCGATCAGCGGGCCATGTCACACATGGCTGAAAAGACAATATTCTAATGAAATAATTAACATATTTCCCACATGCCTATAACAATAAAACTACACAGAATTGTAGTTAAAGGTCTGTTCTTCCTCCAGCAGAGCAAATATGCCTCTGGCATAGGGTGACCTTCGCTCCAATTTGATTTATGACAAAGATTTATTAGCCTTCCAGGATACCCTCAGCATCCTCCTCCAACACCGCATATCGAAAGCGTGTTTTTCTTTCTATCTGCTGCTCCAAGAGCTCACGTCTCTGACCCATATTAGAGATTGGAAAGACCAAAGCATTCATCATAATGAATCTTGGTGTTCCTTGAGACCCCTTTGTCTTTCCAGATATCAGTACAGCTTATGGCGGATGATCTAGACATGGCGAGACGTCGTCTTATTTCTTGTGATCATGAGCTTCTACGATCATCCATAATCAGAGAGCCCAGGAAGTTGAAAGCATTGACTACTTCGATGCCCTTCTGATTTTCCTTCTGATAATTGCCCCTTTTCCGTTCTAAAAATGCCGTGCTCCTTTTATTTATATGCCCCCTTTTCCATTCAACATAAGACTTACTCCTCATTTAAAGTGACTAAGAGCAACTTTACCTATAATTTCACCCAAAGCTTGCTCCCATTTGAAGTTAATATAATTGTTGTATCTTATCAAAAATCTGTTCATTCTTTACAGAGATTGTGTTTCAAACCCCCTCAGGATTTGTCCCCCTCTTTATAAGATGCAATTTTTTTGCACTATGACCTCACACATCTTAAATATTTTGCTCGCTCACTCCGCCCGCCCGCAAATTAATATTCATACCATCACACCCAACTGCAAGGTTTGATGCTTAAGCAGTATGACCATGTACAGAGAAACCAAGCTTTGAGATCACCTCTCATAATGTAATCACAATGTAGGGGTATATATATATAGGCCTACCAATGTATAAACACGATATTTTTTCGCTTTGACGTTTCCATTTGTAGGTGCAAAAAAATGGTAACATACACTGTTGGTCATAATGGTGGAATATTTATTTTCACCCCAGTTTAGGGAAGGATTTAATTTTTTTTAAAATTTCTAATAAATCTAGATAATGGCATACATTCTCAGATTTTATTGAATATTAATTTGCGAGTGTTTATTTTGCGTGACTGCTAAATCATATGTGTGCTACTATGCTAATCAGCTAGGGAACCTACGTCCTTAAATCATAATTGACAGTAATGAGGATTAATGCCTCACAAAAGGGCACTAATATAGCTGATTGACACGATTTTTATCCTGGGGCCTCACAGTAACGAGGCCATTGCTTAGCCCCTGAAACATGACTGTACGCAGTGTTTGCTAGGGTACGCGGCCGCCCCCACAAATCCCCCCAAACGAAGAAAATGCAATAAATTATCAAAAAATCATTGCATTTTCCCCCGGCCCCCAACAGGAAAAATTCCTCTGTGTGGCCATGCCTTGAACCATAATGCATGGCCCTACAGAGGAATTTTTTCCTGTTTGGGGCCGGGGAAAAATGCAATGAATTGTTGACAATTTATTACATTTTCTTCGTTTTGGGGGATTTGTGGAAGGGGCCGCGTACCCTAGCAAACACTGCGTACAGTCATAATTCAGGGGCTAAGCAATGGCCTCGTTACTGTGAGGCCCCAGGATAAAAATCGTGTCGATCAGCTATATATTAGTGCCCTTTTGTGAGGCATTAATCCTCATTACTGTCAATTATGACTTGAGGACGTAGGTCTCTTATCTGATTAGCATAGTAGCACACATATGATTAAGCAGTCACGCAAAACAAACACTCACAAATCAATATTCAATAAAATCTGAGAATGTATGCCATTATCTAGATCTACTAGAAATAAGAAAAAAATTAAAATCCTTCCCTAAACTGGGGGGAAAATAAATATTCCACCATTATGACCAACAGTGTACATTACACTGTTACCCTCGTTGGTCTTTAGAGTTTTTAGGGGGCATTAACTCTTTGTAAACGGATTCAGGTTATTGCACTTCTGGCTCTGACAAAATATACCAAGGCAGACGCAAGGTAGCCGCAAGGCCATCGTACGCCCGACGAATGGTCGCAGTGGAACCGCTCTACGGCACGGCTACGGTGTGTCTAATTGCTACGGCGAACCTAGAAATAAAAAATGTTGTAACTCCGCGCTATAATCCCATGGCGACCCGTACGGCCTGTAAGATGACCCTGAGGCCACCGCAGATTCTCTGCGGCCGCCGTAGGTATGTCTCGATTTCGGGGGCGTAAGGTCGTCGTATCCTAGCCGTATAGCAAATGTGACCTAGGCATAAGGTATCCTGTAGATTGAAACAAAGTCCTGTGAAAGCTACGTTTACACTATGTTCCCGGCGGCCACGGCAACCACGTTTCAGGCCACCGTGGACGAAACGGGATGGACGTGAGACAACGCAAGGGACGGAATGGGCAAACGTGGCTGGCCGTGATTGCCGTGGATGCCGGGCCAGATTTTTAAACCGACAAAAAATTGCCACGGCAGTCACGGTGCAATGAGAAACTTAGTAGGCCTTAAACGGGGTGAACGCAACAAAACGGGACAGTACGTAATAGTCCGTAACAAAACTTGGAGTCGGTTCGTAGTGGGACGGGAAGCCTGTGTTTTCCTCGGCATCTCACGTACAGTCCTTTTAGGTGTTTTTTCACGTTCTGCTGCGTTTAGTGCACGCTAAGTCAAGGTTGCTTCACGGTTGCTGCGCGTTTTGTCCCGTTATGCCACGTTTTTTTCACGGTTGTCACGGCAAGATACTTTGTAGCCCTTTTGTCGCGTTCAATCACGCCGCATCTGGGTGTGTGACGGTTTACGGCCCGGTGCGCTACAGCGCGTTGTGTTCTACTACGGTCAGACATGGCGCGCCATGTCTAGGAGGGAGTTTATAAAAAAACCGGGCCCGGCAGGGGAGTTCCATTCGAGTCTGAGCAATCGACGACACATTACTGCATCTACAATACGGAGAGAGAAAACCAAGCTTTGACAAAAAGAAGGCCAAACTATGCCACCGAAGAAGCCAAGACGTACGGAGCCCTCCGCCCCCACACCCCTTCCCCCTCCTTCGGTTCTGCACCACCACCACCACCACCACCACCACCACCACCACCAGTAGAGGGGCAGGAGCAGCCTGAAGATCCTCGCGACAGACCGCGGGCCGAACCGTAGTGCGCCTTGGAGCCTCCGGGACTCATCCCCCCCCCTCCCCCCCACGGCCCGTTACGGATACCGTAATATACCGTGAGAAAACTTGGCAAGACCTAGCAAAACTTGAATACCAAGAAAAAATTGCCAAAATCACACGGCGTAATACGTTTCGGGCAAACGGGGCTGCCGTATAGCCGTCGGGAACATAGTGTAAACGTAGCATTAGATACATTGACCATTTTAAACGAGGATGCACTGAAGCATGAACAAAAATTCTAATTTTAAAAGGATTTAAAGACCAAAGTAAAAACATGCATTTGGTTTGACCCACATTTTGGTGCATCAGCCCAGACTATATAAGGAGATTTTGACGGCACTTTTTAAAAACCCTGGTTCTCATTCATCCGTGACAGAAAAATTATATATAGGATGTCATTAGAAAAAAAACAGTTATTCTTTACGATGAAGTTTATTTTAAGGTCACAATGATTAGGGAGTTTTAATTATAAGCTACCAAAGTTGGGTGTGGGTATCTTTTTTGGTTCACGCTGTATAACGGGACATTTTGGTGTGTGTTTTCTATATAAACACACACACACAAAATAAATATAATTAAAAAAACCAAAATGAGAATAAAGGTTTTAGACATTCTAATAATCTCCATATTGCCACTTTAGGGTGCATTTTCATACTAACACGGAAAATTCAATTCAATTCAATTTCATTTATTGTTCAACCATCAAAATATATATACAATCAAAATAAGTTACATCAAGAATTTAGAATAACGCAATGATAGTTTGGTGACCCCGGAGAAAGCAGAGCTTATAAAAAGGGGCCACCAATACATAAAAAGATCAACATTAACTATACCAAAAAAATATCAACATCGAACTTAAATATAAACAAGGGAAAAAAAAGAGAAGTACTCTTCTGCAGCAGCAGCAAAAAAACTGTATCTACATGTATATAAGAGGGCAGTACAAATGAAAGCGAACACAAATATCAAGAATATATTATAAAGAAGGTAAAATTTCCCTGCTTAGCTTTTTAAATCTGGAAAGAGTTGAGCTGTTTTTGATATTGTTGGGGAGTTTGTTCCATAACTTAGGAAAATGAATTATAAATGATTTTGAGGCGACGGAAGAACGAACCTGGGGTAAGTGTATTAAATTACTTTGGCGAGTTTGGTCAGAATGAATTGAGGAATTCAAAACAAAGATATCGCTAAGGAGAGGAGGCAAGATTTTCGAAGAAGTTTATACATAAACACAAGGGAATTCAAGGTTATCAGGTCCTTTAACGATAACATATTTGATTGTGAAATTAAAGGTTTTGTATGACTATTGAAGGGAGCATTAAAGATAATTCGTATTGCTTTCTTTTGTAAAATGCATAATTTATCTAAATGGGTTTTAAAGGTGTGACCCCAGACAGTATTACAGTAATTGAAATGAGAGAGTATAATGCTATTGTAAAGAGTCGTCAGAATAGACTGGGGCACAAAAAGTCTTAATTTAGAAAGAACACCAATAAATCTTGATATTTTTGTACAAATTGAGCTAAGATGTGGCTTCCAAGAAAGATATTCAAAATTACGCCTAAAAACTGCATATTATCGACCTTTTCTATGACATTTCCACCAATAATGAGGTTTGACAGATTTGACGGAACCCTCCTTCCTCTCGCACGAAAAATAATAGACCTAGTTTTGTCAAAAATTTAAAAACAATTTATTGCAAGCATACCATTTATTTAATTTGTCTAGTTCATTGTTTGCTGATGATATAAGATTGTCAATTTTTGTATGTGATAATGAAACAGTGGTATCATCAGCAAACAAAAAGAAGTTTAGAATTGAAGAACGTTTAACTATATCATTTATGTACATGTAGACGAGAAAAAGGAGGGGCCCTAACACAGATCCCTGAGGAATTCCACAGGATACATCCATTTGTTGAGATTTGACACCATCGATCACCACATATTGATTTCTATGTAAAAAGTAACTGACGAACCACTGAAGTGTAGCCCCTCTAATTCCATAAAATTCTATTTTTTTAACAAGATGTGGTGATCAATGGTGTCAAATGCTTTTGACAGGTCCATAAATACACTAAGGCAATAATTACCAACATCTATTTCATTTGATATAGTATTAACCAAGTTCAGTACGCCAAGATTAGTAGAAAAATTCTTTCGAAATAAAAAAAAAAAATCCAAATTGTTGGGGTATCAAAATATTGTTTAGTGCAAAAAAATTATACAGCCTGTCGTAGATTATCCTTTCTAACATTTTTGAAAAAAAAGGTAATAGAGCAATTGGTCTATAATTAACAATGTCATGTTTGTCACCTTTTTTGTATATTGGAATTACCTTAGCGGTCTTGAGATTATCAGGGACAATACCTTGAGACATTGATTCATTGAAGATATAAAACAAAGTGGATCAACAATTGTATGAATGCATTCCTTAATGACACGTGCAGCAATAGAGTCCGAACCTGGTGCAGCAGATGTTTTCATGGATGAGAGAACATTGATTATTTCAGTATTGGAAGTCGGATTAAAGAACAGTGAACTTGGTACACGGTTTGATAAATAATCCAGAAAGTGAGAGGAAGAAGTTGGTATCTTTTCTTGTGTAATCTTTCCAATATTAACAAAATACCTATTAAATGCTTCATCAATAGATGCTTTACTAAGTATCTTATCCTGATTCTAATACATGTGAGAAGGTAATGTTTTGTTTCTTTTACCTAATAAATAGTTTATTTGAGACCAGGTTTTTTTCATATCACCTCTCAATTTTTAAATAGGTTTTCATAATAAATCTTTTTGCTTCGGCGAATGATACTTGTGAATATGTTCTTATATTCAATGTATTTGACGACGACGATAAATCAAGTTTAATCTGGAAAGTGAATCAACATAATATTTCACTGAATACAGTATTCTTCGTAAAACAGAAAAATGTGACAATTACAAATCTTTTGGTAATCTTACTGACCTTCAATTAATTTGACTAATCATATATATGATTTGAGAGAATATGACTTCAAATTATGTATATTTAGCTTTCCACTATTTTTGGAATATGACATTCCTCACAAATTAAAGAAATCGATTTCAATTGATTTGATTTTAGTTTTTATTTTTCCACTCAAATATCCACAAATAAAAATGAAATATATAACCATACAGTATTACAATATATAATAGAACAATTGAATTATCTTCTTTTTGTTCTTCCTCTTTACCGTCTCCCTTTACTCCAGCTTCCCGAAATTGGATTCAAAGCGATTTGAATATATGTACTGTTGCTAAAGAAACATGAATCCAGTTTAGCTTACTCATTGGTCATCATGTTTACAATGGCTTGATCTGTAAACTTCATATTACTAAACCGAATTTATATCTTTTAAAATGATTCTGATATTTTACCTCAACTCGATTTTTGTAGTCACTTGTCACATTATAAGGAAGGAAACCTTGATCTACCAAATTCATATCAGACCTGACGGTCCGTTTAATCATTTATCCAATGAGTGGTAAATGAACATGGAAAATGCACTGTATATCCGACAATTAATATTTTCCCTTTTCTTTGGCTTTCTTAATATATCATTATTAGTCTTTCCACTGCCATAATGGGATACAATTTTTTTAAAGGGCTCTCATAAATTTATGTACATGCAGAGACAGTAGAAATAATGACATTGATTATAATTTTTACAACAGGGACTACTAGGCTCATAACTTGCTCCTAAGTCTGTATCAATAAAGATACACTGGTTCTATAATAATAAAACCATGAAGCCTTTATCATAGTAGTCAAACTTAAACAAAAAAAGGAGCTGTTATATTTCAAATATCAAGTTTAACAGAAAAAAATGGTAAGATCTGGCTTCTGGATTTGCATAATAGTGAGACGTTGTATGCTGAAAGGAACGAACATGAAGGGAAACAAGTGCATATGATCTACACTTACTTATTTACCCTTCTATACAGTCTAGAAACACCATCACTCTTTACCCTTTTTTCCAGACTTTTTACGGATGGAAGGACGACCTGATACATCAGGGGGCCACTTGCTTTGAAAGTGCTTACCAACCACGGCATATATATTCACCAATACCAGGAGGACCCTCTTCTCGGAAGTGCTTACCAACCTCAGCATATTCATAGCATGTAATAGTATAGTGCCCTTGTTGAGTTCCCCGAATGTTTCATAGCATTGCGAATGACTGCTCTGGGGATGGTCCAACGATGCTAGATTGGCATCAGGGTGTTCCCATCTTTCTGTCGAAGCCCTCAGTAAAGAATTCATTAGTGACGGTGATGACTTCTCCAAGCTGAAGTACATATGACTCTCATTGTTGCCTTGGCAATTTTGATTATTTTCATCTGCACTGTTTACCTCAGGCTCGAAGACTGGGTTATGGGCGCTGTTGTTTGTGTTTGAAGTGTCAGGATTTCCTCTAGCTTAACAAGGGTGTCTCACGTTCACCAGGATCTTCATTTGGTACTGATGCATTCCCCGAGGCCAATGCAATACCGGAAGTACCAGACTGATTCCTTTTGGTTCTACATCCCAACCAGACTCCACCCACTGCAGTGGTGATTAACCAAAGTGAGAGAAATAGCAACGTTAATACAAAGTAAGCACTGGGTGCACTAGGAGTGAGTGCTAGGTCTTCAGAATTTGTTTTATTGTTGTCTCCTGACATTTTAGAGATTACGGTGAAACCTATGGTACCTTTGTTAGTCTGGGTGTCATCTCCTGTGGTTTGACACACCACCACTTTCCCGACATCTCGTTCAGATATTTCCTGTATCAGCAATGTTCGCCCTCCGTCACGATTCCATGAACGATTCTCAATATCTTCTTCTCTAATTCCATCTGAACTGTAAAAACGCCAGTGATCGACATCCGATTCATCGTCGCATTCGACTATGATGTCATTTCCTTCAGAAATGTACTGCACTTTTATGATATTTGGGTAGGTGCAAGATCGCGTTACATCAATGTTTGGAAAATATGCTTTGCAGGAAGCGTTATGAACGTTTTTGAAATCGTCAAAGTAGAGAGTTTTAACTCGGATACTTTGGGATGACCCGACGGAATCATCAGGAACATTAAGTCCCATTCCTTCTAATGTCAAATTGACATCGAGTCCACCTGAGTTTATTTCACATGATAATGTCATACTACCGACTCCATTTTCATCACTACTCGGTAATGTAACATTACAATTTGAGGCAAGTTTATTTGGGTCTATCGGTTTCACCTTGAAAATTCGAAAAAGAATATTCCCCACCTTACACTTAAAATAATGCTCCTCTTCATCGGACGGTGTTAGTGAAAGAATGGAAGTCTCATTTCTTCGGGTCGCTTCAATATGATCAAATTTACGAGAAACAATGTCGTGAATATGAGGATCACCACTACATTGAAATCGATCATTCTGACAGGTGTAGATGTTAACGAAAAGGTTCTGTCCAATATCATACACCCAATCAACATCTTCAGTTGAGTTTAATTGACAAGTCATATTTACTTGCTGGCCAATCAACGCATGTTTTTCAATCATTCCGCCTTGTCCTTCTGCATACAACCAAGTCTGAATCCCAAACAATAGGCCTAACAACCAATGAAATGAGATAGTAGCCATGATTCTCAGATCTGATATTCAGATGCACAATGGCACAATGCGTATTTCATTACTCACCATGCAGAAGCCCCTCCGAATAAATAAGCACATTACGAATGTGCTCTGAGAATGAAGCAAGCTCATCACACAGTCCTGAGCACATTCATTCCACGTACAATGGCGTGCACTCCCAATACGCCCAAGTGAGTAAAACCGTGTTGACCTTTGGCATACATCCATTCGTAGATGGCGTATACGATCTGAAGTTGGAAGGTTTCATGGAGTCCGAGTATGCTCTTGAATATCTGAAATGACAGGGCCTGCTCAACCGAGAATGATAATGATTAAAAAAAATATATTCATTCTATTTAAACGTATTGTAGCCTGAGGGCAGAAATTTTACAATAAAATTACAAGTGAATATTTGTACATGTTAATCACAGATATATGAGAGATGGAAATGGGACAGAGAGAGAGAGAGAGAGACGGAGAGATTGAATGAGAGAGGGGAGAGAGAAGGAAGGAGAAAGAGATTAAATGAGAGAGAGAGAGAGAGAGAGAGAAAGGATATTGTTAAAGAAAACAAGCATTGGGTTTATATTCCCCCCTAAAGTGCATTTGCAGTTGTTTTTTTTACAATAAGTTTCATCTGCTTGATGAAAGTTTTAAAAAAGGAAAGTAAAAGACAATGGCAAAAAAGTGATGTTGTGAACAAAAAGATTGACATTTCTCTACCAACATACTGAAGGGTTGAAGGGTTGTCATTTAATTTAAAACATATTTTAGTTATCAATATTTTCACTCTGTTTTGTTCTGCTACATCTAATATTTGGGCATTAACCTTTGTTAGCTTTTTCCTGAAATTCTCTCTGGCATTTTCAAGTACGTCAAATTATGAATTTTTCGAGATCTGTTGTATTTCGTATTAATACTATTTTCACATTCTCGTGTTGTTGTGATAACTTTATATGAACTAGTCTAAAAATGGATTGAATCCAGTTTTAGACGAGTTTATATTTAAAAAAAAAAACGTATTAAGGTGGGATCGCCGCCCCTGATTGCAACTACTCTTGTAAAATCAACTCCATGGCAATTTCAATAGTCTTGTGTATATCCCATAGAAATCATGTTCGGTTTACATAATAATAATAATAATAATAATAATAACAATAATAGCCTAATAGTCCACTCCAAATTTTATTAAACCGAAACGGAAATTCTTTTTGCCCAATTGATCGTGAGCCCGGCAGCCACTGAGCAGCGCCAGATCGACGTTGCTCTATCCCTTTCTTGTACCGTTTCAATTGGGGACAAACAGGCCTATTGAAATTGATATTTCTAAAATGGTTGAGATCGTGTTACAAACCTCAGACTGTCAAACAGTTATGAAACAAAAACAATCATCAAACACTGTAGAATATTAATCTTCGGAAAATCAAACCACATGTACATTGAAATAAATCACAAGGGAAAGAAAAATATACCACGGATACAAGAAAGTCAGTTTCCCATTCAAATATCAGAACCATGCAATTCGAGATTTACCAGTACAATTCTAGCGCGAGATGGCAATGTTATTGAATTATTCAGAATGCATTTCAGCAAAGGAAACGAGACCACGAGCAGAAGATCCGGGCAGAAGATGGAAGACAAGGAAAACGGAAAGTGGGCAAAATCCTCTGCAAACGAGTTGCTGATTATTAAACCGAGAATATTGATGTGCAAGAATGCAGAGAAATGTTTGAGTAGACGAGGATTTGAGTTAACAAGGAACTTCATACTGTATGCTGAACAGCTACCCAATATGTCTACAAGTACTGGTACTTGTAAACGTACAGGTAAAAAGCTTATATTATTAAACAATCTTCGCTAAAACAACTGAAAAGTCCCTTACAATTCTCTAATCAGCCATGACTTTTCCTTCTTGGGATATTTTGTTTTTTCATATATATTTGATTGTGAGCCATAGGAGAAGTATTTTGAGGGGTTAATAACATTATTAAACATCTGCTTACTCACTGTATAGTTAACATAAACAAGGTTATAAACACCCACCAACCTGATTGCCTATAAATATACTAAATTGATACTTTCATGTGTTGATTACAAAACAGACTCATTGTATTCTTATCCTCACTCACTCATTTTCATAAGTTGTGTGATTTTGTGCTCGGATTCTGTATCTTATACATACAAGTATTGTATCTTTAAAACATTTTCTAAAATCTGTTGAATTTGATCCAATATTTGGCCGATTGTCAACGAAACGGAGTTAATTAAGTCTTTTCTTAATTCCGTGTGTCGCGAAGGCAGGCAGCCAGTGCACGATCATCGTGAACCCAAGCTTTATTCAGTAAACAAATGAAAGTCATCATTCGGTGGAAAGAAAAATTAAAAAGTCAATACATGTCTTAAATGTTTTCGGTTTTGATAATTGAGAATATTTTGGGGAATGGAGGGGAGGGGGGGGGGGCTTTTAAAACGATATAAACGCAGCATTGTGTTTTGCTTCATACGACAATACGTCAAGTTTATTAAAAATATTTTTCGAACAATATTTTCAATGAAAACCCCTACCTCCTAGCTCCCTTTACTGTTTGTTATCCCGTATTTTTAGCTTTTCTGTTCGGGTGGGGGCGTGTATTTTTTTCGTTCTTGCTGTATCTTGCAAAGCTTTTTCTTTCTCTAACGCCCATTCTTTGATTCCTAACTCTCTTTGTTAACCTGTATTAACTAAATTAACTGAATATACACAAATACATTTTGATGCCTTATGTGACTAATATCTTTTCAACTGATTATAATTCCCTTTCACTTAAATAATCCTCTAGACTTGTAGATTTATGAAATATTCATCCAAATAATAATGAAGATACAAATTGTAACTGTTGTTATCATATTTATTGTTAATATCATTCTTATTTTTATGATGATGATTTTAATTATTATAATTCCTCTTTTTCCTTGTTCCCATTCCGTCTTTATTATGTTTTTGCCAACGAGGCACGTCACTGATCCCTTGAGAATATAAAGTACTGATTAGCCACGGTTCTAAATTTAGAAGAATATTTGGAGGGGGGACTTTGGGCTGGGGGCTTTGAGAGCTAGGGGTATTAGGGATTCTTGCATTTTATTTCTACGTGTTAATGTGGAGGGGGGCACTGTATCTTTCCAGATACTTCGGCTATATCATATTTTTTTTTTGTTAGGTTTGTAGTCATATATCACAATATACCTACTTGGGAGGAAAAATTAATATCATGCGCTGGTTAAAAAAAAAATCATCAATTTCGAATGAATCACCATGTCTACTATAATTACCTCGCGTGCCAAACTGACGTTACTCTCATCGTTCGAAGGCCATTATGACTTATGAGCACGGATTGCGGCTAGATAATTATTTTTGCAACCGGTTGATCGACTTAAAGAATTGTACTATGTTGTTACCGGAAGCCATGCAGTCACGACATGTCTAGATGGGTACAGCCGCAAACCATCCATGTTTGTCACATGTAAACGTAAACACGTACGGCATGCCTATAATGCCAAATTATTTCTTCTTGGCTCAAATTAACTTGACTGTATGAAAAGCAAGAACAGCACACGTACATGTAGGAGTTGAGAACCAAGCTGCCAGGACACAAATGCCATCTGTTTCACACCTCCTAGAAGCCTAGCTACAACAAGGGGTTGTGCATGTCGTCAACATATCTAGTCACTAACTAGCTCGGTCTTCAATCGACATGACTGCAACTTTATACCCACGGACTAAAATTTGCAGTTTTCTCGTCCTTACTGTCCTTTTGAAGGTGAATACATTTTTACTTTTGTACTTTTGTATAGGTAGCTAGTCTCTCGATCTTCATTTATGTGTACACTTAAGGTTTATCTTATCGATAAATACTGTGAATTTTTGTAGTTATTATGGTGCCAAGATATATTATGTATTACTATAAATGTAAATTTTCTTCTTAATATTAGTATGTGTCTAACTGAATATTTTCAGATTGTCAACCTCTTATTCCCTCCCCCTGTTGTATTGTGCCCGTTGTGTGCTGTGCCTATTGTCGATGTGTTGTAGTCGTCTATTATTTATCATATTTTCTCTTTTCTCCCGTCTTGTCTAGTCTCGTCTCTCGTTTTGTTGTTGTTGTTGTTGTTGTGTGTGTACACTTCTTGTTTTTTATATCCCCTTTTCCCTATTGTATTCTTAGGTAGTCACAAATATCTATTCATCATGTTTATCCGGCTCAGAGGGGACCCTAATAATTACAAGCTCTGCTTTTACCAGGATCTCCTCGTCTTTCTTTTAGTTAACTTTGTTTTTATCATTGCCGTAATTTGTTATTTTGCATTGTAAATGTGTAATGATCCAATGTTATGCTCTATATGTCATTTGAAAAAAATACGAATAAAATCTTATCTTATCTGATCTATTTTTCCACTAAGAGTTTTCCCTTCTTTAATCATGTGGATGTGTGTGTGTGTGTGTGGGTGTGCAGATGTGTACGTGCTAATGTGCGTACTAAATGCAAGTCTTTTACTATTTATTGTTAATTTATGTTCATTATCTTGTTATTGTTTGTTACAGGACCCCGACTACAAGCAGATTTCTGCTTTTAAGGGTTCCTAACCATTATATTGTATATTGTATATTTATTGTGATTTTGTTTTATACTGGTTGAATAAAGAATTGAATTGAATCATACTAAGACATAGTCAGTTTTTCGAAGTTTAGGCCTATACCATAATGATGTAACGTCTATGTGCTATCAATATACCCTGACTTTAGCTTCGACTGTTGTTTATAATAATAATAACAATTTATACTTATATAGTGCTTTAATAATACAAACGTTTCTAAGCGCTTTACATCAATTTGTCAAAACAATACAATAACAAACTTATATAATTAAAGAAACTGAATTTACAAAGGAATTTATAAGCAATATCAGACAAAACATACCTTGGTAATGGACAATAAGGAAGATAATACCAAAAATGTATATAGGCCTACATTCTTAAAACTACCGTATAAATAAAAAAAACATAATGAAAGACGAATAACAGGGCATAGATAAGTAGACAATATATGAATCAAATCAAATAACATATCAAATTATGTCTACAAAGTAATGGTGCAGTTAATTAATATGTCTTTAGTTTAGACTTAAAGATAAGCCAGAGAAGGGGGATCCCTAATACACTGTCGCTCATATAGTTAAAACATTTGTTTTACCCCAATTTATGGAAAATTTTTGGCAATGATTTATTCCTAATAGGTCTGATAATAGTATACATTCTTAGATTTTATTGAATAATAATTTGCCAGTGTTTGTTTGGCGTGACTGCTAAAGCATGTGTATGCTACTATGCTAATCAACTAGGGGACCAACGCCCTTAAGTCATACATGACAGTAATGAGGATTAATGCCCCACAAAAGGGCACTAATATGGCACATCGACACGGTTTTTATCCTGGGGCCTCAACGTTACGAGGCCATTGCTTGGCCACTGAACCATGACTGTATGCAGCGGGGGCTAGGGTAGTAGGCAGTTCCCACAAATAACATTTTAAAAAAGAAAATGAAATAACTTTTCAATAATTCATTGAATTTTACCCCGGTCCTCATAAAAAAAATCCTCTGTACGACCATGCATTATGGCTCAAGGCATGGGCACACAGAAAAAATGTTGGAGACCCATTAAATGTCAATCTGGTACCCGGTCAAACACTTCACTAACATGGTATCATAGAATTATATACACTGTCTCTCATAAAGTTGGAATATTTTTTGTTTTACTCCTATTTATGGAATCATTTTAAAAATAATTTAAAAATAATAGATCTAGATAATAGTATACATTCTCAGATTTTATTGAATAATAATTGGACAATGTGTGTTTTGCGTGACTGCTAAAGCATGTGTATGATACTATGCTTATCAACTGGGGGACAACGCCCTTAAGTCATAAATGACAGTAATGAGGATTAATGCCCCACAAAAGGGCACTAATATAGCACATCGACACGGTTTTGATCCTGGGGCCTCACAGTTACGAGGCCATTGCTTTGTCACTGAACCATGATTGTTCGCAGCGGGGGCTAGGGTAGGGGGCAGTTTCCATAAATAAAATTATAAAAATAAAATGCAATAAATATTCATACTTCAAACAATATAACTTTTAAAAAGTTGGACATTCTTTCTGATTCTAGATCTATTATTTTTTTAATTATTTTAAAAATAATTCCATAAATTGGGGTAAAACAAAAATATTCCAACTTTATGAGCGACAGTGTATAACTATAGAATTTTCGGGTTTTTTTCTCACTCTTTTGTGAATAATACTTTTTGTTTCTTTTTCTGCCCCCCCCCCCACAAGTTTTTGCTTATTCACCACTGAAATAGTGAGCGTGTATTAACTAAGGTCTCCAAACGGGAAGGGGTGGGGGCTTCGCACTTGACGGAATATATACACATACACCACATTTACCAACGTTTACAATTAACTCATATAATGTCTGTCCATTGTGCTTTAATGCTTTGACTTTTTTCGTCACAGCACCCGATCTGGGCATAAAGTGATGAATCACGGCATTTTTATGATTTGATATGTAACCATTATAATCTCCCAAGACTGTGCCAGCTCTTCAAATTTAGTCATCATTTACACATTGTTGAAGGAGGTTAGTTCAGAGATTTATTTTGAATTGGTCTAGGTGGCCAGTTTAACAATGAAAAAACAAGCGGTTTCACAAAAAGGAAGCACTAGTATGTCCCCATGCGCTTCCAAAAAGCTTTTGGAAATTATTACTCCAGCTTTTCGTCCCGCAGGCGCTATTAGGAATGCAGTATCCTCAAGGAGAACAGTATCCGATGAGACTACCCTGGGTATACTGATAAATGTTATGCTACTACTAGCCTGTTTGATTTGTATTCATTCTTTAGATTGTGCAGAGATTTGACAGTGGTGTTGTGGTGTCTCTACGACTGGATAGGTTTATCAATCCCGGTGGTAGCTGCTGTAACGTCAGGCATGGACAATGTGAACCATGTTACTATGAGTTCTAGGTCTGCGCCGCAAGACAATCAGGGTAAGATGCAAGAACTTTAAAAATAGTGGACCCGAGCTGAACATTTTGCCATGTTTATAATTGTATGACATGTATGAATAGGGTCAATCTGCGTTTCGACATTTTTTTTTTTATTATTGATGCAACGCTCTCAATCGTGTAGGTAACGTTATTTGAAAATCCTCTGTGTGCCCATGCCTTGAGCCATAATGCATGGCCGTCCAGAGGATTTTTTATGTTGGGGACCGGGGTAAAATTCAATGAATTATTGAAAATTTATTGCATTTTATTTTTTATTTTATGGAAACTGCCCCCTACCCTAGCCCCCGCTGCGTACAGTCATGGTTCAGTGACAAAGCAATGGCCTCGTAACTGTGAGGCCCCATGATCATAACCGCGTCGATGTGCTATATTAGTGCCCTTTTGTGGGGCATTAATCCTCATTATTGTCATTTATGACTTTAGGGCGTAGGTCCCCTAGTTGATAAGCATATTAGCATACACATACTTTAGCAGTCACGCAAAACACACATTGGCAAATTATTATTCAATAAAATCTGAGAATGTATACTATTATCTAGATCTATCATTTTTAAATTATTTTTTAAACAATTCCATAAATTGGGGTAAAACAAAAATATTCCAACTATATGAGCGACAGTGTAGTAGGATAGGACCACTTGGCAACAATTTTATATAAGGGTGTGGGGGCAGGGGTGTCGTCCCGGAGCCCCCCCCCCCCAATAATATATGAGGTAAAATAACATTGATTTTTTCTTTCTTGTACGAATGCAATGTCTCGTACAGGCCATTTTAGGACCTACTGAACGATGTTAGGGTTTGGGTCCCCAACAAACCATTTATATAGGTGTGATTTGGGGGAGGGGCGTCGCACCAGAGCCCCCGTGTTAGATATTGTGTAAGTTCACATTGGTTTGTGGTTATGTGATAGCCTGTTTTGTTACAGGGCTCTCTTAGGACCTACTGAATAATATTAAGCAAGGAGCCCCCGGCAAAACAATCGCATAATTGTGAAGGGGGTAGGGGCGTTGTTCCGGAGCCCCGCGTAGATTTTTTTTTACCTTAATACTTTGCATACTCTGGGTGTAGAATTTTTGAATTGCCAGTAACTAGTCTTAACCACAGAAAACGCTCTTGTCAGGTGGCTAAGCGTAACTATCAACTAATCATAGCCTAGGAGCCCTTCGGAATTTTTGAAATAATCAGGTGAAAAAATGAATGCGTCTTGGAAGTCGAAGAGGGAAACAGCTCTGTCTTGTTAAGTGGGTCACGGAGAAAGTCCATCCAATTGCCTGGTAGTTTGGTCTCGCCCGATACATTCCTGCGCACACTCTTGCCTTTCTTTCAAGCTATCTGAAATGTGTGTGTCCCACACAACATCCAACCTCGTGGCATTCTGAAGCTACTTCTCCAGGTAAGGGATGAATACCCTGTCTGTATACTCATGGGAGGTGCTGACGCTGGTAGTGGGCATACAGTGTACAATGACGGCACCATCCAGAACTTTGCAGTCATAGGTTGAAGGTGGCTCTGATTGACCAAGTTGATCAAGACATTTCAGCAGGTCCGCCTTCGTGCTGGGCAAATGAAGCTTGTTAAAGTCTGAGAAGGAAGGAGGAAAGGACTGTATCCCATGTACAAAGAACTCTACCAAGTCACCATCCCGGTTCTGAATAGATATGAACCGCTGGCCGAAGAGTGCCACGTTGTTTTGAAGCACTTTGATCTTCTTTCCCTGCTTAGATGTTACCTTACGTTCAGGTTTACTGAATAGTGCTGGAGAATTCCTCTTGTTTGGGTCATGGATGGAGTTCTTGTGATGTGTCCTGCCTGTATCCTCCAATGTGTGCAATACGGCTACCACTGAATCATCCGCACAGTTGCGAATGTCAAGAGATACTAGATCTGAAAAATCATCCAAGAAGGGATTGCCCATTCGTCTGATGGTATCGGAGAGGCTGACAACCCGTCGCTGGAAGGTTTTCTGTGTTGAGAGACCCTGCTCATGATGTTAGAAGTTCTCCATAAGTTCTGTCATCATCAGGAAGGTATTCTTCTTCGAATTGCTTTAGCAGTCTGGACATCTCTGGTCACGAGAGCATCCACCGTCGAAAAGCCACAGGGTTTTCTGTGAGTCCTACAGCTCCACCAGAACCTTTCACAATCTAGTTCTACTGCTTATGAGCTTGATCAAATGGGATTGCAGAGAATGTGTTACTTGCCTTGGACAGGACCCAGTGAGAAAAATTCTCAAACTCATCCTTGATAGTGTCGGGCAAGGTATGCATGTCTCTGATGTGGCATCCACCATGAGTAGTTCACATGATCCAAGGCAAAGAACAGTGGTGTGAGTTCCTCCAAGACTTCAACATGCAAAGGGAAATTCTTTTCTCTGTGCGCCCTGATGAAGATAAGAATGAGGGTTTCATATCTCATGATTAGGTCCCAGTACATGAAAGTAGGACTTCTCTTCTCCATGTTGTTTCTCTAAGCCGTGAAAGACTCTTCTGAGGATGCTCAGTAATGAGGATTAATGCCCCACAAAAGGGCGATAATATAGCACATCGACACGGTTTTGATCCTGGGGCCTCACAGTTACGAGGCCATTGCTTGGCCACTGAACCATGAGTGTACGCAGCCGGGGCTAGGGTGGGGGGGGGGGGGAGTTCCCACAAACAAACAAAAACAAAGAAAATGCAATAAATTTTCAATAATTCATTGAATTTCCCCCGGTCCCAAACAGAAAAAAAAAGTCTGTGTGCCTATGCCTTGAGCCATAATGCATGGCTCAATTTGATTTTTTTATGTTGGGGGACCGGGGGGAAATGCAATGAATTATTATATTTTTTTTTTTTTTTTTGTGGGAACTGCCCCCTACCCTAGCCCCCACTGCGTACAGTCATGGTTCAGTGGCCATCCATGGCCTCGTAACTGTGAGGCCCCCAGGATCAAAACCGTGTCGATGTGCTATATCAGTGCCCTTTTGTGGGGAATTAATCCTCATTACTGTCATTTATGACTTAAGGGCGTAGGTCCCCTAGTTGATAAGCATAGTAGCATACACACGCTTTAGCAGTCACGCAAAACAAATACTGGCAAATTATTATTCAATAAAATCTGATAATTTTTTTCCTATCATCTAGATCTATTAGGAATAAATCATTGTCAAAATAATTCCATAAATTGGGGAAGAAAAAAAATATTCCAACTATATGAGCAACAGTGTATATTATTTAGGGGATTGGGGATGACGCCCCCGCCCCACACCTTGAAATTAAATTTTTACCGAGGGCTCCTAGGCTAATATCGTTCAGTAGGTCCTAAGGAAGCCTTGTACCAAAATTTGCGCTTTTATCCGGCAAATGAGGATAATCGATAAATGTGACGCTAAGCCACCAGACTATAAGTATGTTAAAACTAATTAATTTTCCTTTGAGTTTCTAACTAGATATCAAGCATAATAACTATAACCACATTATTTCTATCTTTTTTTAAAACCGTTTCCTCTCCTCTTGATTCCATCCATAGTTACCCCTACACGTCAACGGGCGATCTCTTCTGTGACTACGGACGATGGAACACCGGCATGATACAAACACACGAAGATTCAAGCGAAGATTCCTCCTATCTGCCGTCAAGATTTCCAAGCGGCCATCCAAATCCGCTGGAAATTCAAGTACCATACTGGGAGGTAATGTAGCAATTTTGACTGGGTTTAAGTCAGTTTCATTTTTTTTTCCTCGCAGACATAAAAACTGAATTGAGTTTTTTAACGATATAAATAAGATCGATTTAAAAAAGATAAATATAAGCAGTACATGTACATGTAAAATTATAATATGCATTAAGCATTAAAGGGAAAGTGAAGTTCTTCTTTAAGACCGCGAATGCCTTCAAAGTGCATAGTTATTGCTCTTATAATCATTTATGACATTTCTAGTGCTCTTTTAGGACCTAAAATTGCTATGAAGGTAACTTTAGACCACAAAATGTGTGGAATTTAGCCAATACGATCATACAAACTAACGGCTGGTTCAATTGATCTAATATTTGTGGTAGCTCACAAAATTAGAAAAGGTTATATTTATATATATTTCAGCCGTCTCTGAACCGATTTTAATCAAACAAAGATGATTTTGTCATTCAAATTGTATGTTCTTTCAAATTTGACACTCAGTTTTTCATTATCTTTTTAAAAAAAAATGTGTGTAGCGCCCTCTGCAAAACTCAACTATCCCTTTAACAACTAGGCGTTGTGGCGTGCGCCTGTAATCCAGCTAACAGTGGAAGTTACAAACTGATTTAGCCGAGGACGCAGGTTCGAAACTGAGTCACGTCTTTTGGATGGTGACGTTAAAGGTCGGTCCCCAGACGTAAATAATCATATCTGATTGATAAACGTCTGTAAAAAACCCAATCACACACACACACACACGTATTACTAAAGAGGAAGCCCCATTCCCTGACCTTCATGAGCAGCCCCCGTTCCAGGCCAGAATTATTTATTTACTTCACTTTTTTCATTGGTGGAAACATAAAAATGTCTGTTCATTTATTTGAAATGCATATTCATTAAAAATACGTTGTAGTACGATTCAGATTTTGGATTCAAGAATTAAATTATGATTGCCTGGTTAAATTCATTAGTTTATATTACTATATTACTGATGGAATTGCTTGCTCTCTTTAGAAAAGAATACCAACCTTAATGTTTGTTTCACATTCAGGGTCGAGTTCAAGTGACGATAAACGTGAAGGACGTCGGTATGTGGGGCTACGGCAATAATCCGGTGATCGATTACACCTTTTCCCTCACCGAGTGGAGCCCTGGAAGAACGGAACTGTATAGTTCAACTCACAACTGGCTGTTTGCCAGATATGGTTTGAGGTAAGGCTCACTTACGGAAGCTTAATTGTGCCGACGAGATGACGAGATAGCTAAAGACAAGACGACGAATTTTTACTAATGGCATAGCGTGCATGGGAGCAGCTGGGTAGTAGACTTATTGGAGATTAGACGAAATGGTTGTTAGACCATGTGGATAGTAGACCCTAAAAGTCCCTATTATGACGATCCTGAATGATAGCAACTGAACTGAATGATAGCGCTCGGGTACCCATTGACACCTGCATGGAATCGAGTGGCAAATTTGGATTAATAACTAGTCAAAGGAGTTTAGTACTGTGCGAAGATTCGAAGCCTCCAACCTTTTGATGGAAGTCAAATAAATGAACACCTATACCACGATCCCTCCATGAAATGTATGGACTTTGGTGTATCCCCATGATGGAGTATGGTCAAACCTAGGAATCCAAGGCTTCTGTTCTCTCCTAGAATAGATGGCTATATGCTTGTCATACGTGCGGATCCAATCACATTTGAATTATTAACCTGCTTTCATTTTAATCCACTCATGGATTTTAATAGTAAAAATTGTAATGTAGCCCATTTACAGAGTATTTTTCGATCGTGTACACCAATATATAGTCTTAATTAGATTTCGTCGTGATAGTGGTCGTGGTGGTGGTGGTGAAGGAGGGGGGGGGGGGGGGGTGGGGTCGTCACATCTCTTTTTAAAATTATGTGAGCGATCGTCGGCATGTTTGGTTTGTCATATTTCCCATCCCAATGTGGGTGGGAAAGTTGATAAAACTAGAGGCACGCCCCTTCTCACATCACTCATCTATTTAATTTGATTTTCACTGCACTGACTCCATGTTCCCTTTGCTTCCAGATTGGATGTGCTGTACGCAGTATATTGTCAACCGGACTTTTACGGCCATTTCTGCAGAGGCCACTGCCAGCCTCCTACTTTCTATGACCAATATACGTGCGATTCCAATACAGGTCGACAGATATGCCACAGAGGGTACACAGGATATAACTGCAAGCAGAGGGTTTGTTAACTTCATTCATTCATTTCCCGAAACTTTTCATTTGATATGCTTTTTCCTTTCAATTTATTATGAACATACTTTTGTATGTATAAGTTCATAATATTGTTACAATGTTTTCTTGAATGACGAAAATGGGCTGTCCATGCGTAATTTGAGTCCACAAATTTTGAAATGTAACAAAGACTACCCTTGTCCCCTTGCCAGCTACCATAATGGCTAGTGTAGATGGAATAACTATAAGCTAAACTCAGATGTTTAAAGGATGCTAGCTGGACTGCCGTTGAGACTCATGACCGTCATATGGCGAGATACATATGGCATGAACCGTTTTATAAATGAAAATGACCGATCACTTTAAAATGCCGATTTGTAATTTGTTTTTTGAGTCAGGAAGGAATTGGAGCAACAACAAAAAAGGAATAATACTGCTACCATTAACCATAGCTTTTAATATTTTCCTTTGGAATTCCCTCCCACATTAACTAACCTATTCGCAGTCATTGCAGGTGATAAGTATTAAATACAATTGTTTTCTTTTTCTTTTTTCAGATTTTACCGACAACTTCGTACCCATGGTGGAGGACTACCACAAGAAGGCCATTGCCCCCAAGAAGGTTGATCACGACGGTGGCACCTATAATTACATCAACAGAATCTACATCCTGATCTACTACCTCCACCACCGACACGGTCACCTCCACAACAGACACACCCACCTCCACAATACACACTACCCCCACAACAGACACAACAATCTCCACAGCGCTCCCGCCATCATCCACAACGCATACGCCCACTTCTACGGCAGATACACTAACCTCCACAGCGGACACCTCAACCACAACCACGCCCACATCATCAATGAAGGGGACAACACATGATGCTAAAATGACAATAATAGTAACTTCAACAGCTCAAACATCACCACCACAAACAATAACTACAACTTCGAAAGATCAAGCAACAACTGCGATACGTATATCCGATACAACTCCAGCTAAAACACAATCTCCGAAACCCACTCCAACTGATCCTGCATCCTCGACATTTGAACCAAGCACTTTAATCGGAAAGTATGTTACTACGGAAGTTTATTCTACAAGTGCTAGTGCTGATGAAAATTTAACAACCGAACGGATATTAACATATGGCGTAACTGATTCCAATCCTGCACAGAACGCGATCTTCATTGGCAACATAAATGAAATCTTTGACATGATTAGTTTAGGACAAATTTGTCACGACAGATACTGTCTCCCCTGAAACGCTTAAAGTCTCCTCATCTACAGAATATTCGGAGATGAAAAACAAGTCGCCCCCTTCTCCTACACAAGTTACTTTGCCTGGAGAAGATGTATCAGCTGTACCGAATGAGACCAAAGACCCGATCAAGTGTTGCCACGACAAGGTGGATACACGACTGATTTCTTGGCGCGCACCTCACTCCCTTTATCCATCTCTTCTTCTCCCCTCTCTCTCTCTCTCTCTCTCTCTCTCTCTATCTCTCTCTGCTTATATTTTCTGTTAAAATGCTAAACAATATAACCCAAAGTTTTTCCCCACTTCAGTAGGAATAAAACACTTTTTTTAATATATATATTTAAATTATAAAATATAGATTCATTTGGAGATAATTGTCACCCAGTAACATTAAATTTGAGAGATAAAATGTCATGTCTTTTGTATGCAAATGACCTGGTTATAGTATCTGAAAAGGATTGTGGACTTAAAACAGCATTAAACCACTTGAATGAATATTGTGTGAAGTGAGATTAATACGGAAAAGACAAAAATAATAATTTTGAATAAGGCAGGAAGAATGTTGAAAAGAAAATCATGTTTATTTCAGTAGAAACAACGAACGAATACAAATATCTAGGAATTATCCTCAAACCATCAGGTACGTTTACACACGCAATAAAAAACTTAATGAACAAAGCCAAAAAAGCCTATTTAGCCTTCGAAACATTTTCCCTTAAGACCAAACATCCTTAATACCATACTTAAAACTTGTCGATACCTGTATAAAACTAATCCTTTTTCATAATTCTGAAATATGGGGGCTTGAATACTTGATAAGGATACGAAAGAAGTAGAGAAATGTTACAAAACATTCCTACCCGAATCCCTACAACTGAAGTTTTTAAAAGCTCTCATTGGCACTAACAGATCAGTGATGAATAGCGCTATCCTGGCGGAAACCGGACGATTCCCCCTCGCACTTTTGGCTGCTGGCATCACATGATAAACTCCTTCGAAAAAAGAGAATATCTTCTTCATGGACATAGCCCCATCTTGCCACATTGGCCTTACACCGCCCCATTCTCGTCCGCATTTGATTTAGGCATTTCCACTCCGGCCACTTCAGATTAAGTCCTTTGATGAGTACGGGCTTGGCTGATGGTGGAGAATTCTGTTCAGGTGGTAGGACAGAATCGAGGAAGCTGTGTCAGGATGGTTGTAGGTAGCCGTATAACATGTGACTTTCATCTGTCACCTGCTTCATCCGTTCCTTTAGGCAGGTGTTAGTTCGTCTTTGGTTAGGAGATCCAATTCAAGCGAGGTGATACATCTTTTCAAATTTTGTTGGTTTCATGCAGCCTGTTATCTTTTGATATGTGTTACAGTGAGTGTGGTGTCAACCTTCTTTACATGGGCTGATCTGCTCCAAACTGGGCAAGCATGTTCTGCGGATGACATGCAGAGGGCAACAGCTGCAGTTTGTACAGTTTTGGGGTCTGCGCCATAGTGTGAAGTTGCTAGCTTCCCGATGATGGTATTTCGAGATTCTACTTTGCCTATTGTCTTCTCGATGTGTTTCTTAAAGGATAAGGTGCGATCGAGTTTTACACCTAGGTACAGTTCTCTCTTTGCCTCCCTGTTCTTCAAGTGAAAGGCACACACCTTAGTTTTGGATGGGTTTACCCGTAGGTAGTATGCTCTGTAGTATTCCGAAATGCTTGCAAGCGCTGTGTTGAGATGGAGTTCAACAGCTTCGAAGGTACAATGCTGGGCTGTGATGCAGTTGTCATCTGCAAAGATGAAGTGTCAAGTATTCTGAGTTGAGAGGATGTTAGCAGTGTTGATGTTGTAGAGTGTTGGCGCCAGGACGCCACCCTGGGGGAGACCGTTTTTCTGTTTCCGCCATCTGCTCTTCAGCCCATCAAGTTCGACAAAGAAACGTCTGTTCTGCATCATCTTCTAGATTAATCTGGTGACTTATCTTTATTCTTACACTCAATTATCTATGTTACACTATAATTGTGAAATTTGTTATCCAATGTATAAAGAAATTGAGAATGATCATATCTGTTTGGATTGAAATCAATAAAGTTTGAATTTGAATTTGAATTTATATATCGTTCTATCTATCTACCTATCTCTACATCTTCAGGGCGTGGGTAGGGGAGAGGTTGGAAGGAGGCTAAATCAATAATACATGAACGAAGAATCATCATGCTTCAAAGTTTTAAATGAAATTTGGTACCTCTCTCTCTCTCTCTCTCTCCTGCTGTTGTTATCTCTCTGTTTCTGAAAGTCTCTCTTACAAAAGATTTTATACGAGGAACTATAAATATTCCAATGAAACAAACAAATTTACCCCCCCCCCCCCCCATTAAAAAAGGTGTCAAAAAGGATGATTGTCGAGGTCAGTGTAGCAGACAGCCCACCATTAATATGGTATCGGGTTTAAATGATATCGTTTGAGACTGAAGCTAACAATATGTCATGCAATGGTTTAAAAATAGACCGTCCAGAATGTATTTTTTTTAAAGAACATTGATAGTAACAAAGAAAGTAACATACATACTGTAAAGGGCCCGTTTTATGATTTGAATGATGATGACTTTACGAACATGTTTTCAACAACATTGCATTAACAAAAAATTGATATAAATAAATGAAAAAGTACATTTAAACATCCTTTAGAATGTGTTAGAACCTTTTATTCATATTTTGTAATATGTCTATATGTACAGGAATAATAACATCTGAAATGAAAATAGCCAGCGTCGCTCCAATATACAAAAAAAGATGATGTAAAATTAAGTAATTATGGACCAATTTAAGTTTTACAATTTTTTTTTAATTTTTTTTTTTAGAACGAAATGTATATAATCGTTTGAATACATTGTTATTTGGTAATGCTATATTAAATTCTTGCTAATATGGATTTACAAAAAAATTTATTAACTGAAATGGCTCTAATTGATGTCCATGATTATAGGTCTTTTCTTAGATTTAAGCAAAGCCTTCGATTCTATAGATCACAATATTTTGTTAGATACATTTGTTACGGAGGTGTTGCTTACATATGGTCAGGGGCGTCGCTAGATGGGGTGTGGGACACTACGACACCCCCACCTATAATATGGTACCTCTCTCTCTCTCTCCCCCCTCTCTCTCTCTCTCTCTATCTCCCTCTCTCTCTCTTTTCTGCTTTATTTATCTCTGTTTCTGAAAGTCTCTCTTACTAAAGATTTTCTATGATGAACAACAAATATTCCAATGAAAAAAAAAAATTAAACGTGTTTTTTTTTTTATATATAAATCAAATCAAAAGGGACGAGTGTCGAATTCAGTTTAGCGGACAACCGACCGTTATTATGGTATCGGGTTCAAGTTATATCGTTTGAGACTCAAATGACAAATGAATCGTTTGAGTCTCAAACGATATCCAATGCACCTTTTATCCATTTGGAAGGGAAGTTGACATTGTAAAAATATTAGATTTTGTTTTCATTAGATCCTGACGTTGCTGACGAAATTAATTATAAATAGATTTTGAGCAAAATTAAGAAATTGTTATATCGGTGGAAACAAAGAGATCTGACTCTGATTGGAAAAATTCACTTGCTAAAAACATATGTATATTCAAATTTGATTTATGTTAGCATTTTGACTCCGGTGCCTGAACGGGTTTTCAAAGAAATTAATGAAATCTGCTTTAACTTTTTATGGCGAGGTTAGGACATGATAAAAGGAGTACTTTATATTATGATTACAAACAAGGAGGATTGAAAATGCTTAATTTTAGACTAGTTTTTTGTGAAGGTACAAAGGGTGATGTGGTTCAAAAGACTTGTAACTGGAGACCAGAAAGTGAAATCGGAAAAATACTTCCAATTTACACCGAGACCAATTGGAGGAAATTTATTTTTCTCTTGTAATTATTTACCTAACATGATCCACATACAGCTACCAAAATACTACCAGGAAATTATAAATATTTGGTTTGATATTTATTTATTAAAAAGGATGCATTTGAAGAAGATGAAAAAAATCTTCAATATAATAGGTATATTCATAAAAAAGGAAAAACATATTTTCATGAAAATATTTTCTGTAAAAATATCTATAAATTGTACCATATTATAGACGAAGTAGGAACATTGAAGTCAGATATTTATTTTAGATGTATGAGACTAGATGAAGAGGAAATAGCAATAATTAAAGAAATATATGCAGACCGCACGCCTGAAAAATGGAAAATCGATTTAAGAAAGCATACTTCAGTTGACGGAATAAAAATTGAATTTATGTTTTCAAAGAAAACTTTTTAATTTGAATCAGTTTATTCACAGAATGTATATAATGCGTGCATACAAAAAATGGTCGACACTCCTATTAGTTTTCATACCTAATTACAATCATCATAGAATATGTCGGTAGGAAAAATTTAAAAGGCTTCTCCTCCATCCTAGATTTAGCAAATTGGATAATAAATTGAGAGAATTTCAGTTTAAATTGATCTATAATATTATTTTTGTGAACCATCATTTATATAGGTTTTAATTCATATCAAACGATAAATGCCCATTTAGCCGTAAAGATGAGGAAACTTATAGTCATATATATTTTTTTAATGTGAAGTGGTAACAAATTATGGGAACGGTGTAGTAAAATCTTGGATCTTTTTTAAAGACATTTTTTTTAAAGACATGAGTTTGGAAGGAAGTTCACATTGGACTAAAGGAAACAACTGAAGATAGGCAAATAATTAATCATGTTGTTTTATTAATTAAATATTTGACATTCTTTACATATTATGTATATCAATTAAAATGAAGAAGTATGTTTTTTCATTTGTACTGAATGAGTGCAATATTAAAGAATGCTTCAAAACAAAACATAAACACCACGGCTCACCCTGACAAAACACAAATGAGATATATTTCACTATGTATCACAGAACCACAATATTGCACCATCGTCATGAACCATGAGGGCGACACACAAATAAAAAGTCATCATTCGGTGGAAAGAAAAATTTAAAAAGTCAATACATGTCATAATTGTTCTCGGTTTTGATAATTGGAAATTGTTTGGGAGAAGGGTGGAAGATCTATTTGTGAACAATATTTTCAATGAATACCCCAACCCTAGCTCCCTTTATTGTTTGTTTCCCCGTGCTTTAAGCTTTTCTGTTGAGGCGGAGGGGGGGGGGGGGGTGGGGTGTATATCTTCGTTCTTGCTTTATCTTGCTTAGCTTTTTCTTTCTCCATCGCCCTTTCTTTGATTCTCAATTCTCTTTGTAAGCCTGTACTAACTAAATTAACTGAATATACACAAATAGATTTCGATGCCTTATGTGACATATATAGTTAATAATAATGAAAATAGTAACTGTTATTATCGTAACTATATTTCTTATCATACTTATTTTGATGATGATGATGATTTTTAATATCATTACTATTATCATTATAATATTATTACTATTATGATCATCATCATTTTTATTATTATTCCTCTTTTCCCTTCTTCCCATTCCTTCTTTATTATGTTTACTGCTAACGAGGCACGTATCACTTGAGTATAGCTACGCCACTGGTTAGCCGCGGTTATGAATTTAGACGAATATTGGGGAGGGGGCTTAGAGGCTGGGGGCTTGGGGGCTTGGGGGTAATAGGGGTTCTTGCATATAATTTATAGTCATGTAGGTGTGCGCTTAAATTCATTTAATCCGTAGTTACAGAAAATGCGGGGGAGTGTTTGATGAAATAGGGTAGGGGAGGGGGGCTGGAATCCCAAGGCCCCCTTTAGAACCGTTGCTGCCACTGACTTGATTTGATTTCATTTTGACTTGATTTATTGGTTTCCTTTTTTTTTTTTTTTCATCATACATTTTCATGAACATTAGCGAACATTCAGTATCAACTCTCCTCTGTGACCGATGGTATATTCCTGCAATTCCTGATAGTGGATTTGTTCCTGCTTTCCAGATGCTGAGGTTATATATTTTGTTTGGCTTGTAGTTAAATACATGTATCACAATATACCTACTTGGCAGGAAAATTAACATCATGCGCTGGAGAAAAAAAGATCATCAATCTAGAATGAATCAGCCTGTCTACTTTAATTGCCTCGCGTGCCAAACTGACATTACTCTCATCGTTAGAAGGCCATTATAAGTACGAATAAATTGCGGCTAGATAATTATTTTTTCAACCGGATTATCGAGCTTGTGTTGTCCAAATGGGAGCAGCCCTCGTATACAGATCGAAATAGGCAAAGCGGGGTCATCACCCTTGACTCTGTTAACAAATAAAAGCCATTCTCAGCGAATTTAAATGTTTTTTCTCTCTTCTTGTGGGAAACTATTTCCGTTAGGATGTTGGTGATAGGAAGCAAGGTTATGGTCGTCAGACTAGTTCAGTCAAGGCATGATTGCTCCGGTATATATTTGTGCTTGATTCGATCCAAAGATTTGGTGACAAAGTTTAAAGGTGTACAAATTGTGGGTAAAGTTTATAGTAGCGGTAGATGTATCCCGACCTGCCTCACGATTTTTTTAAAAGCCATCGTCGTTTAAACAAAAAGTGGAAACAAAATTCTCACAAGTTCGTACAATATAATCAGGATCTGTAGATATGTGGGTACAACTTTTGATCATGTCTTCATCAAAAGTAGCTCGTCGCGCTGGTGAGCTGTAGTGTTTCAATTAATTGCATAACATTTGGCTTTCCGGATATGGGCAAAACAACAAGAGGAAAACAAAGAGAAGGATGTAGAAGAACTGTCGACGATAGGTGGTGTAGAAAGAGCTCCAGGATATATCTCAAAAGCCACCATTACTGCAAAAGATAAGACCGCCTATATCTAATCAGTCATCACTGACTTAATGACTTGTACTATTTTGTTAGCGGAAGCCAGTCACGACTTTTCTAGATGGGTACAGCCGCAATCCATCCATGTTTGTCACTTATCACAACTACGTAAACACGTACGGCATGCCTAAAGCCAGATCATTTTTCTTGGCCCACATTAACTTGCCTGTAGGATCGAGTTGAGAACCCGAAGCTACCAGGCCACGAATTCCATCACCTTCACATTTCCTAGAAACCCATCTACAAGGACTTGTGCTAGATGTGCATGTCGTCAACATTATACTAACTAGCTTTGTCTTCAATCGACATGACTGGAACTTTATACACACGGACTAAAATTTGCAGTCTTCTCTTTCTCACTGTGCTTTTAGAGGTAAGTACATCTTTAATATATACTTTTGAAGGTAGCTAATCCTATTTTTTCGCCAAGAGATATCTTTTCCCATGATCATGAATTGTACCCAGTTTTATGTTCCGTTTTTCGAGGTGTATAGGCCTGTATGACAATGATAATGATGTAACGTTTAGATAAGTGCTTCTAACAATTTCATTATACTCTTACTTTAGCTCAGGCTGCTGTTAATGATAATAACACTAATAACCATAATGATAATAATAACAATATTAATAAATATAAATTATGATTTCTATAGTTATTGTTTCTAAGCGTTGTACATCAACTGGTCAAAACAATCAAAAATATCTTACATAATTCAAGAAATTAACAATATAACAATATAAACTAAATTTACAAAGAACGTAGTATAAAAAAACCATAGGGAATTGACATAAATGAACAATATACCAAAATGTTGACAAAATACTACATGTATATAGAGACATATATTCTTAAAACTACCGTATAACGACAAAACATAATGATAGACGAATAAAAAGGCATATAGGAAGGTAAACAATATATGAATCAAGTAAGTTCACAGAATTATGTACAAGGTAACTACATGAGACAGTGTAACGCGCGGCATGGGCAGGTATTCTACCTATCTCTCGATTGAGTCGAACAAATCAACAACTATTTCATGGTGATCCCATCATCACCGCACTGGAAACAGCAAAGGTGGCTCTATGGTTAAAAATATAGCGACATCTATTACAAAGTTCTTGTTCTATTCCTCGAACTCACAGGCATCGGAAGTTAGTTTGTAATCGGAAGGTATACTGTAAGCCAGTAGACCTTCATCTACTTGTATGAGTCAGTTCGAGAGCATCATTAATTCATGACCCAAGCGACCCCTCGCTCCCCTCCCCTCTCCCCGACTTCACCTGCTCTCCTTCTACCATTTTAGATTCAATCTAATTCTGTTTCGGTTGTCAGAGAGAAGGTAAGTACAATTTCGAAGTTTAAAGACATCGTGAGTAGGTCCTATTGAAAATTAATTTTGAAGAAAAAAAACCTACCTCAATTTGTAAGGTAAATATCAAATACAAGACCTCATATTAACATTGCCCCATTATGGCGTTTATATCCGCTTAATATATGCTGAAGCAGGCGACTTTTTTTTTAACCCACACATTTGCGAAAGACAAGGAACATCTACCTACCCATTACCCATTTACATGGTTCAAAGAATTATAAGTAATAACTATTAAATGACGTACCCCTTTGTTTTTGTGAGAGCCTTCGGTCAAGCGAAGAGTTCTCAGCTATCACCTTGAGCTCTCTATTGTGTCTCTTGTCTATCACATAATGGTTAATAGAAGAATTCATGGAAGGAAAAAGGAAACGATTTAAAGCGGCTTAATGTATTTTCTTAAATGAGCGTCGTGTTCCTGTCCTGTCTGTCTTTATACCGACTACTGACCTACTTTTAAACTCTTAACCCCCCCCCCCGGCATTTATGGCGTATCCAGGAATCGACAAGCAGGGGGGGGGGGGGGTAACGAATGAATCGTGGCAGCTTCGCGTGTAGATTAAATATCACAAGCGTACTGATCGGAAATAATAATTATTGAAAATAAAATTCAAAGTAGTTAATTTCTAATTCGATACCAGAGATTTATAAATGTCGGGGTTTTTCCTCCTTTTTAAATAAATTATACTATTTGTTTCTTTTTTCTGCCCCAAAATTGTTGTGCCAATTACGCCACTGACCAACAGTGAGCGAGTACGCAGAGTGATTTACCTTAGGTCTCCAAACGGGAAGGGGTTGGGGGCTTCGCACATGACGTGATACACCGCTGAACAAGGGGGTCATTTTTTACCAAGTATTCACAATTAACTCATATGATGTCTTTTAATTGGACTTTAATGCTATGACTGGTTTTCGTCAGAGCACCCGAGCTGGGCATAAAGTGATGAATCACGGCATTTTTATGATTTGATATGAAACCATTATAATCTCCCAAGACTGCGCCAGCTCCTCAAATTTAGTCATCATTTACACATTGTTGAAGTAGGTTAGTTCAGGGGAATGTTTTGAGCTGGTCTCGGTGGCCAGTTTCTCAATGAAAAAATACAAGCGTTTGCAGAGCAGGGGAGCACTATAGAAAGAAAAAAAAGGAAAACAAGCATGATTGCCCAGAGTTAAGTGTTTTTTTTAAAAACCTTTAAGAGCTGGTAGAAGTGCTGTGATCTAATGGATAATTCAACGAAATGTGAAATACATAAAGGGGTTCAAATTCCTGCCACATTCCTGATTTATTGTTTTTCGGCAGTTCATCATTTACACATTGTTGAAGTAGGTTAGTTCAGGGGAATGTTTTGCGTTGGTCTTGGTGGCCAGTTTCTCAATGAAAAAAATACAAGCGTTTTCAGAGCAGGGGAGCACTATAGAAGAAAAAAAAAGGAAAACAAGCATGATTGCCCAGAGTTTAGTGTTTTTTTAAAAACCTTTAAGAGCTGGTAGAAGTGCTGTGATCTAATGGATAATTCAACGAAATGTGAAATACATAAAGGGGTTCAAATTTCTGCCACATTCCTGATTTTTTTTTTTCGGCAGTTCATTTTTCTACACTTGTCACTCCCCATTCAGGTGAAGTCAATGGGTAACTTGTATAATAAAACTCCTTGAATGATCGGATAGTAATCAACAATCATCATAATAATATTCTGTTCTTGTATATAGCATGTCCCGATGTGCTTCCAAAGAGCCTTTAGAAATTATTACTTTGGCTTTAGCTCCTAGAGGCGCTATTACTTTATAGTAGCAATTATGATTGCAGTGTCCTCAAGGAAAACAGTATCTGATGAGGCTTTATACCCAGGGGGTGTTTCACACAGATCCTAAGTTGGACTTAATAATTATGGAAAACCGAAAACTTAGATTTTTAATTCGAGGTGTGCGTCATATAACGCGTTTCGACCAAGGTTCAGACAAACCTTGGTCTGAAACGTTCAAAAGGCTCGTCATATGACTCACATAAACCTAGGTTTGTCGACGAACCTCCTTTGTGAATTCGGGCCATTATCTTTGTGAAATACCCCCCTGGGTAAATAAGATCATAATGGGAGCAGATTTATAACTGTTATACTATATACCACTAGCCCGTTTGATTTGTATTCGTTCATTAGATTGTGCAGAGATGTGACAGTGGTGTTGTGGTGTCTCTACGACTGGGTAGGTTTATCAATCCGGGTGGTAGCTGCTGCAACGTCAGGCATGGGCAGTGCGAACCATGTTACTATGAGTTCCAGGTCTGCGCCACAAGACTATCAGGGTAAGATGCAAGAACTTTAAAAAAAAAAAAAAAAATCTTATCATATATGCAAAATACGCAATTTATTTAACATTTATGCAAGCAGAAAATCGCAACTCATGTTTCATGAAGTCTCTATTCTTTGTATTTTCAAAACATTAATCCACAACCGACTAAAGATCGAAAGGAACTGTAAAACAAACAATCTATGCATTTTTGAAAACACTGTTATTCAAGAAAACGAAACATGTTTTATTTGAACTATGTTAATATGCTACGATGTTATTTCAATTGATTGTGTATGATTGTTTGATTTGTTCAAAAGCATATATTTATCAATAAATTCATTTTACAAAAAAAAGAAAAAAAAAGAAAAAAAAAAGGACTTAAAAAAAAGTGTTGGAACTTTAGAGGTGGCCCGAGCTGAACAAATGTTCAATGTTTAGAATTATATAACATGCACGAATAGGGTCGACATTTTATTATTGATGCAACGCCCTCAATTATTGTGTCGGGAAAGTTATTTGAAATTCCCTTTCCCCTAGTTTACTGACAATCCACTATTGGGAAACTTAATATTTTGCATGGCATCCTAAGAGGTGAATCAAGAATAGTCAGAAAGGAGATGGAAGGGGGTGGGGCACCATGTATGAAAATAAAAGCATATACCATCCCCAGGAAGCTGAAATTGATGCAGTAATGTACCGTGATCGTACAAGATTCTCACTGATAGGGTGATACTACAGTCTACTATCTTTGTGATTCTGATCCTGTTTTGAATAACGGCAATATCCTACATAAAAAGTTGTACTGATTTAATCGTTGTGTACGCTTATGTTCTGCTGCATGTTATGGTTCACGAGAATGGAGGAAATAAGTAACATCTTGAACTCTTGGCAATTTGACAATCTGTAACATTTCATTAGGGTGGTGAAATGTTGCATGTTGGAAGACTACATGCTGGCAACAACAGCAAGAGTACATTGACAAGTTTCCGGTCATCTGGTTGTTGCACAGTTGCACCAAATTGATGAAATACAAATAGTCGACATCCAATTATTAAGGGGGGGGTGGGTAAAAAGGGATATTTTGCTGAATTTATGTACATTTGAGAGTTTCTGTCTTCTTCGAAATTGCATTTTCCCCACTGTAATGATACATATATCTAATAAGTCTAAAAGTTAATAGGTCCACCTTGTGGTGATATGTCAGGCATGTACAAAAACACAGGTTCATCTCTGTATAGATGCTACAGCTAGTGTCAGTCTCATGAATTATGTTTCAACCAATAGAGTTTCCTTTGAGCTTCTAACTAGATGTCAAGCATAATTACACCCACATTTATTCTACCTTTATTTAAAAAAACATTTTCCTCTGCTTTTAATTTCATCCTTAGTTACGCCTACACATCAACGGGCGATCTCTTCTGTGATTACGGACGATGGAACACCGGTGTGATACGATCACGCGAAGATTCCAGCGAAGATTCAAGCGAAGATTCCTTCTTTCTGCCGTCAAGATTTCCAAGCGGCCATCCGAATCCGCTGAAAATCCAAGTACCATACTGGGAGGTAATGTGGCAATTTTTGCAGGTTTGAAGTCAGTTGCGTAGCTTAGAGGAGAGGGGGGGTGGCATGGATTTACGTGCCCCTTGATCAACACTTTTATGGTGGAGAAAAGAGAGGGAAAGAAGAGGAAAGTGAAAACAAATGATTATACAACCCTATTAATCCTTGTCATTTGTGTTTCATTCAACAGGTGAGAAAGGTGCCCCCAATTTTTTTCCTTGTTTTCTTTATGTGTTTTATTAAACAATTTTTAAAAAAATCACAATATTTACTTGTTATAAAAAGATTACAAAAAAGCAGTAAAACGTAGATCAAAACCTCACGAAAAGTAAATTTATACTAATATGCAGGCAATTACATGCACATATACCGATACATCATTATAAAACAAACTTCCATTTTTTAAAGTGCAAGGGCAGTTTGTTTTTCTTTTTTTGCAATACGATATTCAAGATCAAAGGTGCGCCCACTCATGATGCCGGTAGCCTCTCGATGTTTATAGACCCACGCTATGATACTGGTTACAGTGTAGACCTAGCTATCCGAGGAATGTAAACACATGTGAACAGATGACAACCTGGACAAACAAATCCCCGTATAAATACATCTGGACAACCAACCCGAAGGCAGTTGTACTATTTCTCTCCCGACAACAAGCCATAGGACTACCCCAACCCGGACAACTACCCTAGCTCACTCGGACCCTGCCTTCTGGCAACTACCTCCAGAGCGATCACCCCATTATCAATACTACATTTTAAGTGTATAATTAGACAGTTGTCTGGTAGTTTGATAGTCCTGAGGGTCGTTTCCTTAGGGGTTGATATTAGGGGGGGGGGGGTAGGAGGGGTACTATTGTCCAGGATATGGCTCGTAGGCGAAGAGGTAGTAGTACTAGAAAATATAGAAACTGTAATTGTTTTAGAGCATTTTTGTCGGTATTAGTTTTATCGAATCAACTAGTCTTATATTATATTAAATATGTTTTTATAGCAAATTTCGAAGCGCTTTGTAACTGCAAATATTGACGGTCTTCTAGTTTTACGGTTCTATCTAGAACTTGGCTACACTTTATCTACGCCTAAATCGGTTTCCAGTTTGTTTTGAATTACTTTTACCTCTAAATGTCACATACGTTTTGATTCAACCTGCATTTTAGCTTCACATGATTTTTGATGCAAGTTAGATAGGTCAGCTTTACTCACTGTACGTCACGCTTCATGTCAGGTGCATCCGTTGCCAAGCCAACGAGTTCGACGGAAATGAAACGCGACAGGTGTCATTATGTACGTGATAGCTTCCGGGCCACCTGACTAGTCTTTGATTGGTATAGCAGGCGTTAATTCCTCAGTCTTAAAGGACTAGACGTGTGCACTATTGACATGGATAAGTTTTTTTTTGTTTTCGTCGTTTGTTTGCCTTTTAGTAGGGAGGTGAGACTCACCTGCCTGCCTTAAGCCCATGTCATTGCCCAGAAATAAGAGTAATAGTAATGATAAGGATAAAATACTATAACCTTGTTTATTAAACTTAATTCGCACCAAAACGCAAAGTATTCACAAACAGATTTGACAATTCAGTTTAAAATTATTATATTAGTAGTTCTAGTTATGCTCGGTGATCCGATATTTCACAACAATTGTGCTCCGGGCTTCATTTCGCCTTCTTCAAAATAATTGCAATCGGGGTTTAGGTTCGTTAGAGACCATAATATCCGAACTGAAAAATGAAATGGATAAATCATATATCAAACGGAAGCTTATGAGCCATAGAATACAGTAATTGCTATTATTTGCTCACAAAGTGTCATGCAGAGGAGAAATCATTGTTTGGAAGCTTGAATTCAAAACCCGGAATAATCTCACGAAAAAAAAGAAGATTACTTGATGACGTCATCGTATGTAGAGTTTTGCTCTGCGGCTTAAGCATTAACGTAGAGCTAAAAGGGGGGCCATCCCTGATCTTCATCAGCAGCCTCCTTTCCAGGCCAGATTGAATTAAATACTGAGCTTACTTTTTTATTGGTGGAACATAACAATTTCTGTTCATTTCGAGAAATGCATCTTTACTGAAAATTGAATATTACTGCCTGCTTAAATTCATTAGTTTATATTACCGATGATATTTCCTAATCTCTTTTGAAATTTATACCTACCTTAATGTTTGTTTCAAATTCAGGGTCGAATTCGAGTGACGATAAACGTGAGGGACGTCGGTATGTGGGGCTACCGCAATGATCCGGTGAGCGAGTACATCTTTTCCCTGTCCGAGTGGACGCCTGGGAGAACGGAACTAGAAAGTCTTACTCGCAACTGGCTGTTTGTCAGATATGGTTTGAGGTAAGGCTCACTTACGAAAGCTTAAAGGTAAAGACCAGTATTGGAAACGCCCCAATTTCAAAAAATGAAATGGAAGCTCTTATTACCAATCATGTGAAAGAATATGTTTTGAATATTACATGATGATACAAAAAAATTGACGGGAAACCGCCTACTAATTGATATATTTGGTAAATTAGTGTATCTCTCGCCTGTTGAGAGATATGAAATGCACGTGTCGCGCACGTGTGTGTAGTCCCATATACATATTTCTGTGCACAGTGCTTCTAACTTTATGAAGACTTGGCCAAATTTCTTATCATTTTGATGATTCCAGAACCTTGCAGTACATCTATGCTAGATGATAAACCTTTTCTGATCGATTTCACAACGTTTCTTTCACAATGCAATCGCATGATCATAACTGGTCTTTACGAGATGACTAGATAGTTGAGACAAGAAGACGAATTTTTACTAATGGCATAGCGTCCATGGGAGCAGCTGGCCGGGTAGTAGACTTATTGGAGATTAGACAAAATGGAAATTAGACCAAATGATAAGTAGACCAAATGATTATTAGACCATGTGGATAGTAGACGGGGTCGGTGTAAACCATATTAACAAAATAGACTTATTGGATAGTAGACGAACTGGTTGTATACCAAATGGCAATTCACCGATGGTATTAGGTCGCTGAGAGGGGGATAACGTACGTGTGCTACTCACGAGGTAAATTTATGATTGTTTTTGATGTACTTTTGAGAACTTACACAATGAAGCATCGTAATAATGGTAATAATAACAATAATACTAATGATTAGAATATATAATGATAATATTAGTCATGAGAAAATAATAATAAGAATAATGATCATAATGATAATAATAATACTAAAAATAAGAATAATACAAATAATAATAATGGGGGCTTCTTTAATAGCGGACGTGTCCATCACATTGTGACGCTCCTGGAGCCCCAATATTATTACCACAGTCATAGCTAGCGGCTGAATGATAGCGCTCGAGTACCCATTTACACCTGGATGGAATCGAGTGGCAAATGTATATTTGAATTTGTAAGCGCTATGGTACTTATTGTTTTTAGCGCTCCTAAATATTCGATATTATTTTTTATTATTATTAATAACTTGTCAAATTATTTTTAGTACCGTGCTAGCATTCGAAGCCTCAAACATTGGATTGAAAGTCAAATAAATGAACCTCTACTCAACGATCCCCTCCACTATGGCATGATATGTTTTTGTTTGAACTTATGTTTGACCTTATGTTTGATCTCATTTTTATTTTTGTTATTATATATGCATGATTTATTGAATAAAGAACATATTTATATTTTTTGTGTTTATTACAAGATTAAGTTGGAAATTTTAAGTCGGACAATGGTGCGCTTAGAAACACCTGTATTAAGCGCCTAATAAATGTTATGTATTATATGCATGTTCTTTGGTGTATCCCAATGATGGAGTATGGTCACACCCAGGAATCCTAGGCTACTTTTCACTCCTTAAATAGAAAGCTATGGTTGCCATAAATTATGTGCGGATCCAATCACATTTCAATTATCAATCTGTTTTTGATTTAATACAATCATGGATTTTAATAGTTAAAAACATAATCTAGCCAATTTCCAAAGTACTTTTCGATTGTGTACACCAACACAATTTAAGTCGTCACACCTCTTTAAAAAAATATGTGAGCGATTGTCAGCACGTTTGGGTTGTCACCTTTCCCAGGCCCTGGGAGGGTAGGAAAGGTGATGCAGTTAGCGGCACGCCCCTTCTCATGTCACTCACCTATATAATTTGATTTTCACTGCACTGTCATCATGTTCACTTTGCCTCCAGATTGGATGTGCAGTACGCTGTATATTGTCAACCGAACTTTTACGGCCATTTCTGCAGGGGCCACTGCCAGCCTCCTACTTACTATGACCAATATACGTGCGATACCAATACAGGTCGAAAGATATGTCACAGAGGGTACACAGGATATAACTGCAAGCAGAAGGTTTGTTAACTTTATTCATTAATCTTCAGAAACTTTTAATTTGATATACTTTTTCCTTTTCATTTATTATGAACAAACTTTTTCAGTATAAGTTCATAAGAATGTTACAAGGATTTCTTAAATAACGAAAAGGGACTGTCCATGCGTAATTTGAGTCCACAAATTTTGAAATGTAACAAAGACTACCCTTGCCCCCTTGCCAGCTACCATAATGGCTAGTGTAGATGGAATAACTATAAGCTAAACTCAGATGTTTAAAGGATGCTAGCTGGACTGCCGTTGAGACTCATGACCGTCATATGGCGAGATACATATGGCATGAACCGTTTTATAAATGAAAATGACCGATCACTTTAAAATGCCGATTTGTAATCTTTTTTTGAGTCAGGAAGGAATTGGAGCAACAACAAAAAAGGAATAATACTGCTACCATTAATCATAGATTTTAATATTTTCCTTTGGAATTCCCTCCCACATTAACTAACCTATTCGCAGTCATTGCAGGTGATGAGTAATACAATTGTTTTCTTTTTCTTTTTTCAGATTTTACCGACAACTTCGTACCCATGGTGGAGGACTACCACAAGAAGGCCATTGCCCCCAAGAAGGTTGATCACGACGGTGGCACCTATAATTACATCAACAGAATCTACATCCTCATCTTCTACCACAATAACCACGCCTTACGTCACAACAAACACACCCGCCTCTACAACGAAGTCACTCACCTCTACAACACACACGTTCATCTCCACAACGCGCCCGCCTTTCTCCACGACAGAAACGCCCACCTCTACACCACAAACGCCCACCTCCACCACCGACACGCCCACCTCCACAACAGACACACGCGCCTCTACAACACACACTCCCTCCATAACAGCAACGCACATGCCTACTCCTTCAAAACACATTCTCACCTCCGCAGCGGACACGCCTACCTCGACAACAGATACAATCACTTCGACTGTGGACACGCCTTCCTCAACATCGCATAACTCTACCTCCGCCACCGTCACGCACACCTCCATAACATCCACACCCACCTCAACAACGTACACGCCCACCTTATCACCAAAGGGGACAACACAAGATGCTAAAACGACAAAAATAGTAGCTTCAACAGCTCAAACAACGCCACCGCAAAAAATAACTACGATTGGGAAAAAACAAGCAACAACCGCGATAAGTATATCCAATACAACTCCATCTACACCACAATCTCCGAAAGCCACTCCAACTACACCTGCATCCTCAACACTTGGGCCAAGTACTTTGATTGGAGAGTATGTTACTACGGAAATTTATTCTACCAATGCTAGAACTGATGCAAATGTAACAGCCGAACATATAACATATCGCGCAAACGATTCCGCTCCTCCAAACACGCAATCTTCATCGGCAGCGTATTTGAAATCCTTGACAACAGTTTTTGACCAATATGTCACGACGGATACCGTCTCCTCTGAAACGCGTGCAGTCTCCTCATCTACAGAATATTCAGAGATGAAAAACAAATCGTCACCTTCTCCTACACAACCTACTTTGCCTGGAGAAGATGTATCCACTGTACCAGATGAGACTACAGACCCTTCGAGTGTTGCCACCGATGGAGGATACAAGACTGATTTCTTGGCGCACACCTCAGAGGAAACTTATACAGAGGTATCGACCGTTGGAGAATCTACGACGATCACAGCTTCCACGTTGAATACCAACATTATATCCGTTTCATCAGGTCAAGTAACGCGTCGACCAACGCCAAAGGTATCAAAGAAACCAACAGATCGCCGTCGACTAAAAAATGAAACCACGACTGCCAATCCAACTAGCACAGGCAATCCAATGTCAACCGTGAATGTCACTAACTTGACCTTGCCTGCATCAGTTTCCATGGTGACCGAACACGCACCTGCATTGTCAACATCAGTGTCGAATCAAACAGATATCTATACTAATTACAGTGACATAGCAACGCAAACCATGACACCCGATTCCACAGATTCGAAAACGGTAGGTTCTACGTTCCCTCATCATGATACATCAACTGATGGAATGTTTTTCACAGATTCAATTTCACAAACCAGCCCTGAGAGGGCGTCGTTACAAACTGTGGTGACGATATCGAACGGAACGTTAACAGCTACAAATTCTACGACGTCGACTTCTTCATCGCCATCGACATCGCAGGTAGTCGCAACTACTGTCGCTACATTAAATTTTACGCAAGCAAGACAGCCGACTGGTCTACATGGTAATGATCACTTTCCAATAAGGACAATGTCTTCAAATGTGTGTTGGACGTGGAAATCAAATGATGTGAAAACGATTTGTAATTGCGATCAAAGGAATCTGCCCAAACTTCCGCCTATAGACGCTTACTGGGGAACCTCATTAAGAACTGGAAAGCCAAAATTCATCCTTGGAAAAGTAACTTTAAATTAGATATGGTCGAGATTTTGTTGGTGATGGTTATCATGTTTCTTCACTTTGCCTCAGTATTACAAACAATATTTATGCTATATATGTTGTCACGTAGATGCTATGTTGTTATATTTTATTATAGGGTATGAGAGGGGGAGTAAGATGAGCATCCTTCCCGCTGTTGATTTAAGACTTGATTTTTGTAAACGGTAATAACACACTTAATGGTAAAGACCAGTTCTGGTCATGCAATTGTATTGTGAAAGAAGCGTTGTGGAATCGATCAGAAAAGGTTTATCATCTAGCATATAATTATTGGTGTGTACTGCAAGGTTCTGGATCATCAAAATGATAAGAAATTTGGCCCAGACTTGGTAAAGTTACAAGTACTGTACACAGAAAGATGTATATTGGACTACGCGACACGTGCGCGATATCTATCCGGTCCGGATAGATATAACAATTTACCAAATATATCAATTAGTAGGCGGTTTCCCGGCAAAATGTGTATCATCACGTATTAGTCAAAACATATTCTTTCACATGATTGGTTATAAGAGCGTTCATTTCATTTTTTGAGAGGGGGGGGCGTTTCCAAAACTGGTCTATACATGTACCTTTAAGAATTAAGTTATTACGTGGACGCAGAAATCAGATATATAAAGGAAAGAAATGTTGATGATTAATTGAGCAAGAAACGAAGATCAGCATCTTCCCTTTGGTCAAAAACCAACACATGGTTCAACTATGCCCACTCTTCCCTACATGCCAACACTCATATGTATCTATTCATACATTTTAAAGGAACAAAAGTATGGCGCATAGGCCCATACGATCATATATATATAATTATTGTGTTTTTCTTTTTGCAATAAACTATATATATATATATATAGTTAATTAAACCTCGTGAAGTGTTTGCGTTTAATTATGTTTCACTTTACTTTTTATTTTTTGTAATCGACTCTGAACGGGTAATCCCACTATACAGAAAGCTCATGAAACAGACGATCAATGGGACCGACATTTCAAAAAGGTCCCCGAGACCGATAGCCTACTAAACCGACATCCCACGAAACCGACGAACAGTCCGATCGGATTTTGAAATTCTTGATCTGCTCGATAGATTTTTTTTTTGGATGTAAAATGGGATGACAACGTTTTCGTACTCGTAGCAGACTTTGGCTACATGCGCCCGAGCCTCGACGATGAGCGACAATTTCTCCCCGGTCCAACATCACACAGCATGTACACAAATAGGTTATTGACATCATTATATCTTCAAATGTATCTCTATCATGTTATTACTAAGTCAAGTAGAGAGAGAGAGAGAGGGATGTTCATCTTCAAATTTTGTTTACTCTTGTACTGCATGATTAATGAATATTTCCAATGAATATTATCGTCCCATTGCAAAACACTGTCCCATGGCGTTCACAAAAAAGTATATTTTTAGCAACCGTCTTAGATTTCTGACACCACACAAAAGTATGAGCAGTATTGATATGAAAGAAACGAGCAAGGGGATAATTACTGTCATTTGATTAAGAAGTATTCAACAAAACATTGTTTAAATATTTTTAAAAAAACGGTGAGCGTGCTTCAAAACATGCATCCTAAAACCGTCTTCAATACTTAAAGAGTACTGGATTGCAAATTTCGGCAAAATCCTTTCCGCACCTTTACAATGAGTTTATGCCCTGTCCATAATTAGCCTTAGAGAATATAAGTATAATTTCATTGGCCTGGTACTGTCTTTCAGAATTATACTCCTCTTTTTCAAGTACAAACTACGTGGCTTTTGTATCAGCAAAAAAATAAATAATGAAAGTGTGGTGGGCCAGTTAATGAGTTGGAGACGACAAGTTCAAATATAAATGAAAACAAAGAAGCTCGGAATTACAGTTGAAGTCCACTTGATTAATTATGTAAGTCAGCCGAAGCTCCAATCGTTACAAACGAGGAGTAATTATTTTATAAACATTTTAAATACAAGCTACTTTTCTCGTAGGCTGGGCGGACATATCGACAGTAAACTAGCAGCACATCCTAAACATGTTAAAATAATCAAATAAACTCTCAAATAATATGACTATAAAACCCCGCACATGGCATTTAAATACTGCGGCACCCGACGATGCTTAGATATCACCAGCCAACAAGGAGGACCCTTACGAAGACAACCAATTACAAGACCGGATATATATAATTACCCTTAGGACATCCGACCAATTAAGAGAGGAGTTATACCTTTAATTAATTATAACCAATGACAACGCATAATAGATAAGAGTGATTTGAACTAGTCACCGACAAAAATGGGAGGAGTCTATCTCTTCGCTAGAATGTCGCGTCCCAGGAAAAACAGTCTATTGTCTAACGTGTTATTGGAAATAAACACCTGTACATCTTGATGCAGGACAACGTGTTTATCAAAATGAACAATTTTATCTAATGCAAGAATTCAAAAGCACTCGGGTTGTTTACCCTTTCCCGGCATACTATTGGAAACATAATTAATGCCAAGTCAAACTAAAAAATCGTACAATTAATCAACCCAGCCCGGCTCTTCTAGGGCACTAGCGCCCCCTTTAGATCAAATGAGTTGCCCAAATCAGCGTACCACTACAAAAGCACTCGTGTACGCAGCGGCAGCGGAGCGATTTTCAAAGTTGGGCACCAAACAAAATAGGGCACCAACAACGGGAAATCTCAAAGAAAAACATAATCCATTTTTCTAGACATTAGTTTATTCCCCTACTGTGCCCTTCATTGTGATTACCTTATGAGGGATGATTTCTATATGGTTTCTCTTTATACACAACACAAGATATTGATTAAGCATCATACTTTGCAGTTGGGTGTGATGGTCTGAAAGTTCATTCGAATTTGTTTAATGATGAGAGGAAAAGGGGACACTTATCGAAAGGAATAAGAAACCTATTAGAAAAGAAAAGGAGCACGCATCAAAGTTATAAAAAAGGTGAATATCAGAGGTGAAAATGGGGCACTTCTTATACCTACAAAAAGAGACACCTACAAAAAGAGGCACTCACCAGAGATGAAAAAAAGCAAGTGACGTATGGCCTTGAGCCATAATGCATGGCCGTAAAGAGGATTTTTTCTGTCGGGGACCGGGGGAAATTCAATGAATTATTGAACATTTATTGCATTTTCTTTGTTTTATTTTTATTTGTGGAAACCGCCCCCTAGCCCTAGCCCTAGCCCTAGCCCCGCTGCGTACAGTCATGGTTCGGTGGCAAAGCAATGGCCTCGTAACTGTGAGGCCCCAGGATCAAAACCGTGTCGATGTGCTATATTAACGCCCTTTTGTGGGGAATTAATCCTCATTGCTGAGCATCCTCAGAAGAGTATTTCACGGCTTAGAGAAACAACATGGAGATGAGAAGTCCTACTTTCATGTACTGGGACCTAATCATGAGATATGAAACCCTCATTCTCATCTTCATCAGGGCGCACAGAGAAAAGAATTTCCCTTTGCATGTTGAAGTCTTGGAGGAACTCACACCACTGTTCTTTGCCTTGGATCATGTGAACTACTCGCGGTGGATGCCAGTCCACATCAGAGATATGAATACCTTGTCCGACAATATCATGGATGAGTTTGAGAAGTGACCTTATCCCTTGGGACACTCAACATACTATATTATGGATAGCATGTTGTAACAAGTCCTCTAAAAGAAAACACTCACTCAAACACTACTGTTTTACACATATTGACATTTTTGTAATTTAGGGGGTTGAAACAAAAGAGAAAGTTGTCCGGCAGTATGTCACAGTCACCTTACCAATGGCCAATTTGACTTTCCCATGTGTATAATGATGACAACTTTCAAAATTAATACCGTTCTTAGTTTTGTCCTATTTCATTCAAACTTAATTTCAACATTCTGCTGTTCGGATTTCTTTTGGATTTTTGGGGGCTTTTTTCAGAGTAGTTCACTTTTAAGTTTGATAAATACCTAAACAAGCGAAAAGAGAAAGCGACCGAGCGGTGGTTTACCAATGTTTCTTTTTCTTCACCAATCAAACAACCGCTTTTTATATTGATATATTCCCCATAATTTGCACGGGAGCACAGCATGCATCCGAGTTTTTAGCGTTTCTTTTAGATTTGTAAATATTCAACGCGCATAAGTATCGAAAAAAATGAATAAAAAGTGACAAGGAATTCTAGCAACGCATTCTAAAATCCGAAATTACCATGATCATAGATTAACATATCAGCAGGGAGAAAAACTGAAGTCTAGACTACTAAAAACCAACAAAACCCTTGGCCAATGTTCAAATGGTTATGTATACTCAAGATGTTTACTCAAGAGGTTTTTTTTCCTTTCATGAAATACACTGCAAATAATGCTCACAACGAACGGAGACACAGTGAATGCTATCCCCGTTCAGACTTCTAAAATACACCGTATGGCTATACGAAACTCATAGAAATATTCAATAAGTCATACAAAATTTTAAGATTTGTGAGGTCGCAGTACGAAAAAATTACATCTTAAAAAGACAAGAACAAAAATCCTTATACGGTTTTTAAACACAATCTTATCATGTAAAACTGAAAAGACCTTGAATAAGAAACATAATTGTATCAACTTTAAATGCAAGCTTGCGATCTTTGCGTGAAATTAAAGAAAAGGTTGATCTTTGTCCCTTTAAATTAGGAGCACATTTTATTGTGAAAGGAAAAGGGGCGCTTATCCAAATGAAAAAAGACACTTATTACAAAAGAAAAGGAGTACGTGTCAAAGTATAAAGGGGAATTATCATATGTGAAAATGGGGCACTTCTCGCTTCTGATAAGGAGCATTCACCAAAAGGACACTTATGAGAACGAGAAAAAGGACACTCATTACAAAGGAAAAGGGTTAATTATCAGAAGGAAAATGACACTTATTATAAAGGATAAGAGGTCACGTGATAAAATAAAAAGAGGCACTTATAAGAAATTGGGCATACAAAGGAAAAAAGGAACTGGTCAAAATATAAGGCTTTAAGGGGCACTTCTCCGATTTGAAAAGAGGCATTAATAAGTATACAAATAATACACAGCAGTGAGGGCATTAGTAAGAATTAGCCTACCCACACAAGGTACCTTTGGAAAATTCTAACCCGCCCGAGACGATAGCCGAGGGCGGGTTAGACCTTTTCAAAGGTACCGAGTGTGGGTAATGTTACTAATGCCCGAACAAAATGATGTGTATTATTTGTTTTAAAAAATTATGACGTGGATCCTTGTTATTTGATAAATCACCCTCATCTCAAGAATGAGATCTAGACTAGGTAAGACTGATATAGACCCTAGGTCTATTCTAGATCTAAGTTCTAACCTATGCTCAGTCTAGACTAGATTTTACTAGTAGACCTACTAGACTAGATCTAGAACTCGTTTTTTTTTTTTAATGTTTTGATCTTACTTTTTTAGTCTTACCTTTTAAATCAACATGATCATCCATCATAAACTTGTAAATAAATGCAACAGATCATAGAAAAACTTGAAATTGAAACTCCAACTTTAACAATGAACGTCTAGACTCGAGTCTACGTAGAACTTGAAGTAACTTAGATCCCGAACCAGCAAGGTAAAAATGTCTTTCCAAAGTGCAACTTCCAAACAGCGATAATGTACATGTAGAATTGTTTAAAAAGCTGAAATAGTCAAAGTCAAACTCAAGTCAAAGCCGAACATATGTACATGTAGATCTAGGCCTACACAAAGTCTTGTCTTGAACATTCCATTAATTATTATAAATGTTCACCACACAATCGTGGATTTGAAAAGTATTTGAAGTCGTTGTAAGGTCCTGGTGTACCTTCTCCTGCGAAAGTGAAAAAGATAGTTGTTGATGGGAATTCACATGAATATCTGCATTATCTGAGTCACGATCCGGAACTACTATTTCAAGCGGCTGTCTGGTCGTGTGCATGGAACAGGCGCGATTAGGCCTGCTTGGACCTGGTCCAGGATCTGGAACCGATTGAGTTGCACTAGGCAAATTGATGCTTCTTTTCTCGTAGAGATGACTCCCAAGATGTGAGGACATTTGTTTCTTCTGCCCGTGGCCACTCACTGATTGAATGTTTCGAGACTCGAAACCGGCTCTATCCAGAGTCGTGATGCATGTTGCTCTTAAGCAGTGGTTTGTGTACAACTTTGAGCATCCAACTTTCTGGGAAATTTGTTTCATCTTATTTCCCATTGTGTTTTTGCCAACTGGAGCATTGCAGTACCAGTTGTCACCATCTTCTGGCTTCTTTGCTTTTGGTTTCCGCCATAGAAAAGGGCAATCTTTGTTTAGCTTCGATACAAACAGCATGAAACTCTCAACTGGACACTTTGAACTTCCTGGAATTTCGTATATCACTCCGTTGTTCGTCACCTCATCATCACCATCCTCACGATTGTTCTTTGTCAATTGATCTCTTTTACTGATGCATCGAAGTCCGTCTTCATCTGTCTCAAGTCGAAAATCGTCTGGTTTAAGTTCTCGAAGATCTTCTCGACCACGACTATAAAAGTAGATCTATGTCATAAAATCGACGAAGACTTTGTTCTGTAATCCAGCTGGCGTGTCACAATCGAGCACCGATGAGTTTTGTATGATTCCATGTCACTAGCTGAGATCGCGGGTTTGTGCTTGGTGGAGCCTTTGCCTTCACCTGATCACTTGCATCGTTTTTTTGCTATACCACGATCCATCTTTGCGACGGAGACTTGAATAGAAAGTGCACGAAACGTTATCCAGTCGAAGCCTGTCGGTTTTGATTTCACCCAATTCAATTTGTTTCAGGCCCAAAAAGGCTTCAAATTTCGCAAAGCCAAACTTTATGCTCTTCTTGGTACTAGCAGAATCAGTCCCATTCAATAACTCTTGCATTTGTGCAGTTGAAAGAATTTCAAAAGTAAGCACTTTAAATGCAGCGGCAGCCATTCTCGCGAGTAAAAGTAAAACGATGAAATCTCAATGGTTACGATAGCAACAACAAGATGTGGTAATGACCGGTCATTACAAAAATTACGCGTTAGGCAAAATAAATGCCTGGTCACGTGTACGCTTTCAACCAAGCATTTGATTAGGATCTACGTCATCATTTTATAAAGGTGAATATACACTCATCAGAGGTGGTCAGGGGCACTTCATGTACCTGAAATAGAGCACTCATTTGAGATGAATAGGGACACATGTGAGAATGAAAAGGGGCACTTATTAGAGAATTTGTAGGGAAAGAAAAGGGGCATCTATCAGATTATGATAGAGGCATTTATCATAGGTGAGAGAAGGGGCATTTATTAAAAGGGGAAGGGCTCTTACAATAAAAGAAAAAGCGAATTTATCAGGAGTTAAAGGGCACTTATTAAAAAGAAGAAGGGGGCGCATGTCAAAATAAAGGGGGCACTTAGGGGTAAAACGAGGCACTCACCTCAGATGAAAAAAGGCACTTATCAGGAGGGGAAGAGGCACTTATTACAAAGGAAAGGGGGCCCTTATATCATTGGTAAAGGGTACTTATAAGAATTAGGAACGGGCACCTATTATAAATAAATAGGGCACTTTTCTGAAGTAAAGGGGTGCACTTTTCCTATGTAAAAAGGGGCTACTTGAAGAAGTTGGGGCACTCACCCCACCCCCCTTGGGTTCACGCCTTTGGTTCTTGTCTGATAGTCATATCGTACAAACATTTAGTGGGTGGGGCTCGTGAGCCGAAAATCGGCTACCTTTTTACGACTTTCTTCATACGATGTTGTTTTCTAGTTTGTCCGATCCTTTCGCTATGCAATGATTCTTTATACGACGTTTCGTTATATGAGTTTCGTATAATATAATTAACATGATTAGGGCACTTAATTTTTAAGTACTCCTACTTCTGAAAGTTTAAATGTAAAGGTTGTTGGTTTTCATGATGTTTTCCATCATCGTGGATGAATTTCGCCAGGCAATGTGAGAGGGCGTAGTTTCTGGTCCTCTCTTCGTAGTTTTGCTCTGTTGGATCGACGATAGCCTGTGGCGTTGTGTTTATAAAATTAATAATGTCAGTAAAATTTAAGTAGTTATTTTCTGTATTGTTATGTAGCTTGTTATTTTAAAGAATAAATAAAGGTTAAGTACCATGCTCTTAATTTGTAGAGGCTTGTGCCGGGGCTTGTGTTGATGCAACCATGTGATGACAGAATGGTCCTGTAGGTATTTCATATTGAATTTGAAATCTGTTTGGATCGAGCTTTTGTAGCAAGAATAGTTATTTCACTAGCTCGTTATTTGACGTTTCTTTAGGCCTATACAAGTTTATTTTCTAGTGTGCACGACCCTCTCGCAATACAACGATTCTTTGTCATGTTTATACTTTGTACGAGTTTCGTGTACCTTTCTTGTAGGCTGAACACGCACTGAGCTTTGATCTACTCCTACTGTAGAAATTCTGAACCCAAAGGTTAGAGTACCATGTTCTTATAAGGGCTTGCTTTGATGCAATCATGGACTACTATGATGCAATCATGTGAGGAAAGAAGGCGGACAAACAAGTGATGTTCCAAAGGTCCTGTTGGGACGTGAAAACGGGTTGGAGCTGTATAACGAGGAATCATTTTTCGCCAGTAAGAAGAGAAGGATCGGGATCCAAACATGGCTGGAACTAAAGGCAAGTAGCTTGATCGAGAGAATCATATTAGAGAGAGAATCAAAATGATTTAGTTTGACTCTGAATAACTCATCTCTAAGGTGAAGTGTGACAAGACAGTATAAGAAAGGACTCGTCTTTATGAAGAGTTAAGAATTAAGTTACAAATCAATTGCTACCCAATGCGATCCCTGGACGTTATTTTATTATGAAATTCGATTTTGATACTTATCTCATCTGGACTGTGATCCTAATTTCATCATGTGTTAGATACCACTTAAATTATGCCAATCTCAACCCAAGTTTGGTATGTCGATCTCATCTAAAGGTTGATATAAATTTCATCTTGAGTTTGATACTAATACCAACTTGATTTCGATATTTATCTCATCTTGACTTTGATGCCAATATTAAATCAGTCCTTTAGTTTGACACGATCTCTTTTTGAATTTAATCAGATCTTAACTGGAAACTAATACCAATACATTGGGTTTGATGTCAATCTAGACTCGAGTTTGATGTCGATCTGTTTGTTTGTTTGTTTTACCTTACTGCTAAGAAAGCATGTGTATGCTTGTACATGTAAGTAAACGATGCGTGGACTGATGGCTTTAAGACCTGTCTGAGGGACTTATATGGTAATGGGGATTAATTCCTTACCGTAGGGCTCTACCGCATCGACTTGGTTTCGAACCCGGGACCTCGATCCCGGTTACGAGACCACTACTCTACCACTGCGCTCTACCACTGACCCATTGCGCATCCTCATTTTGACTTTGATGCAAATGTTATCTTAAAGGTTAATGTCAATCCCTAATTCAACTCAAGTTTGTATTTATGATAATTATAATAATAGCAACAATAGCAAATTCTTGTGAACGATTAATCACCAATTCTCTAGTAATGATGACGGTAATAATCAAATTATAAATAATTACAATGATTCATTGCTAACAATAATGTAATGCATTTTTTTAGAACCTGTCCGGTCTTGGACCGGGGAGATGTCATCCCTCCTCGCCGAGGCTCCGGCACATGTTGCCAAAACTTGCTACGAGTACGATAACATAATCACGAGCTTTTTCTTTACCAAGAAGTGTATTGAGCAGACCAAGAATTTCAAACTCCGATCGGATGACGTGTTTATTATCACTTATCCAAAGACAGGTGGGTAACCTAAAGCTCCTCTTAAGCAGGGCTCCCACTTAGCCGAGTTAGAGCCACGAGTTGTGGCGAGCTGGCTCGATCGTATGGCAAGCAGTTTTATCATTAAAACATATTTCTTGATATCACGAAATCGAATTCTTGATATCAAGAATTACCATTGCTTTACAACGTAAAATTATTTTTTGATATCAAGAAATATGTTTTGATGATAAAACGGCTTGCCATAAGATCGAGCCAGCTCGCCACAACTCAAGGCTCCAACTCGGCCAAATGGGAGCCCTGCTTACACTTTCCTGAACTAGGTAACATTGATTACGAGTTGAGTGCGAACTGAGTACGAGTGGGTTACGACGTGACTACTTATTGAAAGCCTAGTAACGAACAACTCGTACAGAACTCAGGACAGCTAGGCGAAAAAAATCGTAGTATATTTTATATGCTCTAAATGCCCCCAAGTCGGTACGAGTTACTAATTTGTACGAGTTCACTGGCTGTATTCCATTTAAAGTTCAGTTCCCAGTTCAGGCGCGGATCCAGGGGGCCGAGCGGGCCTTGCCCCCCCCCCCCCCCCTCGCAAAAACCAATAGAGAAGAAAAGAAAGGAAAAGAAATAAGGAAAAAGGGAGATAAAGTGAAGGAAAAAAAAGGAAGAAGAAAAGAAAAGAAGTGGGATATCAGTTGTAATTTTCCCGGCAACAAGTTGTGGATCGGGGGGCACCAAGGCCCTTGCCGCCCCCGCCCCTGCCAAAAAAAGAGAGAATGAAGGAAAAGGGAAAAAGGAGAGCTAAAACGGAGCCCCCAAAAAGGTGAAAAGAAGGGGAGATCAGTTGTGATTTGGTGTAGATCGGGTTAGGGGCCAAGTGGCTAACTGATGGGACCACCCCCCAAAAAAATTCAAACGTGGTGTGTTTCTAATTCGATACCGGTGATTTACAAATGTTGCTGAAATTACATAACATGTCAGGGCCCACGGAACGGCGGGGGCTCGTGGGCCTCTAGCCCCCCCCCCAAACTTTTTCTGTAAAAGTATATTAATTGAAAAATAGAAAGAAAGAGAGAAAGAAAGAAAGAATAATGATCTGCTAGGGTCACAACATGATGAGGTATCAAAATATGCTCATCTGACCGTGATTAAATGCCTACAACCCCCGGAGCTTCCGGGGGCTTTGCTCAATGGGTTCCACCTAAGGCCCTAAGGCGGGCCCCTGGATGCTCATATGACGATCATTTAATGCCTAAAACCTTTGAGCTTTCGACTCCTTGGACCCCATGCCAATTAGTGTCCTACCAGTGTCATAATTTATATAAGGTATCAAAATATGCTCATCTGAGGGTAGTTAAACGCCTGAAACCCCTGAGCATCCCGGGGCTCTGCCTCTGGACCCAACCAATGGCCCTAAGGCAGGCCCCTGGATGCTCATCTGATCGTTCTTTATCGCCTAAATCCCCTGAGCTTCCGGGGGCTCCGCCCCCTCGGCCCCACTCCAATTAGTGATATGCATTGTCACAAATAAGTTATCAAAATATGCTCATCTGACCGCAATTAAATGCCTAAAACCCCTGAGCTTCCAGCGGCTCTGCCCCTGGACCCCACCTAGGGCCCGTAGAGGGGCCCTAGATGCTCATCTCACGGTAATTTATTGCTTTAAACCCCTGAGCTTCCTGGGGCTCCTCCCCATAGAAAAAAAAAGAAGCGAGAAAGAAGAAAGGAAGAGGACGGAGTCGAGAACGGTACAACGAATCGTCTTCTTTCTTTAATAATTTAATGAAACGTCAAAAGGATTTAGACAAGGATTAAGAGTCGAGAACGGTACAACGAATCGTCTTCTTTCTCTAATAATTTAATGAAACGTCAAAGCTACCGCGCTTCGCGTGGGAGGGGGTGGGGGGAACTAAATTCAGACAAGGATTAAGAGTCGAGAATGGTACAACGAATCGTCTTCTTTCTCTAATAATTTAATGAAACGTCAAAGCTTCCGCGCTTCGCGCGGGAGGAATGGGGTAGGGGGGGGGGGGACTGAATTCAGACAAGGATTAAGAGTCGAGAATGGTACAACGAATCGTCTTCTTTCTTTAATGATTTAATGAAAATTCCCCCTCCCTGCACCCACCCTCTAGGGAGCGCGCTTCGCGTGCTCGTTACTGCCCCCCATAAATAAAATCCTGGCTACGCGCTTGAGAGGATAATAACCCAAATAGCAAGCCCATGTGGGACCCACATGGATCCCATATTCTCTGAAATGTTATCTTTATTGAGAGTGACTTGAACAAGTTAATAACTTGGAAGGGAGGGGTGCAACCTGCCACACGCTTCTACCTCTTGGTTGCTTTGATCCATTGCCGAAAACATTTGCACCTATCATCCCCCCAACCACGGATACAAATCGACACCCCTGCCCATACCCCTGAGCTTTCGGGGGCTCTGCCCCTAGACCCCACTTTAATTTACGCTACGCTCTACTTGCGGGGCCTTCATGTAAGATAGGGGTGATGTTGATATTTGTCTGCTGTATGGTCACCATTACGTACCAATATTTGGCTCGCATAATTTCAAATTTGGGCCCCCCCCCCCCCCCCCCCCCTAAGAAATTCTGGATCCACGACTGTCCCATTTTCCATACATCAACTGTGTACGAATCCTCTCCTTTGTCTGTCTGTATGTCTGTCCCAAGTGGAAAAGGATATAATCGGTCGTCATAGCTCATAAAGTATCATGTTCTAACAGCGCAAAACGTGACAATTTTTACATGAAGACATAAATTTTCTTTGAATTTGTAAAAGTCACTTCATATAGAAAATTTATGGTGAGTCTTGAATTATTAAAAGTCTCGCCATTAGATTTTTGCAATGGTTATTCTTGGTTATCATAATCTGCAAGTGCTGTATTTATATTGTAAGTGCTTTGATAGAGAAAAAATAAAATTCATGAAATGGTACACATTCATTTGTTTCAATGATACCAGGAACCACGTGGGCTCAACAGATCATGATGCTGGTGCAAGTTGAAGCAGATCTGTCCTTCTTCGAAGGGAAGCATATCTCCAAGTTGGTTCCATTCTTGGAATGTCCTGATGTACCTGATGCTGGGGTGGTAAATATAAGCATCATGCCGAATACACATGGGGCGTCATTGCTACCGTCAATTAAAGGTACTATGTCCCATTTGCAGGCCAACAAAATGAAAAGGTTAAATTCCAACGGCATTTGACAGGTATTACTAATTTAGAACTTCCCTAAAAAAAAAAGGGGGGGGGGGCTTGAAAATGTCTTGAAGCGGGAAATAAAGATTATTAGTTGTCGAATCGATTTAAAGCCCAAGTCCACTCCAAAAATAACTTACTTTCAATAGAACCAGAAAAATCAGACAAACCAATCAAAAAAAGTTTGAGCAAAATCGGATAACTAATAAGGAAGTTATGAATTTTTAATGACATGAAAAACTTTGAAAATCACTACACATATTGACAACTCACTCATGAGTCTGTGACGTATGGTCTTCACTATCTACTAATTATTTTCTTTATATTGATAATATAAATTTCCTATTTTCCCCCTAAGAATCTTATTTCTTCAACCCAGCATCCAAGTTTAATGAAAAATAATATGTTTTTGTGTGGATGCACAAATAAAGAGTAATTTTTGTCCAGTTAAATCATGAAAAATCGAATTTTGATTTACTATTTATATAAAAATCAATAATTATGAAATACAATATTCAGAAAATAGCATCAATTCTTCAAAATTCATAAAAGTTTTTGAGAAATGTCATGCACGCAATATGATACAAATCATATAACCTGGGCAAAGGCATGGGGAAATCAAGTTTTTTTTTAGATAAAAAGGGAAATTAATGGTATTAAACTATATAAAGCAATTGATAAGTTGTGAGGACATGACGTCACAAACTGATAACCATCTTGACAATTTGTGTTGTGATTCTCATTGTTCCATGGTTTTACATACTTTTTCAAAAATTCATAACTTTCTTATTGGTTATCCGATTTTGCTCAAACTTTTTTTGATTGGTTTGTCTGATTTTTCTGCTTTTATTGAAAGTAAGTTATTTTTATTTAACGAAATAGAATGCCTTTATGTGCGCCGGGTTTAACTCGTATGTACGGCGGATCTAGGAATCAATGACGATGGGCGTATCAGGACAGTTACCCCCTTGGCAATTACCCAAGAAAAATAGAAAAAATGAGGAATTTTGGACGAGAAAGTTCGGATGAGTGTCGTAGCGCCAAGTACAGGTATTGTTAGAAAAGATAAGATTTCAGCTTGGATTTAAAGGTCTATAAGGAAGCTATGATTCTCAAATTAAATGGTAAATGATTCCGAAGACAAGGTGCTGCAGATGAAAAAGCCCTTTCACCACAGGCTACTCGTGTCTTTGGGATCTTGTAGGCATAACAAGGTTTTGTAAATAGCTCTAAATACTTAACCTTGAAGCTCTCGAACAAAAGAGTAGGCCGCCTACTTTGCTAAAATGAGGACATGTTAACGTTTAAGTGTTTTTCTCCTTAATATTAATAGACTTTGGTTTGAAATCCCATTCTTTTAGTACAAGACGGAGGCAGAGTTAAACACGGCACCAACAATTGCTGAAGCTGCAGACGCAATGCCAACCGATACACCCAGAATACTGAAAACACACGTGGTCCAAAGATGGCTTCCTGAGGGACTCAAAGATGATCCCCAGGCCAAGGTTGTGTACGTGGCTAGGAACCCGAAGGATACGGCTGTTTCCTACTACCACTTCTGCCTGCTATTCAAAGATCTTCCACACTACACGTCGTGGGACGAGTTCTTTGAAGAGTTCATTGCCGATAGAGGTAGATCTCTCTGAATTGGATACGACTTGGGATTAACCTTGATAAGCAACTCTGCATTTATGTGTTTGTTTCCTCTCCGCAATACTGGTTTACCATCTTATTTCCCTCCTTTGTCACTTACTGGTTATGTATGTATTCCTTTTGTATTTTATAATGTACATTTTTGTATATGCATGTTTTTTTAAAACTTGAATGTATAGAAATAAATGAAATGAAATATATACCAACAATGTTCTATCATGTAGGAATATGCAATTGACGTATATCACGGGTAGATCGACGATCGTGAATGTGCGAGATGTTATGCTATTCATTAATACTCTTATATAAGAAGTATCAAACAATGAATATATATGTACGTCATTTAATGCTAATACATTGCTATACGAAATGTAAGATAAGTATGTTAGATAAGATAATCATTGCGTTAGTCACGGTGATATAGGTTCCAGTGGGCCAGTGGCAGTGGTTTAAGGGATTCTCCAGGTGATGTAGGCTATTAAATGGGGCCATCCAAGTCGACCGACAGCCCACAAGACCTGTCTGGTGGGCTACCGGTATATTGGGATGTCGGTCTCTGAGGCTCTAGCTCAGCTAAATTTTGGAATGGTCATTCGTTATTGTGAATTAAACTGTACAATTCTGTCTTCTCCATATCTCATCCAGTTCCTAACGGTTCTTGGTTTGACCACACCCTTTACTGGTGGAAGCTCAGGAATCATTCGAATGTTCTGTTCCTTACCTATGAAGACATGAAACAGGTAAGATATAAACGTTCTGTGTCAAACAGGCGCGGATCCAGGATTTTTTAGGGGAGGGGGCCCAACTTTTTTGTTGTTTTTGCTCCCGACAATTTGAAAATCGCGCCAGCCGAAAAGTCGCTCTGGGGGGGGGGGGGGGAGGGGGGGAGTGAGCACATTTATTTTTTGGCCGGTAAATTTCAAATATTTCGTATAGCACCTAAGGCCATTCCATGGTAGCTGCGACCATGAAACTCTCAGAATATGCAGTTCTGATTTATAATTTCTACACAGGATTAGCAAATCGGTCGATTCAGAAACATTGTTTTAAAGCTAAAGTAATATCAGTCTTGAAAGGGCGCTTTATAACATAAAGAGTTTATTATTTACAATTTCATCGCTTTAGGCTCGATTTCAACCGCGACAACGATCATTGAATATTGTAAAATTGCATATGCTTCCAATATGTTCTTTTGAACCAAATTCATGACCCCATACCAAAACTTTGTGTCACCTTTAAGAGGGGTGCATATATATATACTTGCACAGGGTAGAGTTACAAGAAAAAAGTTTGTCCATGGGGTCAAAAGGAGTCGGGGCACCTAAATACGACAACAAAAACAGAACAAAATATTTTTCATTGGAATCCTGTGGAATGAACCCACAATTATTAATCAAATCAGAGTTTTTTGTTTTTGTCAGAATTTCTTTACAAAAGATTATGAAAATGACGATGAATACAATGATGCATTAGTTTTTTTTTTTAATGAATCTTTCATCCATATATCTTAGGGAACTTCCTTGGTTGCATGGCCAAAACAATAAACGACAGTAGAAACGTCGAAAAAGATGACAGAGCTTTCTCTTTTTTTTCAGAATTTCTTTACAAAAGATTATGAAAATGACGATGGATACAATGATGCATAAATAAAATGAATGTTTCATCCATATATCTTAGGGAACTTCCTTGGTTTCATGGCCAAACAATAAACGACAGTAGAAACGTCGAAAAAGATGACAGAGCTTTCTCTTTTTTTTCAGAATTTCTTTACAAAAGATTATGAAAATGACGATGGATACAATGATGCATTAATAAAATGAATGTTTCATCCATATATCTTAGGGAACTTCCTTGGTTTCATGGCCAAACAATAAACGACAGTAGAAACGTCGAAAAAGATGACAGATAGCTATTTTGATACTGATGTTCAAACATACTTACTTCGCTACGCATACTTTCTTAATTGTGATAGGACTCGAGGAAAGCCGTAGTTCTGATCGCCGAGTTCATGGGAAAATCTTTATCAGACGACATCATTGACCGTATCGTCGATGCGTCAAGTTTCAAATTCATGAAAAAGAATAAAAGCACGAACCCCGACGTCGCTTACGAGAAAGAAATGGACAACAAAAACAAGAAATCATTCATGCGGAAAGGTAAAGCTTCTGGTGCAGGTCTACGCTCTGTAATCCTCTGTTCCATTGTCTTATATCATATTGGTCCTGTGGCATATTGCTTTACCTTCCAATTGGTCCTATGTTAAACTGTTCAAGTATCCCATTGGTCCTTCGTTTCATGGGCTGTGTGACACATTGGTCCTTCGTCCGGTTGGAACTATGTCTCACTGGTTCTCCTCATCATGGGTCCGTCGTCACATAATGTCCAATGTCCCATTGGTCGTTTGTCCAATGAGTCCTATGTCACATTGGTCCTTCCTCATAATGGGTCCTATATATCACATTCGACTTCTGTCCAATGTTGTCCTTTGTCACAATAATTATCCGTACCATTGATCATATGAATTTTTTGTCTTTGACTCCCTGGTCCTCAGTCCTATTGGTCCAATGTCAAATTGGTGTACGTCCCACATGCCTCGATAGTCCTTTGTTCCATAGGTCGCATTGAATATGGACCTATGTCCCTTTGGTCATGTGTCTCTTTGATCCTCTGTCCAGTTGCTCGTGTATCCCGCTATGCCCTGTTTCATTGGACCCTCCATCCCTTTGTTCCAATGTCAGTCAAATAGGGTCTTCGTCCCATTAACCCCTATGTCACGTTATAGGTTATGTAAATGAAGGTTTAAATAATGGGCTATTATGTAAACCTCCTTTGTGAATTCGGGCCTTTGACTCTCTCTCCCATTCTTCCTATGGTACATTTGTGGTATCAATATTCCCATGAGAGGATGAAGCTCCCTTAGCCTATCCCCCTCCCCCTGCGTACACCTTAGTGCCAGTCGGTATCGCTATATCAAAAATTAGCCTATCCATTTACTCAGTCGTTATCTCACATTTGAACCTCCGAACGTTGGTAAAAATCTATATGCGTTGATTTAGCAGAAACATTTGGAATTATTTTATCACAATTTTGGCGACTTCTAGACGTTTAATTTCTTGTCGTATGAGTGTAAACTTTCTTCTTTTTATTTTCTTTGTAGGGGTGGTCGGAGATTGGAAGAATTACTTCTCAGAAGATCAGAATCGTCGATTTGATCAACTCTACCAAGAAAAGATGGCAGGATCTGGACTCGAATTAAGATTTGAATAATCACGATCAGAGATGGTGATCCCGGGAAGCCCTCCTCCGGAAACTGTAAAGGAAAACTAATGACAAAGGGGGTAGCACATAAGGCTAAATGCGACAGCATACCTTACGTTCTAAAAGGCCCAATACACTCTAAAAAAATATTGGGCGCCCAATTTTTACCCAACATGAGGGCGATTATGTGTACAACCAACTGTTGGGTAAAAAGAAAATACCCAACTGTTAACCAACAAAAATTTACCCAATCAGAAATTCACCCAATTCTCACCATAATGTGTAGCATATATTAGACACTAGTGGGGCAATTAAGTTGGATAAAATATTATATGCAAAAGGACATTAGTGCCGCGGAGGGACTAGAACCGCGGACCTTGTGATCTACAGTCGTGTGACATATCCACTCGACCACGACACCTCTAATATAAGAATATAACATTATTGTTGTATAATAATGTTGCCTGACTTACGTTTGCCCAGTTACATCTGCCCAACTTATATTGAACATGTAATTGGGTAAATACATGTAGTGAATGGTTGGGAGAAAATAACCCAAATGTTGGACAAAAATGGCCCGACCCTAATTTGCCTAATAACATTACCCAATTATTTCATCGGTTACTACATGGTTGGTAAGAAATAACCCAATTGTTGGGCTACATTTGCCCAACATCGATTTGCCAAGTAACACCTACCCAACCTTTTTTTACCTTTCGTGAGGTAACTTCATATAGTAAATGATTGGGAGAAAATAGCCCAGTTATCGGACAAGATATGCCCAACTTCGATTTACCCAGTAACATCTGCCCAACTTTTTTAACAGTGTAGAAGGCAAAATTCCACTATTCACGAATGGCAAACACGGTCCCTGATCATGAATTCATCTTAACATCACTTTCTCATTCTGTCTAAATTCATTATTGCGCTTCGATTCACACATAATTGGCAAGGCATTAATTTACATTTGCCACTCTCCACCCAGGTGAAGTAAATGGGAACCCGGTAGGAAGAAATTCCTTGAATGCTTTAGCGCCTTACTATGGCAGCTCAGCTACAGCCAACACTGATATGGGGTAATATAATTATGATACTTTTTATCATATAGCTCCGTTTAGTCTCATTTCACAACGCCCCCTATCGTCAGAGTCAGCACCCATACATGTTAGCCTATGGAATTGCACCCCAAAAATCGTTAAAAATTCTTTTTATATTAAACGAAAAGCACATCCACCCCGAATTACGTTATCACTAGCTCTTTCATTGGAACCCTCATGTCCCATTGACTTTTGAAAGTTCACCCACCGTAATTTGATCAAAATAGGTTGCAAGCTCGTCATTGCCTATAATACACATGTGAAACAAGTCGAACTTTGGACTCAGTTTGCTAAGCGATTTTAACATTATAGGTCAAGCACACGAAGGATAAGAAGCATGAATTATCATAGATCACTTCTGCTTGGTTCATTATGTCCATTTCATCCAACCACCAACCGTAATTTTTCCATTTAGTAAAAGCAAACATTTTGCCGAGGTAAGCAAAAACATGAATATTCATGAATGGTCAGACATTACAGCCTTTTAGTACGTAACGTATAGTGAATAGGAATGGGCGATGATCCGTCCAGGAGGTAGAGGTCAGTGGTTTGTGCTGGCAATGTTCCAGCGAGCGAAAATGAGACAATCGGAGCAATATGATTCATAATATTATAGTGGCTGCGCTATATAGATTTACTTATTATTATTATTATAATTATGTATCTTGGAAGAGGAAACAAAATGTTTGTCTTTTATACTGAATTATAATGACACATCAACTAATCTTTAACCAAATATTCGAGTGACCTTTTACTTCTATTTTGCATATTAATCAGCGTTTTGTTTCCAAAGCTTTGTTCTAAAACGAAAGTGTGAGTTGTATGTGGTTAATGATTATGTACTTTGATAAATGTCCAAGCAGATGAAGAAATAATATAACTTTTCTTTACCATAAATGGTCAACAATGACTTTCATGATCAGGCCTTTGAAACATTTTGAAATTTCTCTATAATAGTTCATGCTGCCGTTTTGTAAATTCAGCGTAATTCTGTTATGAGCAATGTTCCTTTCATTATGTGATTATTATACCAAAGAAACAAGTGTAGACAGTTGTATAGTTTATAGAAAATCAAACTAAGAACTGAAATATGTAATTACATTTATTTCTCTGGATGCTCATTGTAGTGCCTAAATTGCTTGGTCGAAAAATCTACCAGTATGAATAAAACTATTCAACTCGAGAAAAAAAAACATGTACGAGTGATACTTACAGGTGTATCTATGAAAAATAATGAATAGATTCTCTATATATTCTCTAACTATATTCTCTGATGTATTAAAATCAGTGGCGTAGCTACGGAGGCACACCCCCGTCCAATTGAATATTAAAATATAAACAAGAGGTGAGAGTGAGGGGAGAGATGAAGGAAAAGGGAAGGGAACGTGAAAGGATATAAACAAATATAAATTGTATCATATGAACATGTATATTATAATCATTTGTCAATGTGTTGTTACACCCTTTGTAAAATGAGATATTGTGGGCACCAATAAGCTATCTATATCTATCTATATCATCAAGGACCAATGAACAAATTATTAGCGATTTTGATAGGCATTAGATTAAAATCATTAAACAGTATGTTTCGCAGGAGTGCTAGGAGTAGTCCGGGAGGGGGTGTTTCGGGAGGAATGACATGTTTTTTTTTTTTTTATTATCTTTCTATCGTCACATTGGCTTCCAGGATATGGGGATGTTTCTGAAATTAGTGGATTTAGTATTTTGTAGTCCTAGGCTCTATAACCATAGCGTTAAATCTATTCGTTTCTTCTTCAGATTATTCCATCCCCATCCCAGTACCTTATTATTATAATTTTTTGACGGCTCTCTTTTTTCGATTTTGTTTCTCTCTGCGACAACAATCGATTAATTCTCGTTTCATAGTTTGTCTTCGTTATTATTCCCAATTCTAAAAAGATTTATCCTGCCCTCACCGTATTATCATTGATAGGCCCATATTTTTAGCTATCTTGAAGCTCTGTATGATAGAACAGACCTTGAACAAACGCCTTCACATGTAAATATGTTTTTCACTATAAATGTACATACATTAGATATTTGCACAAATTATTTGACAGCAAATTCTAGCTCTATAGATGTACTTCACCCACAAACATACCCTTTGAACCATTCGATCAAAATAAAATCACTCTTATGGTCTACGGTCACCACTACGTGTGCTATATTACTTTGATAAATCATTACATTCCGTCCAGATCTCAAAGCTCCAGATTTATTGTTCTTTCTAAACTCAATACTAAGCTGGGGGGGGGGGACCTTAGCTTATACAAGGCATTCGCTGTGGAATCCTCTACCTCGAAAGATTCTTAATTGCAGATCAGTTGAAGGGCTTCAAAGTAATTTTAAAACGTATCTGTTTAATTCGGAATATAATTTTTGCTCTGTAATGTTTCTACTTTCTATCTTACTTCTGTTCCTTTCTTTATAATACAGGTAATCAACTGCTTTTATGTGATCTCTGTTTTGTTTTTGTTTTTGTTTCACAAGTGCGCCTTGAGCATTTGATTTCAATTGGATTTGGCGCCTTATTATTATTTATTATCATCACAGTGCACTCAGAACGTTACGATAGGGTTCCAAATATCTAGGTTAGCATTCGTCAACCTTTGTATATAGTCACGACACCCTTTGAGAAATAAAAAGTGTCGCGTCACCCTCCAAAATTCATTATACAAACATCATTCCCATCACTCTGGTACACGTCAAGGGCTATGCACACACAAAAATGTTTCGATAATTATGCGCTCCGAGATTGGAAAGAATTGAGTCTAAAAATGTTGAATATTAAAAAAATCTAAAAGCATCGCTAACACTCGGATGCATGTTGTGCTCCCTTGCAAATTATGGGGTATATTGGGTAATAAAATGTTTGTTTGATTGGTAAAGAAAAAGGAACATTGGTAAACCGCCGCTCGGTCGCTTTCTCTTTTCACTTGTTTAGGTATTTATAAAACTTAAGTGAAATTTCAACCTATAGATAGACGACTACTCTGAAAGAAAGCAAACAAAAATCCGAACAGTGGAATGGTAGACTAAGTTTGAATGAAATCGGACAAAACTAAGAACGATATCAATTTTGAAAGTTGTAATCATTATACATATGGGAAAGTCAAATTAGCTAAATTGGTAAGGTCACTGTGACATACTGCCGGACTACTTTAATAACAAACATTATTTTATCAACTTTAAATGCAAGCTTGCGAGCTTTGCGTGAAATTAAAGAAAAGGCTGACCTTAGTCGCTTTAAATTAGGAATACCTTTTATCATAAAAGGAAAAGACGGCATTTATCCAAATGAAAAAGGACACTTATTAGAAAACAAAAGGAGAACGTGTTAAAGTATCAAGGGGAATTATCAGATGTGATAATGGGGCATTTCTCGCCCCTGATAAGAGGCATTCATCAGAGGTGAAAAGAGGCACTTATGAGAACGGGAAAAAGGGCACTTATTACAAAGGAAAAGGGGTAAATATCAGAAGGAAAATGTGAGTTATTGGAAAGGAAAATTGGGCACACGTGCCAAAATAAAAGGCTCTCATTGCAAAGTTAAAGGGGCACCTCTCAAATTTGAATAGGGGCAATGACCAGAGATAAAAAGAGGGCACTTTATAAGCAAGGGGGCATACAAAGAACTAGATGGAATTTTGACTGCGCGCAGTCGAAAATGATGCCTCCGCCATAGAGCAATTTAAACAAGTTTGGAGTTTAAATCTCCAGTGGTTCTTGAGATATCATGATAACAATCTCAATGTATGGAATTTCATAAGTTGACCTCTGTGACCCTTGACCTTTGACCTACGTGCTCCAAAATCTAATCAGATTGTTTTCCTATAGTGATACACACTATCACTAAGTTTGAAGTTTAAATCTCCAGTGGTTCTTGAGATATCATGATAACAATCTCAATGTATGGAATTTCATACGTTGACCTCTGTGACCCTTGACCTTTGACATACGTGCTCCAAAATCTAATCAGATTGTTTTCCTAAAGTGATACACACTATCACTAAGTTTGAAGTTTAAATCTCCAGTGGTTCTTGAGATATCATGATAACAATCTCAATGTATGGAATTTCATAAGTTGACCTCTGTGACCCTTGACCTTTGACATACGTGCTCCAAAATCTAATCAGATCGTCTTCCTATGGTGATACATACTATCCTTAAGTTTGAAGTTTAAATCTCAAATGGTTCTTGAGATATCGCGCTAACAAACTCAATACAAGGAATTTCATAAGTTGACCTCTGTGACCTGTGACCTTTGACCTACGTACTCCAAAATCTAATCAGATCGTCTTCCTATGGTGATAAATACTATTCCCGAGTCTTAAGTTTAAATCTTAAATGGTTCTTGAGATATTGTGATAACGGTCAAACGGGACGGACGGACGTACGGACGGACAACCCGAAAACATGATGCCTCCGGCACCACCTTCGGTGGCGGAGGCATAAAAAGAGTAACTGGTCAAAATATAAGGGGCACCTCTCCGATTTGAAAAGAGGCAATTATAAGAGGTGAATAAGCACGTATCAGAGGTGTAAGGGGGCCCTTCTAAGAATTAGGAACGGGCACATATTAGAAATAAATGTGGGAACTTATCTAAATTAAAAGGGGCCACTTTTCCTATGTAAAAATGGGCATTCTAGGGGTAATTGAAAATTCCCCGCCCCCTGGATCCACCACCTCTACTTCTAGTCTGATAATTATGTCGTACGAACATTTAGTGGGCGGGGCTCGTGACCACACTTGCAATTTTTCGCTATGATTCTTTAAAAGACGTTTCTTTATACGAGTTTCGTAAAATATACTTAACATGATTAGGGCACTTACTTTTGATGTACTCCTACTTCTACTGAAAGTTTAAATGCAAAGATTGTTCTTGCTGTTGTTGTTGTTGGTTTTTATTCAGTTGTCAGTTTTCAGTTTCAAGTTTTATTTCTGTATTTTCTATAAACAATAACAAAAATGACAATGAATACATTTTAGCAATATAATGATAAAGTAATACAAGTAGCAATTCACAAATAAATAAATATAAATAATCAATAGTACAATTAATCGTATTTGAAAAGAAAGAAAAGGGGGAGAATGCAGAAGACCGATATCGTAAGCAGAGCTTGAAATGATACCGGCCTTACAAAAGGAGGAGAGGAGACAGGAAGAAAGAGTGGGTGAAGAGAGTGCTGTGCAAAGTGAAGAGTGCACTGCGCGAGCTCCTCAATCTATCAAATAATTTCCTTTTTATATACAAATAAACAATGAATATTTATATTAAAACAAAGTACATGTAGTACATTATAACCAGAATCTAATTTGCATACCTTATCAATAAATATTCTTTCATCTTCACTTTAAAGGAAACAAGTGTTGTACATAATTTTAATGTTATAAGCAAGGAGTTCCACACATCGGGTCCATTGTGTCTTATTGATTTTTGTGCCAAAATGGTGTTTCCATTGTCGTTGGATGATTTTCGCCAGGCAATGTGAGAGGACGTAGTTTCTGATCCTCTCTCCGTATTTTTGCTCTGTTGGGTCGACGATAGCTTATGGCGTTGTGTTTCAAAGTAATAATGTCAGTAAACTTTAAGTAGTTATTTTCTGTATTGTTATGTAGCTTGTTATTTTAAAGAATAAATAAAGGTTTAATTACCATGTTCTTAATATGTAAGAGCTTGTGTTGATGCATTCATGTGATGAATAATTGGTCCTGTAAGTATTTCATATTGACTTTAAAATCTGTTTGGATCGAGCTATTTAGCAAGATTCATTTCTTTCACTAGTTCTTTATTGGACGTTTCTTTATATCCGGTTATTTTCTAGTCTGAACGTCCCTTTCGCAATACAAAGATTTGTTTATCATGTTTATATACGACGTTTCTTTGTATGAGTTTCGTGTACATTTCGATCTGTAAATGTAGGCTGAACACGCACTGAACTTTAATCTACTCCTACTGTAGAAATTACAAGCCCAAAGGTTATTGTACCGTGTCCTTATATGCTTGCGTTGATGCAATCATGTGAGGAAAGAAGGTGGCCAAAAAGGTGACATTCTAAGAGTCCTGTCGGTACTCTATCTATATTGACGGTGAAATCGGGTGGGAGCTGTACAGCGAGAAATCATTTTCGCCAGTAAGAAGAGAAGGATCGGGATCCGAACATGGCTGGAACTAAAGGCAAGTAGCTTGATCGAGAGAATCATATTAGAGAGAGAAACGTATTATAGAGAGAATCAAAATTATCTTGTATGTCTCTGAAAAACTAAGGTGAAGTGTGACAAAACAGCATAAGAAAGGACCCAAAGGTTTAAGTACCATGTTCTTATAGGGGCTTGTTTTGATGCAATCATGGACTACTATGATGCAATCATGTGAGGAAAGAAGGCGGACAAACAGGTGATATTCCAAAGGTCCTGTTGGAAAGTGAAATTGGGTTGGAGCTGTATGTACAGCGAAAAAAAAAAAAATCATTTTTCGCCAGTAAGAAGAGAAAGATCGGGATCCAAACATGGCTGGAACTAAAGGCAAGTAGCTTGATGGAGAGAATAATATTACTAAAAAAGTTATTGCCAAGTAAAACGAATATTGGTGAATTGAACATAATTCCAAATGATGAATTCATTACGGACACAAATATTATTGCTGAAATCTTAAATAAAGCTTTCAAAGAATTTGCACAGAATCTAGAACAGGGTGCTCAAATCTTGGTACATAATGTAAATAGCATGAATACTTTGGTTTTGATAGATAAGAGTTTTGTTTTCGAAGAAATAAAAGAAGAGTTTGTTCTTTAGGAATTGCAGCATCTTGATGTTAAGAAAACATGTGGCGTTGATGGACTGCATCTGAAAATTTTGAAGAAGTCTGCTTCTTATATTGCTGAGCCTCTTACAAATTTATTTAATAAATCACTCGAAACAGGTCGAATTCCAAAAGAGTTTTAAAAAAGCAAAAATAACCCCAATTCTTAAAGGTGGTACTTTTGAACCACAAAATTTTAGATCTATTTCGCTTTTACCAACAGTCTCTAAAATATTAGAAAAGGCAGTACATCAACAGCTTTATGCTTATTTAAATAACAATGATCTAATATGTGATCGCCAGTCTGGTTTTAGACCTCTTCATTCACCAGGCGCGGATCCAGGGGGGGGGGCCGAGCGGGCCTTGGCCCCCCCCCCCCCCCCGCAAAAAAAAAGAGAGAGAAGAAGGAAAAGAAGGGAGAAAGGGAAAAAGGAAAAAAGGGAAAGAAAGAAGAGGAAGAAGAAAAGTAAAGGGGGAAGAAGAAGATCGGGGGGGCCGAAAGGGCCTTGCCTCCCAGGCTGTTACCGCCCCCCCCCCCCCAATCAAAAAAATCAGAGAGAAGGAAGGAAAGGAAAAGAAAAAAAAAGGAAAAGAGGAGATACTGGCGTACTGATAGAGGGGGGGGGGGGCTTGGGGGAAATCAAATTCAAACGTGGTTTATTTCTGATTCCACAACGGTGCATTACAAATAATGCTGAAATGACATAATTTCCGAAATTTTTCCTCACTTTTTAGTAAATTATACGTTTGTATGTGTTTGTTGGAAAATAAAAAAATTCCTAAATTTACAACCAGGCATAAAATATGATTCTTGAGATTCCTACATGTCAGGGCCCGAGGAACGGCGGGGATCGAGATCCTCGAGGCATCAAAATATGCTCATCTGACCGTGATTAAATGCCTAAAACCCCTAAGCTTCCGGGGGCTTTGCCCCCTGGATTCCATCTAGGGCCCTACGGCGGGCCCTTAGATGATCATCTGACGGTAATTTAATGCCTAAAACCCCTGATTTTTTTGGGCTCCGCCCCCTGGACCCCACGCCAAATAGTGACTTGCCAGTGTCACAAAATAATAAGGTATACACAAAAATATGCTCATCTGACCTTAATTAAACGCCTAAAACCCCTGAGCTTCTGGGGCCGGCTCCGCCGCCTCGACCCCACCAGGGGCCCTAAGGCGGGCCCCTGAATGCTTATCTGACCGTAATTTATTGCCTTAAACCCCTGAGCTTGCGGGGTCGGACAAGGTATCAAGATGTGTTTATCTGACCGCAGGCGCGTAGCCAGGGGGGGGGGGGACGTAGGAAGAAAAAGGAGCAGACAAAGAACATCTTTGAAATTCAGACAAGGATTAAGAGTATATAGAGAACGGTACAACGCATCGTTTTCTTTCTCTAATGATAAAACGTCAAAGCCTCTCGTAGGAGGGGAGGAGGGGGGGGGGAGACTGGATTGAGACGAGGATTCAGAGGCGAGAACGGTAATACGAATCTTTAATTATTTAATGAAACGTAAAAGCTTCCGCGCTTTGCGCGGGAGGGGGGAACCTGAATTCAGACGAGGATTAAGAGTCGAGAACTGTACAACGAATCGTCTTCTTTCTCTAATGATTTAATGAAACGTAGAAGCTTCCGCGCTATGCGCAGGAGGGGAGGGGGAGGAACTGAATTTAGACAAGGATTAAGAGTCGAGAACTGTACAACGAATCGTCTTCTTCTCTAATGATTTAATGAAACGTAAAAGCTTCCGCGCCTCGCGCGGGAGGGGGGAACCTGAATTCAGACGAGGATTAAGAGTCGAGAACTGTACAACGAATCGTCTTCTTTCTCTAATGATTTAATGAAACGTAGAAGCTTCCGCGCTATGCGCAGGAGGGGAGGGGGAGGAACTGAATTTAGACAAGGATTAAGAGTCGAGAACTGTACAACGAATCGTCTTCTTCTCTAATAATTAAATGAAGATTAAAAGCTTCCGCGCCTCGCGCGGGAGGGGGGAACCTGAATTCAGACGTGGATTAAGAGTCGAGAACTGTACAACGAATCGTCTCCTTTCTCTAATGATTTAATGAAACGTAGAAGCTTCCACGCTTCACGCAGGAGGGGGAGGGGGGGAACTGATTTTAGACAAGGATTAAGAGTCGAGAACTGTACACCGAATCGTTTTCTTCCTCTAATGATTTAATGAAACGTAAAAGCTTCCGCGCTTCGCGCGGGAAGGGGGAGGGGGGGGGGGACATAATTCAGACGAGGATTAAGAGTCGAGAACGGTACAACGAATCGTTTTCTTTCTCTAATGATTTAATGAAATGTAAAAGCTTCCGCGCTTCGCGCGGGAGGGGGGGGGGAACTGAAATCAGACGAGGATAAAGGGTCGAGAACGGTACAACGAATCGTCTTCTTTCTTCAATAGTTTAATAAAACGTCAAACCTTCCGCGCTTCGCGCAGGAGGGGAGGGGGGGCTGAATTTAGACAAGGATTAAGAGTCGAGAACAGTACAACGAATCGTTTTCTTTCTCTAATGATTTAATGAAACGTAAAAGCTTACGCGCTTCGCGCGGGAGGGGAAAAACTAAATTCAAACGAGAATTATTTTCGAGAACGGTACAACGAATCGTCTTCTTTCTTTAATAGTTTAATAAATCGCAAAATTTCCGCGCTTCGCGCGGGAGGAGAAAAACTAAATTCAGACGAGAATTATTTTCGAGAACGGTACAACGAATCGTCGTCTTTCTCTAATAATATAATGAAACGTCAAAGCCTTGGAGGGGGAAACTCGCCCCCCCCCCCCTGCACCGACCCCCCCCCCCCCCCCGCATCACGTCACTGTTGGTCACCATAACGTACCAATATTTGGCTCGCATAATTTCAAATTTGGGCCCCCCCCCCCCCTAAGAAATCCTGGATCCGCGCCTGAAGATCACTGGGGGTCTGTTTTTAGACCTACATAAAGCGTTTGATGTCATTCCAATTGATTCAATCCTCGATAAAAATGTATTATTATGGTATAAAAGACTCTGAGTTACAATGGTTTAAAATGTATTTGAAAGAAAGGCAACAATGTTTTTTTCAATTGTAGGAGCAACAAGTACGTTTTTAAATGCCAAGACGGGTGTCCCTCTAGGGTCCATACTTGGGCCCCTGATTTTCTGTCTTTATGTCAATGATATAGGTAATTTACCTTTACATAATAAAACAAATATATGTTTATATACAGATGACAATTGCGATAATAATATGAGTAATATCCAGACAAATTTACAGTCCGATCTGGATTTAATTACAGAATGGCTCCGACTTTAATCGCCTGTATTTACATCCACAAAAGACCAAGATTGTGACTTTTGGTAATAAACGTAAATTACAAAATAAAAAAATGACAATTCAATTTGAAGGTGCATCTTTAGAGCATGTCAACAATATCAAATACCTCGGAATAATTCTCGACTCTCAATTAAATGGGACATTACATATTCAGTATATCCCTAGTAAAATCTCACGCTCTATCGCTTGTATTAGAAGAATCAAACATTTGACCAAAAATTTAACAGTTATATCATGCATTGATATTATCATATATAGATTATTTTTGTACGGTATGGTGAAATTGTTCGAAAACTAAAATAACTCGGTTACAGAAATTGCAGAATAGAAATGCTCGTTTGGTTTTGAATGCAGATTATTCAACTTCACAATGTTCTTTATTAACTACCTTCAATTGGCAATCTGTTGAACAAAGAATTAAATATAAAAAATGTCTTTTAGTCTATAAGATTTGGAATGATTTTGCACCAAAATACCTGAAACCATTGTCTGTTTTGGGACCCATTGTTTATAATACTCGCCATACCACCCAAAACCGTCTACACATACCATACCCTAAAACAGAATACAAAAAACGTTCCTTTTCATTCACCGGAAATTCTTTATTTAATAAGTTGCCATTGTCCGTCCAAAATTGCAAGTCACTAAACAATTTCAAGAAACAATGTAAATAGTTCTCTAACATGCTTTAACAACGAAAAGACACACGAGAATCTGGCCTACTGGGGGGGGGGGGTCTCGCCGTGCATCCCACGTGCACCTCATGTGTATATATAGTTTATTGTATAGTCAAATGTATAAATGTTTTTATATATTGAGTTATATTGATGTTTCAATTAATGTTTTGTTTTTATTTGTTATGTTATTGTTTGTATCATGTGGAGGGCTCCGTTGGAAAGCAGTTTCTTTTAACTGAATCGGACTACCCTCCACTGTTTTGTCAATTGTAATAAATTCAACATGAATAAATAAATAAATAAATTAGAAATAGAATCATATTAGAGAGAGAATCATATTAGAGAGAATCCTAATTAGGTTTTTTTACTCTGAATAACTCATTTCTTAGGTGAAGTGTGGCGTAAAAAAAGGGCTCGTCTTTATGAAGAGATATGAATTAATTTTACCGCGATAAGAATCAATCAATCAATCAATCGCTACCCAATGCGATTCCTGGACGTTGTCTTTATTATATGAAAGTCGATTTTGATATTTATCTCATCTTGACTTTGATGCCATTATTATTAGTTCTTTAGTTAGACGCGATCTCTTCTTGAATTTAGTCAGATCTTAACTTGAAATTAATACCAATATATTGTCAATCTAGACTCGATTTTGATATCGATCTGTTTGTTTGTTTGTTTTACCTGACTGCTAAGAAAGCATGTGTATGCTTGTATATTAAAGTAAGCAATCAGTTGACTTATGGCTTTGAGCCATCGCCGAAGGACTGGGTAATGAGGATCAATGCATTATCAAAGGGCACTACCGCATCGACTTGGTTTCGAACCCGAGACCTCGATCCCGGTTACGAGACCGGTACTCTACCACCGCTCCCAACACTGACCCATTGTGCCTCCTCATCTTGACTTTGATGCCAATCTCATCTTTAAGGTTTATGTCAATCTCTAATTTTACTAGCAATATTTACAATAATAATAACAATAGTAAATTCGATTTATCACCAATTCTAGTAATGATGATGATAATAATAAAATAATAAATAATTACAATGATTCATTGCGAACAAATCTAATAATTTCTATGCGTTTTTTTTTTTGTTTTTTTTTGTTTAGAACCTGTCCGGTGTTGGACCGGGGAGATGTCATCCCTCCTAGCCGAGGCTCCGGCACATGTTGCCAAAACTTGCTACGAGTACGATAAAACCATCACGAGCTTTTTCTTTACCAAGAAGTGTATTGAGCAGACCAAGAATTTCAAACTCCGATCAGATGACGTGTTCATTATCACTTATCCAAAGACAGGTGGGTAACCTAAAGAACTGCAATTTCCCGAACTAGGTAACATTGATTACGAGTTGAGTATATACGACCTGAGTACGAGTTGGTTACGATGTGAGTACGAATTGAAAGCCTAGTATAACAAACAACTCGGACAGAACTCAGGACAGCTCGGCGAAGAAACTCCTAGCATTTATTTCATATGCTCAAAATGCCCCCCGAGTCAATACGAATTGCTAGTAATAGTATGATCATTCTAATAATACTAATTTGTACGAGTTCACCGGCTGTCTTCCAGTTGGAGTGCAGTTCCCAATTTGCTCACATCAACTGTGTACGAATCCTCTACTTTGAACGCATTTTACAGTACGGAGTCTAGAATAAGTTTATTAATATACAGCTATATAATATGTCAGTCCCGAGTGAAGAAGGATATAATCGGTCGTCATAGCTCAGACAATAGGGACTTTTAGATTTGCACGTCAACAGCTTTGACTGCAACATGTGACGTCATTTTAAGGCACTGCGCATGCGTTACGTCGTCTCAGTCGAGATCGAGAATGCGTCAACCTTGATTTTCCTAAATCTAGTACATACATACATATTGATATTTATATAGCGCCTTTACATGCTCAAGGTACTAGTATGCCACGTGCGCATAAAATATACAGTTCCTCAGGTAGACAAAGGAACATCCCTTCCCTGCTATTATGTAAAAATGTGTAGAGCAGGTGTCACATGCATATTCACCTATTCTACACATTTTTTACATAATATCAGTGAAGGGATGTTCTTTTGTTGAGGGTAGAATGGGGAACTGTATATTTTGTAGAATGGGGAACTGTATATTTTGTCTTCTTTCGATGTCCGTGATGTTCATAGTGTTACTTCCTGCATGCATGTATATCGTCGAGTGCAATCTAAAAGATTTCTAATTGTAGTCAACATGGGCAGTTAAGTACGTTGACACGCTTGATCAGTCGGCGTTCGTCGTGTTCTCGTCCACTCAATCTAAAAGTCCCTAATATCATGTTCTAACATCGCAAAACGTGGCAATATTTACATGAAGACAAGAACTCCCTTGGATTTTGAAAGTAACTTCACGTAGGGAATCTATCATGAATTTTGAACTATTAAAGTCTCGCCGTTTGATTTTTCCAAAGGCTATTCTTGGTTATCATAATTTGCAAGTGCTGTATTTATATTGTATGTTCTTTATCAAACATGAAGCCTTATTTGCTTTAATAGAGAAAATATGAAATGATTTACCTTCATTTATGTTTCTATGGTACCAGGAACCACGTGGGCTCAACAAATCATGATGCTGGTGCAAGTTGAAGCAGATCTGTCCTTCTTCGAAGGGAAGCATATCTCCAAGTTGGTTCCATTCTTGGAATACCCTGATCTACCGGATTCTGGGGTGGTAAATATATCAAACCCGATACACATGGGTGTTATAGCTATCGTCAATTACGCCAAATGGATGGCTTAATTTCAATAGAATTTATGACACAGTAAGGAATTAAAAATAGGCCCCTCACCCTGTAGATTATGAAGGCTGAGCCCGGAGTTGTTGCACAAATGTTCTTTATGCTTCCGTTTCTCCAGAATTCCTAGATCATTCATTCAGCACACTGCTTCAACGATTGCGCCTTTGCTGATTATCTTGTATTGGAATAACGAAAAAAAATACCTTTATGTGCGCCGGGTTTAGCTCGCATGTACGGCGGATCTAGGAATCAGTGACCATGGGCGTATCATGATAATAATTACCCTCTGGGCGATCACCACCATTGGAAAATTACCCCCGGAAAATTACCCCCCCCCCCCGAGGACAATTACCCCCGCCCCAGGACTAGCAAGGACAACCACCCGCGAGGACGATTCCCCCGAACCCCCCCCCCCCCCCCCATGTTCCTTAAAGGGGAAGTCCACCCTGATTATAAGTTGGTTTTTAATAAATTTAAAGCAGTTTTTTTCGAGGGATTATTTACCCTCGGTGGTTTAGTGGTAATTGTCATCGAGGGTTATTCTCCGGGGGTAATTATCCGGGAGAGGAATTGTCCCTTGGGTAATTTTCCTGGGGGTAATTGTCCTTAGGGGTAGTTTTCTGGGTGGTAATTTTCTGAAGGGAGGGTGATTGCCCAGTGGGTAATTGTCCTAGAACCGACTATGGGCATTAAAAGGCGATTGCAGACAATAGGCCTTTGGATCCATCAAAAATGATTGTATCAAGTGCATAAATCATCAAAAAGGATATTGATTTATCACTCTTATATAGACCCCGCCCATCCATCCAACCCTCTCCCTGCCTCTATCCGTCTCTATAGAACTATAATCATTGCTGTAAATAACATTGTAGGTCTCAAACAATAGGGATACAAGTTCTTTGCTTATAATGAGGATATATTATTATTTGTTTTTTCATAATTTTAATTGACTTTGGTTTGAAAATCTCATTCTTTTAGTACAAGACGGTGGCAGAGATAAACACCGCACCAACATGGGTTGAAGCTGCAGACGCAATGCCAACCGATACACCCAGAATACTGAAAACACACGTGGTCCAAAGATGGCTTCCTGAGGGACTCAAAGAAGACCCCCAGGCCAAGGTTGTGTACGTGGCTAGGAACCCGAAGGATACGGCTGTTTCTTACTACCACTTCTGCCTGCTGGTCACAGATCTTCCAAACTACACGTCGTGGGACGAGTTCTTTGAAGAGTTTATTGCCGATAGAGGTAGATCTCTCTGAATTGGCTACGACTTGGGATTAACCCTCACAAGCAACTTAACTTTAATTTGTTGTTTTTTTCCATGCGTTATTGTGAATTAAATTTTACAATCTGTCTTTTCCATATTTCATCCAGTTCCTGGCGGTTCGTGGTTTGACCACACCCTGTCCTGGTGGAAGCTCAGGAATCATTCGAATGTTCTGTTTCTTACCTATGAAGACATGAAACAGGCAAGATATAAACGTTCTGTGTATAAGTTTCGAGAATGGCCGTGAGAATGGCATTTCATTCGCGTGTAATTTCAGTCTCTACAACTTTCGGTCTCACTTGCCGTAGATTTCTTGTGCTGTATAGTCATATTTCATCAGAGTATATAACAAAGAAACAGACAAGATGCATATATATATATATATATATATACATATACTTGCACAGGGCAGAGTTACCTGAAAAGGGTTAGTCCGTGAGGTCACAAGGAGTTGGGACACCTAAATACGACAACAAAAACAGAACAAATATTTTTCATTGGAATCCTGTGGAATTAACCCACATTTATTAATCAAATCAGAGCTTTTTTGTTTTCGTCTGAATTTCTTTACAAAAGATTATGAAAATGACGATGGATACAATGATGCATTAATCCATATAATCTCTTTAGGAGTTTCCTTGGTTTCAGGCGGAAAACCATGAACGAAATACAGATTAGAAACGTCGAAAAAGATGACAGATAGTTATTTTGATAATGTTCAAACATACTTACTTCGCTACGCAAACTTTCTCAATTGTGATAGGACTCAAGGAAAGCCGTAGTTCGGATCGCCGAGTTCATGGGAAAATCTTTATCAGACGACATCATTGACCGTATCGTCGATGCGTCAAGTTTCAAATTCATGAAGAAGAATAAAAGCACCAACCCCGACGCCGCCTACGAGAACGAAATGGACAACAAAAACAATAAATCATTCATGCGGAAAGGTAAAGCTTCTGGTGCAAGTCTACCCTCTGTAATTCTCTGTCCCGTTGTCTTATATTTCATACATCTTTATTTCCCATTACAGACATTGGTCCTCTTTACAATTAGTCTCATGACACGTTGATCTTCTTACATATTGGTCCTGTGGCATATTGCTTTTCCTTCCAATCGGTCCTATGGCAAACTGTTCAACTATCCCATTGGTCCTTCGTCTCATGGGCTGTATGACACATTGATTCTTCGTCCGATTGGGGCTTTGTCTCTCGTGGTCCTCCTTATCATGGTTCCGTTGTCACATAATGTCCAATTTCCCATTGGTCGTTCGTCCCTTGGGTTCTTTGTCACGTTTGGTCCTTCCTCATAATGGGTCCTATATATCACATTCGACTTCTGTCCAATGTTGTCCTTTGTCACAATAGTTATCCGTACCATTGATCTTTGTTCCATGGGTCGCGTTGAATATGGACCTATGTCCCTTTGGTCATGTGTCTCTTTGATCCTCTGTCCAGTCTGTTGCTCGTCTATCTCGCTGTGCCCTGTTTCATTGGACCCTCCATCCCATTGTTCCAATGTCAGTCAAATTGGTTCTTCGTCCCATTAACCCCTATGTCACGTCATGGGTTATGTAAATGAAGGTTTAAACCATGGGTTATTATGTAAACCTCCTTTGTGTATTCGGGCCTTTGATTCTCCCTCCCATTCGTCCTATGGTACATTTTTGGTATCAATATTCCCATGAGAGGATGAAGCTCCCTTAGCCTATCCCCCTCCCCCTGCGTACACCTGCAGTTGGTATCGCTATATCAAAAATTAGCCATTTACTCAGTCGTTAACTCACATTCGAACCTCCGAACGTTGGTAAAATCTATATGCGTTGATTGAGCACAAACATTTGGAATTTATTTTATCACAATTTTGGCGACTTCTAGACGTTAAATTTCTTATCGTATGAGTGTAAACTTTTTAATTTTTATTTTCTTTGTAGGGGTGGTCGGAGATTGGAAGAATCACTTCTCAGAAGATCAGAATCGTCGATTTGATGAACTCTACCAAGAAAAGATGGCAGGATCTGGACTCGAATTAAGATTTGAATAATCACGATCAGAGATGGTGATCCCGGGAAGCCCTTGTCAGGAAACTGTAAAGGAAAACTAATGCCAAAGGGGGTAGCAGATAAGGCTAAATGTGACAGCATGCCTTACGTTCTAAAAGGCCAACTAGAAGGCAAAATTCCACTTATCATGAATGGCAAATCAATTGCGACGCGCTCTCGCTTAACCTACTTTATATACTTAAAATATATACTATGATGTTATGACAAGAAAACACGGTACCTGATCATGAATTCATACTAACATCAGTTAAATCATTCTGTTTGAATTCATTATTGCGCTTTGATTCACACATTGGCAAGGCATTAAAAACTACATTTGTCACTCTCCATCCAGGTGAAGTAAATGGGTACCCGGTAGGAAAATATTCCTTGGATGCTTTAGCGCCTTACTATGGCAGCTCAGCTACAGCCGTGGTAATAATATTATGATACTTTGGATATTCATAATATTATAGTAGCTGCGCTATTAGATTGACCTATTATTATTGTCATAATTATGCATCTTGGAAGAAAAAAAAATATGTTTGTCTTTTATACTGAATTATAATGACACACCAACCAATCTTTAACCAAATATTCGAGTGACCTTTTACTTCTATTTTGCATATTAATCAACGTTTTGTTTCCAAAGCTTTGTTCTTCTGCGAAAGTGTAAGTTGGATGTGGTTAATGATTATATACTTTGATAAATGTTCAAGTAAATGAAGAAATAATATAACTTTTCTTTACCATGAAATTTGCAACGATGACGTTCATGATCAGTCCTTAGAAACATTTTGAAATTTCTTTATAATAGTTCATTCTGTCGTTATGTAAATTCAGCGTAATTCTGTTATGAGCAATGTTCCTTTCATTATTATACCAAAGAAACAAGTAGACAGTTGTATCGTCTATAGAAAATCCAACTAATAGATGAACTATATAATAGCATTCATTTCTCTGGATGTTCAATGTAATGCCTTAATTACGTTGTCGAAAAATCTACCAGTATGAATAAAACTATTCATCTCGAAAAGAAAAACATGTACGAGTGATACTTACAGGTGTATCTATGGCAAAAAATGAATTGATTCTCGTAAAATATATACTAGATGTATGAAAATCAGTGGCGTAGATACGGGGGCACGCCCCTGCCCAATTGAATATTAAAATATAAAAAAGAGGTGAGAATGAGGGGAGAGATGAAGGAAAAGGGAAGTGAACGTGAGAGGATATAAACAGATAGATGTTGTATTGTATGTACATGTATATTATAATAATTTTTTAATGTGTTGTTACACTCTTCGTAAAATGAGATATTGTGGACACCAATAAACTATCTATATCTATCTATATCAACACAAACTAAAGAACAAACTCTTATCGATTTTAACATGCATTAGATTAAACAGTATGTTTCGCAGGAGTGCTAGGAGTAGTTCTGGAGGGGGTGTTTCGGGAGGAATGACATGTGAATCGTCACATTGGCTTCTAGGATCTTGGGATGTTTCTGATATCAGTGGATTTACTATTTTGTAGTCCTATAGGCTCTATAACCATAACGTTAAAATCTATTCGTTTCTTCTTCAGATTATTCCATCCCCATCCCAGTTCCTTATTATTATAATTTTTCTGATGGCTCTCTTTTTTCGATTTTTGTTTCTTTCTGTGACAACAATCGATTAATCCTCGTTTCATAGTTTGTCTTTGTTATTATTCCCAATTCTAAAAAATATATTTATCCTGCCCTCACCGTATTATCATTGATAGGCCCATATTTTTAGCTCTCTATCTTGAATGATAGAACAGACCTTGAACAAACGCCTACACGTGTAAATATGATTTTCACTTATAAATGTACATACATTAGATATTTGCACAAATTATTGGACAACAAATTCTAGCTCTATAGATGTACTTCACCCACAAACATACCCTTTGTACCATTCGATCAAAATAGAATCACTCTTATGGTCTACGGTCACCACTACGTGTGCTATATTACTTTGATAAATCATTACATTCCGTCCAGATCTCAAAGCTCCAGATTTATTGTTCTTTCTAAACTCAATACTAAGCTGGGGGGACCTTAGCTTATACAAGGCATTCGCTGTGGAATCCTCTACCTCGAAAGATTATTAATTGCAGATCAGTTGAAGGGCTTCAAAGTAATTTTAAAACGTATCTGTTTAATTCGGAATATAATTTTTGCTCTGTAATGTTTCTACTTTCTATCTTACTTCTGTTCCTTTCTTTATAATACAGGTAATCAACTGCTTTTATGTGATCTCTGTTTTGTTTTTGTTTTTGTTTCACAAGTGCGCCTTGAGCATTGGATGTCAAGTGGATTCGGCGTCTTATTATCATTTATTATCATCACAGTGCACTCAGAATATTACGATAGGGTTCCAAATATCTAGGTTAGCATTTTCACCTTTGTATAGTCCTGTACTTTTTATAGAAATTAAAGGTTTCGCGTCACCCTCCCAAATTCATAACACAAACATCATTCCCCATCACTCTGGTACACACATGCACGTACACATTGGAGTAAACAAATACACTAGATAAGATATGATATTATGTATGCGGAAAATTGATGCCAGATACATGAATACCAAAGTCATATATGCAGTCGCGTCCATGCACGAATAGAAGAATATTCTGGCATCTCGTTATCCAGAATCATCTTGTTTCTAAGTGCTCTGAGCAAGTGAAGCGGAAGAGCGCGGTAAAAATGTAATTACAAGATCAACAAAATATTGGATATAATTGGGCACCTTGCAGCCCGAATGTGAGGATATTCGGACACCTTGCTGTAAAATGAGATATTCTACTGTCAGGAGAAATATTATGGAACCGTGTTGACTAAATATGTGGGTATTCAGGCATTTCACTGACTGAAATCATATTGTATCTAAATGTTGCGAGCGAGCTAAACGAGCGAGAAAAAGACATTTAAATTTTCATTTTTTCATTGAAATACATAGAGGTTTCTAGTATTTTGTTTTCACGAGATCGACGTTTATTTCATAATGGATCAACGAATTGGTGTTCAATTCATTTTTCTCACAGCACCCCTAAAAATGTCCAGCGGCACTCCAGGGTGCCACGGTGCCCCGGTTGAAAAACGCTATAGTATAGACTAAAGACTGGTGCCCCCCCCCCCTCCCCCATGGCTGAGCCCACGCTACGTCACTGGTAGCAATACCATGAAATAGCAATTGCATATACACAGAGGGTAAACCGGTCTATTTGAGTCTTCCTTACAATAATTATTCTTACTATATCATCACTTGTATCTATATCTAAATAATGGTGTACCTTAGGATTTTGGCGCCCGAGGAATAAAATGAAGAAGGAAAAAAAAATGCGCATTTTCGCCATGTGTTCCAAATTTACAACCTCAAGCGATTGTTATATATTATTATTTAAAAAACAGTTTGATTAGAAATTCTAAACTTGTAGCACTAAACGTGAAAATGATTTTGTATGCAGTAATCCGGGAATTGCACGGTAAACACGACATCACTGACAATGTATACGTCTATATAAGCTAATCTCTAATTGACGACCTGGTGAGTGCATTCTGACGTACACATGGACAACTCTCCCGCGTGTCGTGTACAAAATATCTTTAATTTGTGTTTTTCTCCAAAGTGACACTCAACAAACTATATTAAGGATAGCATGTTGTAACAGGTCCTCTAAAAGGAAAAGACCTTCCTGTTTTACACATTTTAACAAATTGACATTTTTATCATTTAGGGTGTTAACAAATGAGAAAGTAGTCCGGCAGTATGTCACAGTGACCTTACCAATTAAGTCGATTTGACTTTCCCATATGTATAAGGATTATAACTTTCAAAATTGATATCGTTCTTAGTTTTATCTGATTTCATTCAAACTTAATCTCACCATTCCGCTGTTCGGGTTTTTGTTTGCTTTCTTTCAGAGTAGTTGTCTATCTATTTGTTGAATGATAAATACTTAAACAAGCGAAAAGGGAAAGCGACCAAGTGGTGGTTTACCAATTTTCCTTTTTTCACCAATCAAACAAACATTTTATTACCCAATATACCCCATAATTTGCAAGGGAGCACAACATGCATCCGAGTGTTAGCGATGCTTTTAGATTTGTTTAATATTCAACATTTGTAGACTCAATTCTTCCCAATCTCGGAGCGCATAATTATCGAAACACTGAATAAATAATGACAAGGAATTCTAGCAACACATTCTAAAATCCGAAATTACCATGATCATAGATTAACATATCAGCAGGGAGAAAAACTGAAGTCTAGACTACTAACCAACAAAACACTTGGCCAATGTTCAAATTGTTATGTATACTCAAGATGTTTACTCAAGAGGTTTTTTATCCTTTCATGAAATACACTGCAAATATTGCTCACAACGAACGGAGACACAGTGAATGCTACCCCCGTTCAGACTTCTAAAATTCACCGTATGGCTATACGAAACTCATAGAAATATTCAATAAGTCATACAAAATTTTAAGATTTGTGAGGTCGCAGTACGAAAAAATTACATCTTAAAAAGACAAGAACAAAAATCCTTATAGGGTTTTTAAACACAATCTTATCATGAAAAACTGAAAAGACCTTGAATAAGAAACATAATTGTATCAACTTTAAATGCAAGCTTGCGAGCTTTGCGTGAAATTAAAGAAAAGGTTGATCTTTGTCCCTTTAAATTATTGTATTGTGAAAGGAAAAAGGGCGCTTATCCAAATGAAAAAAGACACTTATTACAAAAGAAAAGGAGTACGTGTCAAAGTATAAAGGGGAATTATCATATGTGAAAATGGGGCACTTCTCGCTTCTGATAAGGGGCATTCACCAGAGGTGAAAAAGGACACTTATGAGAACTAGAAAAAGGGCACTCAGTACAAAGGAAAAGGGTTAATTATCAGAAGGAAAATGACACTTATTAGAAAGGATAAGAGGGCACGTGATAAAATAAAAGAGGCACTTTTAAGAAAGGGGGCATACAAAGGAAAAAAAGGAACTGGTCAAAATATAAGGGGCACCTCCCCGATTTGAAAAGAGGCATTAATAAGTATACAAATAATACACAGCAGTGAGGGCATTAGTAAGAATTACCACACAAGGTACCTTTGGAAAAGTCTAACCCGCCCGAGACGATAGCCGAGGGCGGGTTAGACTTTTTCGAAGGTACCGAGTGTGGGTAATGTTACTAATGCCCGAACAAAATGATGTGTATTTTTTGTTTTATAAAATTATGACGTGGATCCTTGTTATTTGATAAATCACCCTCATCTCAAGAATGAGATCTAGACTAGGTGAGACTGATCTAGACCCTATGTCTATTCTAGATCTAAGTTCTAACCTAATTACCTAGATCTAGGCTCTAGACTAGATTCTATTAGTACTAGAGTAGACTAGATCTAGAGCTCGTTTGTTTTTTAATGTTTTGATCTTAATTTTTTAGTCTTACCTTTTATATCAACAGGATCATCCATCATAAACTGAATCAATGCAACAGGTCATAAAAAAACTTGAAATTGAAACTACAACTTGAACAATGAACGTCTAGACTCGAGTCTACGTAGAACTTGAAGTAACCATAGAAAAGAGCAATCTTTGTTCAGCTTCGATACAAACAGCATGAAACTCTCAACTGGACACTTTGAACTTCCAGGTATTTCGTACATCACCCGGTGTTCGACACCTCATCATCATGCTCACGATTGTTCTTTGTCAATTGATCTCTTTTACTTATGTATCGAAGTTCGTCTTCATCTGTCTCAAGTCGAAAATCGTCTGGTTTAGGCCTAGGCCGAAGTTCTCGAAGATTTTCTCGACCACGATTATAGAAGTAGGCCTAGATCTAGATCTAGATCTATGTCATAAAATCGACAAAGACTTTGTTCTGTAATCCAGCTGGCGTGTCACAATCGAGCACCGATGAGTTTTGTATGATTCCATGTCACTAGCTGAGATCGCGGGTTTGTGCTTGGTGGAGCCTTTGCCTTCACCTGATCACTTGCATCGTTTTCTTGCTATACCACGATCCGTCTTTGCGACGGAGACTTGAATAGAAAGTGCACAAAACGTTATCCAGTCGAAGCCTGTCGGTTTTGATTTCACCCAATTCAATTTGTTTAAGGCCCAAAAAGGCTTCAAATTTCGCAAAGCCAAACTTTATACTCTTCTTGGTACTAGCATGATCAGTCCTATAATCTCTATTCAATAACTCTTGCATTTGTGCAGTTGAAAGAATTTCAAAAGTAAGCACTTTAAATGCCGCGGCAGCCATTCTCGCGAGTAAAACTAAAAGTAAAACGATGAAATCTAAATGGTTACGATAGCAACAACAAGATGTGGTAATGACCGGTCATTACAAAAATTACGCGTTAGGCAAAATAAATGCCTGGTCACGTGTACGCTTTCAACCAATCATTTGATTAGGATCTACGTCATCATTTTTATAAAGGTGAATATACACTCATCAGAGGTGGTCAGGGCACTTCATGTACCTGAAATAGAGCACTCATTTGAGATGAATAGGGACACATGTGAGAATGAAAAGGGGTACTTATTAGAGAAGAGATAGGGGCAATTGTAGGGAAGGAAAAGGGGCATCTATCAGATTATGATAGAGGCATTTATCATAGGTGTGAGAAGGGGCATTTATGAAAAGGGGAAAGGCTCTTACAATAAAAGAAAAAGCGAATTTATCAGGAGGAAAAAAGGCACTTATTAAAAAGAAGAAGGGGACGCATGTCAAAATAAAGGGGTCACTTAGGGATAAAAAGAGGCACTCACCTCAGATGAAAAAAAAGGCACTTATTAGGAGGGGAAGAGGTACTTAAAGAATTAGGAACGGGCACATATTATAAATAAATAGGGCACTTTTCTGAAGTAAAGGGGGGCACTTTTCCTATGTAAAAAGGGGCTACTTGAAGAAGTTGGGGCACTCACCCTACCCCCCTTGGGTTCACGCCTCTGGTTCTAGTCTGATGGTCATATCGTACAAACATTTAGTGGGTGGGGCTCGTGAGCGAACACCGAAAATCGGCTACCTTTTTACGACTTTCTTCATACGATGTTGCTTTCTAGTCTGTCCGATCCTTTCGCTATGCAATGATTCTTTATACGACGTTTCTTTATACGAGTTACGTTTAATACAATTAACATGATTAGGGCACTTAATCTGTATGTACTCCTTTTCTGAAAGTTTAAATGCAAAGGTTGTTGGTTTTTATAGTGTTTTCCATCGTCGTTGGATGATTTTCGCCAGGCAATGTGAGATGGCGTAGTTTCTGGTCCTCTCTTCGTATTTTTGCTCTGTTGGATCGACGATAGCCTGTGGCGTTGTGTTTATGAAATGAAAAATGTCAGTAAAATTTGAGTAATTATTTTCTGTATTGTTATGTAACTTGTTATCTTAAAGAATAAATAAAGGTTAAGTACCATGCTCTTAATTTATAGGGGCTTGTGTTGATGCAACCATGTGATGAAAGAATGGTCCTGTAGGTATTTCATATTGAATTTGAAATCTGTTTGGATCGAGCTGTTTAGCAAGAATCGTTATTTCACTAGCTCGTTATTGGACGTTTCTTTAGGACTATACAAGTTTATTTTCTAGTCTGCATGACCCTTTCGCAATACAATGATTCTTTGTCATGTTTATACTTTGTACGAGTTTCGTGTACTTTTCTTGTAGGCTGAACACGCACTGAGCTTTGATCTACTCCTACTGTAGAAATTCTGAACCCAAAGGTTAGAGTACCATGTTCTTATAGGGGCTTGCTTTGGTGCAATCATGGACCTACTACGATGCAATCATGTGAAGAAAGAAGGCGGACAAACAGGTGATGTTCCAAAGGTCCTGTTGGGACGTGAAAACGGGTTGGAGCTGTATAACGAGGAATCATTTTTCGCCAGTAAGAAGAGAAGGATCGGGATCCAAACATGGAAGGACCTAAAGGCAAGTAGCTTGATCGAGAGAAACATATTAGAGAGAGAATCAAAATGATTTAGTTTGACTCTGAATAACTCATCTCTAAGGTGAAGTGTGACAAGACAGTATAAGAAAAGACTCGTCTTTATGAAGAGTTAAGAATCAAGTTACAAATCAATCGCTACCCAATGCGATCCCTGGACGTTATTTTATTGTGAAATTCGATTTTGATACTTATCTCATCTGGACTGTGATCCCAATCTCATCATGTGTTTGATACCAACTTAATTATGCCAATCTCTACTCAAGTCTGGTATATCGATCTAATCTAGAAGTTGATATAAATTTCATCTTGAGTTTGATACTAATACCAACTTGAATTTGATATTTATCTCATCTTGACTTTGATGCCAATATTATCAGTTCTTTACGAGACCACTACTCTACCACCGCGCTCTACCACTGAACCATTGCGCCTTCTCATCTTGACTTTGATTCAAATCTTATCTTCAAGTTTAATGTCAATCCCTAATTTAACTCAAGTTTGTTTTTATAATAATTATAATAATAGCAACAATAGTAGATTATTGTCAACGATTAACCACCAATTCTAGTAATGATGACGGTAATTACAAAATGATAAATAACTACAATGATTCATTGCTAAGAATAATGTAATGCATTTTTGTTTAGAACCTGTCCGGGGTTGGACCGGTGAGATGTCGTTCCTCCTCGCCGAGGCTCCTGCGCATGTTGCCAAAACTTGCTACGAGTACGATAACACCATCACGAGCTTTTTCTTTACCAAGAAGTGTATTGAGCAGACCAAGAATTTCAAACTCCGATCAAATGACGTGTTCATTATCACTTATCCAAAGACAGGTGGGTATTAACCTAAAGCTCCTCTTACACTTTCCTGAACTAGGTAACATTGATTATGAGTTGAGTAAGAACTGAGTATGAGTTGGAAACGATGTGAGTCCGAATTGGAAGCCTATAACAAACAACTCGTACAGAACTCAGGACAACTCGACGAAGAAACTCCTACATATATTTCAGATGCTCAAAGCTCATAAAGTATCATGTTCTAAAATCGCAAAACGTGGCAATTTAAGTAACTTCACGAAGGATATCCATCATGAGTCTTTAACTATTTAAAGCCTCGCCGTTTGATTTTTGCAATGGTTTTTCTTTGTTATCCTATTTTGCTTGTGCTTGTATTTATATTGTATATTGTTAATCAAACATGAAGCCTTATTCAATTCAATTCAATTCAATTCAATTTCGGTTTTATACGGTTTTGTATACCAAATAAAAAGTCCAAAGACTAACAATAATTGGCTCACAATGTATCATATAAAATGCATTAAACAGTATAATTAAAAATTCAGTAATAACTTAGGGTACGGAAAAAAAATGATTGTATATTATAAACTGGTGAAAATCAGTTTGTCAGCGAATTGAGAAGAAAGAAATAGCGAAAAGTGGAAGAGAGGGAGAGGGAAAGAATAAAGAGAAAAAAGAAAAGAGAGTTCAATTTATTACAAAAAAATGTAAGCAAATGAACGAGAATTGAGTTGATTCAGCCTAAAGAAGCATTGTAAAAGTATAATGCACATAATACGGAAATGTCAAATGATACATTAATACGAAAGCCATTATGGGATTGTTATTATACTGTTTAGCATTAGTGAATATCAGTGACCTATACGTATTGGTGAAAATTATTATTATTATTATTTATATTATTATTGTCGGAAAATTGAGAAAAGTAAATACAAGACAGAAATAGAGAAATAGTGGGAGAGGGGAGGAGGGAAAGGAGAAAGAGAGAGAAAAAGCTAGAGAAAGGGAGAAAGAGAAAGAGACACACAGAGAGAGAGAGAGACGGAGAGGGGGAGAGGGTTCGAGTAATGACAATACTGTACATTGTAAACAGGTCTAACAAGATTTCAGTTGATTGAATTTAGCAAACGAACAAAAGAGGGAACTGTGGATTGTTTGTAGCGCTGAGTTCTGCATCGTGGTAGGGACAAATGATCGGAGTTTCTCAAGCTGCGGCAAGTAATCAAATGGCGCGGCGGTGTCTTAAAGAACCCAGAAGTGATTTCGCAAATCGCGTGAGGATCTCAACAGTTTGATAGAGACAAAAATAAAATGCATAAAATGGTGCACCTTCATTTTGTTTCTATGGTACCAGGAACCACGTGGGCTCAGCAGATCATGATGCTGGTGCAAGTTGAAGCAGATCTGTCCTTCTTCGAAGGGAAGCATATCTCCAAGTTGGTTCCATTCTTGGAATGTCCTGATGTACCGGATGCTGGGGCGGTAAATATAAGCATCAAACCCAATACACATGGGTGTTATTTCTATCGTCAATAGGCCATTTTCGTAATGTAACCAAATTTAATGCATACGTCTTTGTGAAGTGCCTCAATACAAATTATTTCATTCACCTGATAAGAATAATAGTATTTCAATAGACAGAATCCAATCTGCATACATTAGTTGTTGAAGCATTATGGCTTGACCTACCTAGCAACACTTGATATTTGCTGTTGCATTCTGACTATTGAAATACTATTATTCCTATCAGGTGAATGAAATAATTTGTATTGAGGCATTTCACAAAGACTTATGCATTAAATTTGGTTACATTACGAAAATGGCCTATTACGCCAAATGGATCGCTTAATTTCAATAGAATTCATTACACAGTAAAGGGGCTTTCACACCGGGCCTTGCGTAGAGTTGCGTAGCGACTACGGCGATTGTACGCAACCCTACGCCGATCGTACGCAACCCTACGCAACTGTACGCGGAGGGACGCGAATGGGTACGCGAGATGAACGCAACAAATTAAACATGTTTAATTTTGTTCGCGTACTTTCGGCGTAGATACTTTACGCTGACAGTACGCAATTTGTACGCAAGTCTACGCAACACTACGCAACTGTACGCCAAGCTTACGCAACAATACGCTACCCTACGCCAGCATTAAAAAACGGATAAAGATTTTTTTTTTGGTATATACCTGGATGTAAACTTGACAGGTATTGATCATTATTTTGAAAGGAAATGCTGTTTTTGTTTACATGTGTGCGTTCTCACATTTATTCTTTTCATGAAGAAAAAGTGTGTCTTTGACTTTATTTTGTATTTTTTTTGCTTGTAATTCTGTTTGTACTACTACAAGGTATTTCAGACTGACATATTTGGTTTTGTTATGGTTTATTCAATTTGTGATGTTGACATCTCAGGCTGTTGATATAATAAACAGAGATAAGATTGAAAAACTAATGCCTTATGCGAAATGTTTTTATGTTTTGTGGAAATCTGTATGTATTTGTGTCGGTTTGTTTGTTTGTGTGTACGTTTGTGTTCCTGTTTGTATATTTGTAATATAACTTTGTTTACTTGAAATGAGCAAAGAAATATTTTTGTCTCACTCTGTTAGTGAGATTAAGTGAGTGTGCATGTCAGAAGTATTTCTTTTAAATCTAATAAAGGACTAACATTTATATCATTAAATTGTCACACACATATACGCTACGGACAAAGGACAACAGCTTTAGTCTTCAAACTTACAGGAAACTGAAATGAAATAAAATGAACTGGAATGATATTTTACAAATGAGTAAAAAAGGAGATTTTGTCAACAAGTATCAGACTTCTGTCCACATTTATTCACAAATCAAAATAAGCGCTCTCTTTTGTTGGCGTTTTGAGGTATCAAATCACATCACGTGACCTTGCAATGTACATCAAAAGAAAATTCATTTATTACCCTTGTGAATGATACATAGTACAATAATGTAGTACATCCAAAAAAATGTCTGCATTTTTTGGAAAATAAAATGTTGAACAAGTTAACATTTACTGCAAAATAACCTCAGCAGTTGTTAACACCTTACTAAAAAACTGAAAATGTAACGGTCAAAAACGTGTACCAATTAAATGCCAATTTTTACTATTAAAACTTATGGCAGGTTTAAAAATGTTATTTTCTTCACTGACTATGTTACGCAAATTGGCGTTTCAGCCCTATTTCACGCATGCAAAAGAGACCCACCGCCCCTTGGATGTCAAAGTTTGTCAGAATGTTATTATTATACTAAGAAGAAGTTACGTTTACGTGTAATAACATATACAATTCTTTGTACACTGCACAGTTCGTTTATACAATAAATTGTATTTGTCTTTTTAACATATTTTTTTAATGTAGGTTTATAAAGCGCCAATGGCTACACTCGCGGCTCCTACGAGCGTCTAATGCATTTTTACATGGCATTTTCGCACACAGTAAGCAACCGTACGCAACCGTAAGCAACCCTACGCCAGGCCTACGCAAGCGTACGTAACCCTACGCCAGGCCTACGCAAGTGTACGTAACCCTACGCCAATTGCCTACACCGTAGGTACGCGGTGCCTACGCACAGGGTACGTAACTATACGCCATCGTACGCAAGCCTACGCATAACCTACGCAGAGACTACGCCGAAGCATCAATTTATTCATGAGTACGCAGCTTAACTCCGGCGTAGTCAGTATGCAACACTACGCAACTCTACGCAGATCCGGTGTGAAAGGGGCTTAAGAAATTAAAAATAGGCCCCTCACTCTGTAGATTATGAAGGCTGGGCCCGGAGTTGGTTCTCAAATGTTCTTTATGCTCCTGTTTTGTTTGCCCAGAATTCCTAGATCATTAAGTTTTTACGCCAGTTTTCCGTCAGAAGTATAGATTTTCGGATAAATCAGAAACCTTGCATATGACATTGCACTCTGCTTCAACGATTGCGGCTTGACCTGTTCTCAATAGCTGATTGTCCTTTATTGGAATAACGAAATAGAATGCCTTTATGTGCGCCGGGTTTAACTCGCATGCACGGCGGATCTAGGAATCAGTGACTAATGGGCGTATAAGGACAATAATTACCCCTCTGGGCAATCACCCATTGGAAAAGTACTCCCAAAATTATCCCCCGAGAACAATTACCCCCGCCCCAGTACTGGCAAGGACAACCACCTCGAGGACGATTCCCCCCCCCCCCCCGAAAACCACCCCCATATTCGTTAAAGGGGAAGTCTGGGTGCCGTTGCATAAAACTTGCTATTATAGTAACTTTTCATGGAATACTGGATTTTGATTGGCTCTTGAGCAACGTTACTATGGTAGTTACTATTGATGGCAAAGTTACTATAATTATCAAGTCTTTATGAAATGGCACCCAGCCTGATTATAAGTTGGTTTTAATAAAAAATAAATTTCGAGGGGTATATTGTCATCGGGGGTTATTGGGGGGGGGGGGGTAATTCTCCGGGAGGATTGTCCTCGGGGTGATTTTCCTGGGGGTAATTGTCCTTAGGGGTAGTTTTCCGGGTGTTAATTTTCTGTGGGGAGGGTGATTGCTCAGGGGGTAGTTGTCCTAAAACCGACTTTGGGCATTGGTCTGTCTGAGGCAATTAAGCCTTTGGACCCATCACTAATAATGATAGTGCATAAATCATCAAATAGGATAGTGATTTCTCACTCTCCTACACCCGCCCATCCACCTACCATCTCCCTGTCCCCTTTCCGTCTCGAAAGTTGAACTATAATTATGGCTGGAAATAACCTTGTAGGTCTCGAACAATAGAGATACAAGTACTTTGTTAAAATGAGGATATATACAGTGTGAGTCATAAAATAAAGTTTACTCCTAGAAAGTTGCTTATTATTCTAAAAATCCCAAATCATTTGGTATCATTTTCGTGTGGTATATGTTCACGCTTGGATGAACAGGAGGCATAGTTTGCGAGAGTGCAAAAATCGACTTGCGCCAAAGTTGCTCATGTGATGTTTGAATAAAACAATTGGGATTTGGGTATTAATTCGGTTTTTGCAGATCAAAATAACATCCCTTACAAAATTAATCATGCCACACATATCAAAAATCGAATATCAAATATCAACGAACATTTTGTGCGCGTGTGTGGGTGTTTGTGACCTTGCCCTCTGCAAAAAGCATATTCAATTCATTCTGTCACTCCGCTAATCCCAACATATACTGTAGGCATCACTTTTATTGGCGCAAGTCGATTTTTGCAATCTCGAAAGCAATGCCTCCTGTTCATCCAAACGTGAACACATACCACACAAAAATGTACCAAATGAAGTGGGATAAAATACTCTTACATGAGATGTATAATAATTTACTGTTCATAGATGATTTCAAAAATAATTAGCAATTTTCTAGGTGTAAACTTTTTTTTGACTCACACGGTATATTTGTTTTTAATAATTTTCATTGACTTTGGTTTGAAATCTAATTCTTTTAGTACAAGACGGTGGCAGAGATAAACACCGCACCAACATGTGTTGAAGCTGCAGACGCAATGCCAACTGATACACCCAGAATACTGAAAACACACGTGGTCCAAAGATGGCTTCCTGTGGGACTCAAAGATGACCCCCAGGCCAAGGTTGTGTACGTGGCTAGGAACCCGAAGGATACGGCTGTTTCTTACTACCACTTCTGCCTGCTGATCAAAGATCTTCCAAACTACACGTCGTGGGACGAGTTCTTTGAAGAGTTTCTCGCTAATAGAGGTAGATCTCTCTGATTTGGCTACGACTTGGTATTAACCCTGATCAGCAACTCTGCATTTATGTGTTTGTTTCCCCTCCGCATACTTGTTATCATCTTATTTCCCCCCTTTATCACTTACTTGTTATGTATGTATTCCTTTGTATTTTATAATGTACATTTTTTGTATTTGTATGGTTTTTTTTAAAACTGGAATGTATAACAAAATAATTTAAATGAAATGTATATTTTATAAAAAAATCTATCATGTAGGAATATGCAATTCACGTATATCACGGGTAGATCGACAATTATGAATGTGCGAGATATTATTCTATTCATGTAATCTTATATATGAAGTATCAAACAATGAATATTACATGCATGCCAACTAAATGCCTATATCAAATGCATTGCCATACGAAATGTAAGATGATATAATTATGTTAAATAAGATTATTAATACTTTAGTCGTGGTGATATAGGTTCCAGTGGCAGTGGTTGAAGGGATTCTCCAGTTGATGTAGGCTATTAAATGGGGCCATCCAAGTCGATCGACAGCACAAAAGACCAGACACGTAGCCACGGGGGTGGGGGGGGGGGGGCGTGCACCCTCTCCAAATTTCCAAGATCGGTTGAAATTTTTTAGACCCCTCCCCAGGACGTCGATCGATTACATGTATGTGCCCCCCCCCCCCCCCACCTCAAACTCTGGCTACGTGCCTGCACAAGACCGACAGTCTGTTGGGCTACCGGGGGATGTCGGTCGATGAGGCTTTAGCTCAGCTAAATTTGGGAATGGTCATAATTTGTTATTGTGAATTAAATCTTACAATTTTGTCTTCTTCATATCTCATCCAGTTCCTGGCGGTTCTTGGTTTGACCACACCCTCGACTGGTGGAAGCTCAGGAATCATTCGAATGTTCTGTTTCTTACCTATGAAGACATGAAACAGGTAAGATATAAACGTTCTGTGTCAAACTATATGAAGACAACGTTGGTTACATGGAACCTCAGAAAAGTTTTGAGAATGGCCGTGAGACTCGCATTTCGATCGCGTATTCTCCTCTCCTTCAGTCTCCTCGGCTTTCGGTCTCAATTGCCGTGGATTTTTTGGGGTTGTAAGCCCGCTGTAGCCATATTTCATTCGGGCACGTAACAAACAAACAGACAGGTCATTCAGAGGTGGATACTTGCACAGGGCAGAGTCACCCATATGGCTCCGTTTAGTCTCATTTCACAACGCCCCCTATCGTCAGAGCATGATCTGAGTCGGCAGCCTAACATGTTAGCCTATGGACGTTTTTTTAAAAAATCGTTAAAAATTCATTTTTTGTTTAAACGAAAAGCACATCCACCCCGACGTACGTTATCACTAGCTCTTTCATTGGAGCCCTCATGTCTCATTGACTTTTGAAAGTTCACCCACCGTAATTTTTCAAAATAGGTTGCAAGCTCGTCATTGCCTATAATACACATGTGAAACAAGTCTAACTTTGGACTCAGTTTACCAAGCGATTTGAAGATTATAGGTCGAGCACACGAAACATAGAAAGCATGAATTATCATAGATCACTTCTGCCTATTTCATTTTGTCCATTTCATCCAACCCCCCACCGTAATTTTTCTATTTAGTAAAAGCAAACATTTTGCCGAGTTTAGCAAAACATGAATATTCATGAACGGTCAGACAATACAGCCTTTTAGTACATAACGTATAGTGAATGGGAATGGGCGATGATCCGTTCAGGAGGTAGAGGTCAGTGGTTTGTGCTGGCAATGTTCACGCGAGCGAAAATGAGACAATCGGAGCAATATGTAAAAAGGGTTTGTACATGGGGTCAACAACAACAGTAACAAAACATTTGTTCGCTGGAATCCTGTGGAATGTACTCGCAATTATAATTGAATCAGAGATTTTTGTTTTTTGTCAGAATAAGTTTTTTCTTTAGAAAGATTATGTGAGTGACGATAGATACAATGATGAATTATTAATAATAAAGGATGTTTCATCCACATAATATCTTTGGGAGCCTCCTTGGTTACATGGCGAAAACAATAAACGACAGTAGAAACGTCGAGAAGGATGACAGAGCTATTTTGATAATAATGTTCACACAAATTTACTTCGCTACGCATACTTTTTCAATTGCGATAGGACTCGAGGAAAGCCGTGGTTCAGATCGCCGAGTTCATGGGAAAATCTTTACCAGAGGACATCATTGACCGTATCGTCGATGCGTCAAGTTTCAAATTCATGAAGAAGAATAAAAGCACGAACCCCGATATCGCCTACGAGAAAGAAATGGACACCACAAACAAGAAAACATTCATGCGGAAAGGTAAAGAGTCTATTTACGCTCTGATATTCTTTGTCCCATTGACTTATATCTCATAAATCTGTCCCATTAAAGACATTAGTCCTCTTTCCAAGTACTCGTATGACACGTTGATCTTCTTACAATTATTATTGGTCCTGTGGCATATAGTGCTCTTTCTTCCCATTATATGGCAAATTGTTCAACTGTCCCATTGGTCCTCCGTCCGGTTGGAACTATGTCTCACTGGTTCTCCTTATCACGGGTTTGTCGTCACATAATGTCCAATGTCCCATTGGTCCTTCGTCCGGTTGGAACTATGTCTCACTGGTTCTCCAAATCACGGGTTCGTCGTCACATAATGTCCAATGTCCCATTGGTCCTTCGTCCGGTTGGAACTATGTCTCACTGGTTCTCCTTATCATGGGTCCGTCGTCGCATATGTCCAATGTCCCATTGGTCCTTCGTCCGGTTGGAACTATGTCTCACTGGTTCTCCTTATCATGGGTCCGTCGTCGCATATGTCCAATGTCCCATTGGTCCTTCATCCGGATGGAACTATGTCTCACTGGTTCTCCTTATCGCGGGTTCGTCGTCGCATATGTCCAACGTCCCATTTGGTCCTTCGTCCGGTTGGAACTATGTCTCACTGGTTCTTCTTATGGGTCCGTCGTCGCATATGTCCAATGTCCCATTGGTCCTCCGTCCGGTTGGAATTATGTCTCACGAGTTCTCCTTATCATCGCCTACGAGAAAGAAATGGACACCACAAACAGGGAAACATCCATGCGGAAAGATAAAGAGTCTATTTACGCTCTGATATTCTTTGTCCCATTGACTTATATCTCATAAATCTGTCCCATTAAAGACATTGGTCCTCTTGCCAAGTCCTCGCATGACACGTTGATCTTCTTACAATTATTATTAGTCCTGTGGGATAGTGCTCTTTCTTCCCATTATAAGGCAAATTGTTCAACTGTCCCATTGGTCCTTCGTCCGGTTGGAACTATGTCTCACTGGTTCTCCAAATCACGGGTTCGTCGTCACATAATGTCCAATGTCCCATTGGTCCTTCGTCCGGTTGGAACTATGTCTCAGTGGTTCTCCAAATCACGGGTTCGTCGTCACATAATGTCCAATGTCCCATTGGTCCTTCGTCCGGTTGGAACTATGTCTCACTGGTTCTCCTTATCATGGGTCCGTCGTCGCATATGTCCAATGTCCCATTGGTCCTTCGTCCGGTTGGAACTATGTCTCACTGGTTCTCCTTATCATGGGTCCGTCGTCGCATATGTCCAATGTCCCATTGGTCCTTCATCCGGATGGAACTATGTCTCACTGGTTCTCCTTATCGCGGGTTCGTCGTCGCATATGTCCAACGTCCCATTGGTCCTTCGTCCAGTTGGAACTATGTCTCACTGGTTCTCCTTATCATGGGTCCGTCGTCGCATATGTCCAATGTCCCATTGGTCCTTCATCCGGTTGGAACTATGTCTCACTGGTTCTCCTTATCGCGGGTTCGTCGTCGCATATGTCCAACGTCCCATTTGGTCCTTCGTCCGGTTGGAACTATGTCTCACTGGTTCTCCTTATCGCGGGTTCGTCGTCGCATATGTCCAACGTCCCATTTGGTCCTTCGTCCGGTTGGAACTATGTCTCACTGGTTCTCCTTATCGCGGGTTCGTCGTCGCATATGTCCAACGTCCCATTTGGTCCTTCGTCAGGTTGGAACTATGTCTCACTGGTTCTCCTTATCACGGGTTCGTCGTCGCATATGTCCAACGTCCCATTTGGTCCTTCGTCCGGTTGGAACTATGTCTTACTGGTTCTTCTTATGGGTCCATCGTCGCATATGTCCAATGTCCTATTGGTCCTCCGTCCGGTTGGAACTATGTCTCACGAGTTCTCCTTATCATAAGTCCGTCGTCGCATATGTCCAATGTCCCATTGGTCTTTTGTCCGGTTGGAACTATGTCTTACTGGCTCTCCTTATCATGGGTTCGTCGTCGTATATGTCCAATGTCCCATTAGTCCTTCGTCCGGTTGGAACTATGTCTCACTGGTTCTCCTTATCATGGGTCCGTCGTCGCATATGTCCAATGTCCCATTAGTCCTTCGTCCGGTTGGAACTATGTCTCACTGGTTCTCCTTATCATGGGTTCGTCGTCGCATAATGTCCAATGTCCCATTAGTCCTTCGTCCGATTGGAGCTATGTCACTCTCGATTTCCTCATATGGGTCCTATAATATCACATTCGACTATTGTCCCATATGTCCTAGGTGGCTTTGTGAAATTATCGTTACTTGCCGGATAAAAGCACCAATTTTGGTACAGGGCTTCATTAGGACCTACTAAGCGATATTAGGCTAGGAGCCCCTGGCAAAAATTTCAATTTAAGGGTGTAGGCGGACGCGTCGTCTTGTAGCCCCCAAATAATTTAGAAGGTAATATAACGTTAAATTTCTTATCGCATGAGGGGGTATGAGTGTAAACTTTTTTCTTTTTATTTTATTTGTAGGGATAGTTGGAGATTGGAAGAATTACTTCTCAGAAGATCAGAATCGTCGATTTGATCAACTCTACCAAGAAAAGATGGCAGGATCTGGACTCGAATTAAGATTTGAATAATCACGATCAGAGATGGTGATCCCGGGAAGCTCTCCTTCGAAAACTGTAAAGGAAACGTAATGGCAAAGGGGGTATAATGCTAAACGCGACAGCATACCTACCTTCTAAAAGGCTCTATATATAGAAGGCAAAATTCCACCATTCACGAATATCAAATCATATCGCTCTGTTGCGACGCGGCCTCTCATAACCTACTTTATCTTTACCCAGTTATGACAAGAAATCACGGTTCATGTATTCATACTATAACCATGATCACTTCCTCATTTCGTTTAAATCCATTATTGCGCTTTGATTCACACATATTTGTCAGGTCATTAATCTACATTTGCCACTCTCCACCCAGGTGCGGGTAAATGGGTACTCGGTATGTAGAAATTCCTTCAATGCTTTAGCACCTTATTATGGCAGATCAGCTAGAGTCGGGGTAATTTTTATGATACTTTATATTAAGCGCAGTAGAGTATAAATAGTGGCTGCGCTATAAGGATGGATCTATTATTATTATTGTAATTATGTAGCTGGGAGAAAGAAACAAATATGTTTGTCTTTTATACGGAATTATAATGACAAATCAACTAATCTTTAGCTAAATATTCGAGTGAACTTTTACTTCTATTTTTCATAATGATCAGCGTTTTGTTTCCAAAGCTTTATATTTTTTTTTTAATGATTATTTACTTTAATAACTTGGTAATTTTGCTTTGTTTTAATTCTACTTCTATTTTGCATAATAATCAGCGTTTTGTTTCCAAAGCTTAATACTTTTATGTGATTAATGATTATGTACTTTAATAACTTGGCAATTTCTTTTTTGTTTTTATCGGTGTTTTATGACTATTTCTAATTGTCTACATATTTACCATTAGGCAATCAATCCGTGGACTATTACTACATACTAAGCCAGATTGAATTGGATTCAATTAAGTTGAGTTAGGAAATCGTATTTCATCAGCACATTATATTGATTTTACAATTTTTATTTTACACCACGATCTTTTTTATTTCACGACCAAAATTTGATACTGTTTAAACCGATTTTATTATGAAGAAATAATATAACTTTTCTTTACCATGAACTGTGCAACGATGACTTTCATGATCAGGCCTTAGAAACATTTTGAAATTTCTTTACTAGTTCATGCTGTAAATTCAGCGTAATTCTGTTATGAGCAATGTTCCTTTCATTATGTGATTATTACACCAAAGAAACAAGTAGACAGTTTTATCGTTTAAGGAAAATCCAACTACGAACTGAATTATGTAATTACATTTATTTCTCTGGATGCTCAATGTAGAGAGCCTAAATTGCGTTGTCGAAAAATCTACCATGAATAAAACTATTCAACTCGAAAAGAAAAACATGTACGAGTACGAGTGATACTTATCTTTTTTTTAAATGAATTGATTTCTGTAAACTATATTCTCTGATTTATTCAAAACAGTGGCGTGGCTACGGGGGCACCCCCCCCCCCTCCAATCGAATAGATAACTAAATTTAAAAAGAGGCGAGAGCGAGTCGAGAGATGAAGGAAGAGGAAGAGAACGTTAGATGTGTAAAGGAATAGATCGTTCGAAAACACTCTTCAAAGATAACAATATAATATGAATCAGTTACGTGGAAACAACTACGGTCTCAAATGAAATCTGTTATAAGAGGTGCATTAAACGAGTATCGAAAAAGGCTGTGGGATGATCCAATCTGCGCCCTTGATGTAGTTTACAGCAGAGAAAAAATGAAATGGAGATAGGAGTGAAAGATTGAAGACATACGGGGAAAGAGACAGAGAGTATGTTTGTGTGTTTGTGTATGTTTACTTAAAATGCAAAAGAGGCAAGGGATATATCCCCTCCAAGCCTAGTGAATCTGCCCTCTTAAAGTTTGACCGTCTAGGACGTTTTTAAACCGGGGTACCGCGAGAGTATTTTACTTATATTAAGAATGTATTTTAGAATAACGTCATCTTCATTGACAACAAGAGGATCAAACATTTAGTTTTACATTTTATCTAGTGTATATTGGTGAATAAATAAAAAAAATTCCATAATGAAAGTGCTTTTTTTTTTTTTTTTTTAGAGATCAAAACACTCCTCTTTTTTTTTAAGAGCACATTTTTAATTTATTTTTTTGTCTGAGGAGGGGGGGGGGGTTCGACCCCCCCCCCCCCTCCCCTAAATATTTCCTGAAAAATTTGGAGGGGGGAGTGCCTCTTCATGCAATGGGTACATGTTTTTTCTTCTTTCCTTCCTTATGGAGGCAAGATGTTCCCCTTCCCCCAATACTATTCTCTCTCTCATCCTCTCCATCTCACTCTCTTATTTCTCTCTCTCACTCACTCGCTATCAACTCATTGACCTTAAAAAATGAAAAGAGCTCGCAAGATATGTCACAGAGATGCAATTTTTCTTTTGATTGAACCCATCTACACAAATTCATAACTTTCTAATTTTTAATGGGGTTTCGCTCAAAATATCACTGACCTGTTCGTCTCATTATTCTGCTTCAAAACACCGACTTAATTCCAGTCGGACTTCTCCTTTAATAAAGTCTTTCATTTGCCCGATTATCATCCGATTTAACTGGCCGACTAAAAGATGTTTATTCACATAACTAGTTACGGCGGTAACCTACACAAATGAGATAAAGATGTAATGTCATGAATAGAATGAAACCAGTAATGTTTACATGAACATATACGTTGTATTTATTGTCATACTCGATATCAACATATCACTTTATGATTTCTGGAGTGGGACACTCGTTTACGACATCCATAAGGTTTAGTGTAGTCCTGAGAAATGGTTTTGGTCAAGCTACATCTGTGTTACTGAGACCATATGGTAACAATAAAAAACAGGACATGGTAATTAAAAAAAGAAAACATTGTATAGCCTCTATGGAATAATGGAACTTGTGAGAAAAAGAAGGGAAAAACAGTCGAAACTGAATCTCGGTAGGTTGCTGTATCTCTACAATCTCATTGATTTTCGCTAATTATAAAAAAGCACTTACAACATTGTACATACCTACATGTATGACTTACTGTTGCCTATAACGTTGGAATATTTTTTCTTACTTATTTTCATGAAATAATTATGACAATATTGTTTATTCTTGATTAACTTCATATCTATTCAGAACTTTTTCGATCAATCTAACAAGTCCTAGAAATTAAATAAAGATCTGAACAGAGATAAACCTTATCTACACCTGTATATCAAAATATAAATATTGTCACAATAGTTTCATGAAATCAAAATTTATTCCAAATGTATGGGCAAGAGTGTAATCATAATATTTCAATTCACATGTATAATTTTTGTACCAGCTTTCTTTTAAATAATGAGATTTTCAGTAACTGATTTTTTTTCTTTTGTGTTAAAAATGTCTTTCCCGTATTCCTCTCCAGGCTGATTTCAGGAGCGCATCACATAATCAGTTGTGATCCTTACAATCACATCTTGAAGTAATACAGGCTATGGGATATTGAATGGGCCCTAGAGTGGTTTTCTTGATGGTCTGTGCTGCCCTGTTTGTCAATTTAATTCAAAGGTAAAGACCAGTATTGGAAACGCCCCAATTTTTAAAAAAATGGAAGCTCTTTATTACCAATCATGTGAAAGAATATGTTTTGACTAATACATGATGATAAAAAATTTGCCGGGAAACCGCCTACTAATTGATATATTTGGTAAATTAGTTTATCTATTGGACTGTGAGAGATAAACGCACGTGTCGCGCACGTGTGCGTAGTCCCATATACATCTTTTTGTGTACAGTGCTTGAAACTTTACGAAGACTGGGCCAAATTTCTTATCATTTTGATGATTCCAGAACCTTGCAGTACACACCAATACTTATATGCTAGATGATCAACTTTTTCTGATCGATTCCACAACGTTTCCTTCACAATGCAATCGCATGACCAGAACCGGTCTTTATCTTTAAACCCTGGACATTCAGCTTCATTAAAATAGTTTTTCAACAAGTCATTAGACTCCATATTGAAATATATCTCTTCAGAACATCAATGGTAACAAAATAGAAAGAAAAATCTCATGAGTGAAACATCTGCAAACATGTATAAGATGTTTTCTGAAGAAGATATTCCAACATGCATAAACATTACTATTATTATCTATAAATTGCATGACACATAATTCTCACATTGTTTTCTAGGGTCCTATGGTTCCCTCTAGCTGACACATTTTCAATGATCATAATGCATCAGAGATTATCAATTCGTACTAAAGATCATTTTATCTTTATATTTGTATTAAAAGACAACTCTCTCAACTCTTTATTCCACACTGGTAGACGAGTATTTGAAAGCATCTGCAACATACATACACAGGTGTAATATGTGATGGACACTTTGCTTGTGTTCGCAAATACATGTACATGATTTCATGTTTTCAGCAAATGTTTACATTATTATCATACTATCATTATTATTATTATTTTATTAATATTATTATTAGCATTACTATCATTTTTATCATTATCATTATTACTATTTTGGAATAATGATATTTTTGGTACATTTTTTATTATTATGCTGAATTAAAGAATTCATAATGCTTTGTCTTAATACCTCAGGAACAGTTATTACACTTTCGTTAAATTAAAAAAATGCCAGGAGAATTGCAGTGTATGTAAATTTTAAACTCACAAAGTTTATTTATTTATTTTTTTTTTACAAAAAAACTATCTTCATCCATGGGCATTAAAAAATACTATCATTTATGCAAAATCGCTATTTCAAATTATAAATTTCTACATAAGTGAAAACTTGAAATGAAAAATTAGAAGAAAAAAAATGAATGGAAATTGAATTGAAATAAAGAAATGAATAATAATAATGATAACAATAATACTAGTAAGAATAGTAACAATTATAATAATTATAATAATACAGATGATTTTCTGCTTATGGTTTTCCATTTGATTACATGAACAGCACCTCCAATAAAATATGAATTTTTTCTCCATACAAAATGAGAAATGACAATACATGTGTACATGTATTTTGTTTGATTACAAACTATAAAGTGAATGGAGTTGTAGAGAATACAAATTTGCACCAAAAAATGAGATCTTTACCGTTATGACTTTTAACCTTCAATAGCCTCTTCTGGTTTTCTGCTTTTAGGATGAAAACGGAAATACGTGACAGCCATCAACATAAAATTTTAGGTCAAACTTAATAAATAATTAAAAGAAACAATCAAATAAAGATTTATTTAAGGAAGGAGGTGTGGTCCAAGTCTGTTGTTTATGTGTTAGTAAGATTTTATAATAATATCCTGCCTATTTTATAAGCTTTCATTAGTGATAAAAAGAAAAGTGGTGTTTCGGTGTGTCTTCTTGAAAGATAATAGAAACCTCTACTAAAAAATTGGTGGCAAAGCCATTGCCTAACTTGTATCTTCACACACCATATAAATGGATGAATAACAACATGGTTGGTACATGTATGCTTAAGTTGAAAGTGTCTACAATTATTCACGATGAATAAATAAATGCAAAAGCCTTAACAGGGGAAGTCCATCCTGATAATGATTTTGTTTCAATAAAAGCAGATTGAGAAAAAGAACTTGGAGAAAGTGTGAAAAATATCTGATTAAAAATTGGAAAATTACATATATTTTTGACGATATCATGAAAATAATAATATGCGCTTCCAAAGAGCTTTGGAAATTATTGGAAATTATTACCCCGGCTTTAGCCTTTAGCAAGGCTTCCATTACGGCTCTCGAGCATTTCAGGGAATTAATTCCTGCCAGGTACCCATTTACCTCACCTGGGGCGAGTGTGGCAAATGTAGATTAATGTCTTGCCAAAGGACTTTGCTGCCGCGGCGGCACTCAAACAGCGGATCTTGTGATCAACAGTCTGGTGACATATCCACTCGACCACGACACTAATTTCATCAGTGTAACATAAATCGGCAACACTGTGTTGTATCTCGGGAGTTCCTCTCCAATGTGCCCTGTACAGAACACGTCATCAACTTTCAATTTCTTAGTTATTGGTGACGGAATAGATTTGTTTCAATTGGGAGGGGAGCTTGCAAGATATGCCACATAATTGCCAATTTGTATTTGATTGATTTGATCTGTTTGTGCTCCAACTTTTACTGACCAGTTTCTCTTACTTTTCTGCTCCTATCAAATCCAACATAATATGAGGGTAGACTTCCCCTTTAATATAACTAGAAAAAAATATGTAGACTAACTGTTCAAATGTTTGTTCATGTTTAGCCAATTGTTTAATTCATTCTATTTTATGGTAATATCTCTTGTGGGGGAATAATTTTTGCACTCCATAATTCACGTTACAAATAGTTGCCAAGAGTATGCTCCTTGTTCATGTCTCTATACAATGCAGATTATATACAATATTTACAGGTTTTGTAGCATGTGGTACAAGATGCCAACATTAAATAAAATGTTTGAAAACAAAAATAAGCTCTAAAAATGAGTCTATGGAGATCATTTTTTCTTGACCTCTGGTAAGCACTTTGGACAATACCACTTGCCCTTGGGTTTCGTCGAGAGTCCTACACATCCAAAATGGAACCATTCATAAGGGCAGTCTTTATTGTCACATCCGACCATATCTCCGTAAGAGACTTGCTGGCATAGACAGTATGTTGGTTCGTTGGGATCGATGGGGGGATCTATAGGCAAGATGTCTCGCTCCTTGGTCTTGTTGCGCTTCTTCTTCTTGGCCTTGGGGTTGTCGTTCTGCTGCGGCACCCTGTGGTTGTCTTTCTCCTTCACCACGTCGCTGTTGCGGCTCCGCCTCAGACGCTTGCTTGCTTTCTCCGCCGGCGCTTCAGGCTCCACGACAACTGGCACAGCCTTCTTTGTCTTGGAAGGGGGGTCGGGAGGATGCTCTGGCTTCTCCGTGATCTCTAGGTGGGTGCGGTTCATGTTCATCTGACGGAGCCGGTTCTCCACAATCTCTGATATCTGGGATGCAAACTGGAGCTTCTCATCTCCGAGCTCCTGGCTTTGGATGAGACAGCGATGAAGGCGAATCAGAGTGCGTCGTTTGTTGTGATTGTCCAGATCCTTGGTGGTCAGTGTTTCGTAGAGCTGCTTGATTTCTCTAAGAACACCTATAGAAGAAATCAAATGAAGACTTTAAAGAGAATTCACGTTCAGAAAATCTCCCCTAGTGGATAGCTGAGATTTGATGACTCTAAGAATGTAATTTGTTTCCAAACATAAAAAAAAGTTTTTTAACCTCTATATTACATTTAGATCCATCATCCATCCTGACTCTAGATCCATTGTAGATCTATATATTAAAATGTTCAGTTTCTCCCTATACAAGTACAAATAAGTTATCATTAGTACTTATGGATTACTACCACCAGCCCCTCTCCCCCACAAAAAAAATATATAAATAAATAAATAAAAAAATAAAAAATGGAGAGTCATTCAATAACATTCGGATGGTATCTAAACCCCATTTTGGTAGTTTGAAAGTGTAGGGATAAACTATAATATGTAATTATCTAATCCATCCTGACATTCTGAAAATGACCTGCTTTCATTAACAACATTTTCTTCAGAAGTTGAGGTTTGAATTGTACTTAAAAAAGGCCCTAACTGAGGGCCTACCGGTAGGCATTTTTCTTCATGAACACCTTAAAATTAAATGTGATCATGCAAATTTCAGCACCAGGCCAAGAGTCTGTATATATTTTTTATTTCAGCTTGCCAATATGTTTTCTTCACAAACACTACAAAAAATAAGAAAATAATCTGGCACTAATACTAATAGCGACTGATAACCCATGGCAGGCACAGCCACAGAAGAATTCCAGACAACTCGCCACAAAGACAACCCGCCCCAAGACAACCCGCCACAATACCCTGGACAACTCGCCACAGGCGAGTTGTCCAGGGTGGGGTGCTTTTCGGACAACTCGCCACATTTTTTTCCCCTCATGATTTCTAGACGTAAAATCCCTCATCTGAGATGAAATTGTAATTTTTCATGATTTTCGTGCTTTTATAAAAAGTCATTACAAAGAATAAAGAATAAAGCTGATTTCCCTTGCAGCAATAATATATTTTTGACAAACCGAAGGCATATACGTTCGCCAGATCATTGGGATAACTTCTCGGTATTTAGATCTAGAGGTCTGTAACAGCTGCATTTTTTCTGTCTCAGAAATTGTTTAATGGTAGGATACTGGAAGCACTGGCGTACTGATGGGGGGGGGGGGGGCAGGGGTGGGTATTTGACCCGCGAAATACAATTGAAATCTGGTTTATTTCTATGTGAGTACCCCTACCCCTCGGGGGGGGGGGGGTATACAATGACACTGATAGTGATGAGAAAGACTCTCGGACATCTGCAGTATGAAGTTGCACCTGAAAACATTTTGTGCTTTTTGTTAAAGAAAAGAAAAATATACAGACTTAACCCTGTTAATGTTAATAATAATAATAAGTTATAATAATAATAATAAAATAACGTTGGTTTCTTTTTGACATTTTCATCGATCTTGCAGGAAAAGAGTGTATGCTTTATCATTAAATATGATTACATATGCATTTCATGCTCAATATTATGTTATTATTAGTTGTTATTCTCATGTTTCCTGTCATGACTGTGTTTATAAAATAATAATGAATACATAAAATGACAATTTCATCTAAGATGAGGAATTTTAGATCTAGAAATCATGAGGGGAAAAAAGTGTGGCGAGTTGTCCGAAAAGGCACCCCACCCTGGACAACTCGCCTGTGGCGAATTGTCCTGGGGCGGGTTCCTAGAAACCGTCATAAGTCTAACTTCTTGACTATCCCATTGAACCGCGTGTTAATTCTATAACACACGTTTCAATAGGATAGTCAAGAAGTTAGACTTATGACGGTTTCTAGGAACCCGCCCCTGGGTATTGTGGCGAGATGTCCAGGGTATTGTGGCGAGTTGTCTTGGGGCGGGTTGTCTTTGTGGCAAGTTGTCTGGACCCCCCACAGAGCTGCATTTTACTTATTATATGATATTACATTATTAGTAACCACTTTATCACAGGTAATGTCTCAGATCCTCATTACGGTAGATAACTTCACACAGGCGCGCAACCCACCATCGGTAGCACTTGTATTGTGCAGCGGTTTGCCGAGAAACCTGTGAAAAAGTGGTTACTAATATTAATATCAACGTTTTTCCGACAAATAGATCTACTCCAAAAATAACAGGAAAATTGACACGAGACAGGTACATGTAAGAAACATAGACTAACTACTTTTAACACATGATATTTATTTGTACATTTGATTAATATTTACTTCATTTTGGTTATGTTTTAGCAGGGTATCTCCTACTCCTAGACAGAAATAACCATCTGATTTGGGTCATTTCTTTAATAAAACTGACATTTGTGGACATTCCCCAATAGTGGAGCCAGACGTAGTCTCAGTGGAACAACCGACGATTAGAGAGACTGAAGTTTTCGGTCTAGGTATCTCCACGCCGGAGTTACAGGTCAAATTTTGGATAGGTTTCTGAACAAGCGCCGCCGTCTGTGTATGGCTATGGCCTTTTAATGGGAAATGTCGAAGCGACAGATGTCGGATTTTGAAAGATTTGTCTTGCCTAGGCTAGATCTAGGCCTTACCTACCTAAAATCCAGTACAAATTTCTAGGAATAAGAGAAAATTTCATTGCAAACTTCATCTACAAACTGATATCACATACATTACATTTTCAATAGGTATATCTATGGAATTTAGATGGATTCTAATGGCGGAGCATCCATTTGCTTGAAACGGCCGTTGCACCGCAGTCGCATGGACATGCAGAAAAAGCGAAGCAGCGGCATACCTTGCATCTGCTAGCCGACAGGCCGGGGACGCGCGCCTTACAATCCCGCTGGTGTCAAATAGCACTTACTCTGATATGTACTGTCGATCTCGCGGATCTGAGACACGCTCCTTTGGAGATCATTTGGAAGGGATTCGATGCAATCCAAGTAGTCTTCCACATAACTAGTAGTTTGGAACATATTTGCCGCCGTGTGACTCATCTTGATACAAGATTCAGTCCGAATTAAACAAAATAATCAGTAAATTCGTAACTATGTTATCCAAAATGTCATGGCATCGACGTTGGTTGAGCAGAATCAAACATTAAAATAGAACTGCGCATGCGTAATGATATGAAGTTGAAAGGTCATTTTCAAGAAGGAAATTTGGATTATACCATTTTAGATAGGTAAAATATAATTTGTATTATTCAAAGTGTATGAATTTTAAACAAAAATTAAGTTAATAAATATTTTATTGTATTTATTAATTATATTATTATTCCTGATTTAGTAAGACTTAAACAAAACAAAGCTCTTAGTTTTAGGAAATGAAAAACGTTTTTATGATTTATCTCTTTATACAAATGGAATAATACTTTCTTCCGGAAGTTTGAGTCGCGGGAAATACGGAAGTAATCAAATAGTACCGTAATCATAACTCATATGCATGCATGCGCTATGCATATGCGAGAAACAAAAATCAACGGATTAGCAGGGCTCATGACGCCAGCGCTGCAGGCCTAGGGTCAGTTAGTTAGCTAGCTAGGCTGTACATGTACCTACCGCGCCAGGTATCTGTCAGTGTCGCTCGATATAGATCTACAGTGTGTAGCTGAGACTTCACTACCGACTTTGTGACTGAATCTGACTCTGAGATAGGTCTACTCTAGTCTACTTTGCATCATCCTGTCATCGACATCGAGGCCAGGACCTAGCTAGCGCTAACCTGGGCTAAGACTAAGTCTGAGTGAGTTAACTTATTTTTCACCATGGTCACAGACGGCTTTCATCGAAAGGGTGCGGTGCGGCGCGGCGCGGTGTGGTGTGCTCAACGCACCCATTCGATAAAAGAGGGGGGCCTTTTCTCGAAAGGGTGCGTTGAGAGCGGAGTTCCGTTTTAACACACCCTTTCGATGAAAGCGGGGGGGCTTTTCTCGAAAGGGTGCGTCGACTAGTCTTTCGCATCAGTCGTTTAAAATGAGGATCTCGGACAGAAGGTAATAGTTGCCAATTTAAGTATATCGAAAATGTATTAAATAAAATGGAATGGTCTTGATTACAGAGTGGTCTCTTTCGTTATTACTATGTTGATGGGGGAGACAAAGAGAAGGAGGGAAAGGGAAGATAAAAGGAAAGAAAGAAGAATAAGAAGAGAAGAGGGAAACGGGGGGGGGGCGAAGGACTCTTGCCAAAAAATAAATCAGAGAGAGAGAGAAGGGAAAGGGAAAGGGAAAGAGAAGATAAAAGGAAAGAAAGAAGAGGAAGAAGAAGAAAAGAGGGAAACGTGGGCAAATTAGGGCTTTTGCCTCCTCCCCCCCCCCCCGCCAACAAATAAATAGGAGAGAGAGAGAAGGGAAAGGGAAAGGGAAAGAGAAGATAAAAGGAAAGAAAGAAGAGGAAGAAGAAGAAAAGAGGGAAACGTGGGCAAAGGGCTTTTGCCTCCTCCCCCCCCCCCCCGCCAACAAATAAATAGGAGAGAGAGATAGAGATAGAGAGAAGGGAAAGGGAAAGGGAAAGAAAATATAAAAGGAAAGAAAGAAGAAGAAGGAAAGAGGGAAATGGGGGAAGGGCAAAAGGCTCTTGCCTCCTCCCTTCCCCCCCCCCCCCCCCGCCAAAAAAATAAATAAGAGAGAGAGAGAGAAGGGAAAGGGAAAGAGAAGATAAAAGGAAAGAAAGAAGAGGAAAAGAAGAAAAGAGGGACACGGGGGCGAAGGGCTCTTGCCCTCCCCCCCCCCCCCCACCAAAAAAAAATAAATAAGAGAGAGAGAGAGAAAAGGGAAAGGGAAAGGGAAAGAGAATATAAAAGGAAAGAAAGAAGAATAAGAAGAAAAGAGGGAAACGGGGGCGAAGGGCTCTTGCCTCCTCCCCCCCCCCCCCCCCGCCAACAAATAAATAGGAGAGAGAGAGAGAGAGAGAAGGGAAAGGAAAAGAAAATATAAAAGGAAAGAAAGAAGAAGAAGGGAAGATGGATACGGGGGAAGGGCGAAAGGTTCTTACCTCCCCCCCCCCCTTCCCGCCAAAAAAGAGAGAGAGAGAGAAGGGAGAGGGAAAGAAAATCTAAAAGGAAAGAAAGAAGAGGAAAAAGAATAAGAAAAGAGGGAAAGGGGGCGAAGGGCTCTTGCCAACAAAATAAATAAGAGAGAGAGAGAAGGGAAAGGGAAAGAGAAGATAAAAGGAAAGAAAGAAGAGGAAGAAGAAGAAGAAAAGAGTTAAACGGGGGCGAAGGGCTCTTGCCTCCCCCGCCAAAAGTAAATAAGAGAGAGAGAGAGAGAGAGAGAGAGAAGGGAAAGAAAGAAGAGGAAGAAGAATAAGAAGAAAAGAGGGAAACGGGGGCGAAGGGCTCTTGCCCTGCCCCCCCCCCCCCCGCGCCAAAAATAAATAAGAGAGAGAGAAGGGAGAGGGAAAAAAAATATAAAAGGAAAGAAAGAAGAGGAATAAGAAGGAAAGAGGGAAACGGGTGAAGGGCGAAGGGCTCTTGCCCCCCCTCCCCCCCCCCCCCCCGCCAACAAAATAAATAAGAGAGAGAGAGAGTGAAGGGAAAAGGAAAGAAAATATAAAAGAAAAGAAAGAAGAGGAAAAAGAATAAGAAAAGAGGGAAACAGGGGCGAAGGGCTCTTGCCTCCTCCCTCCCCCCCCCCCCCCCCCGCCAAAAAATAAATAAGAGAGAGAGAGAGAATCTGTTCTGATCCTGGTCCTGATCCTCAAGAGGGATATAAAGAAGACCAATAAGAACGTTATCGTTCGAGAGAGAGTGTTTGTTGCTTCTAGAACATTTTAGAATTAAGTCCCATCACATTGCAGTTGTGGGGAGGGACTATGATTATTACCCCCTTGGATGGCTTCCCAGAGTCTGGCTTTGAAGGTTTCGACTGCGTTGCAGGCAAAGATGCTGGGGGGGGGGGTAAAGTAAATTCCAGGCCCGTACGGTTCTTGGAAAGAAGGTGAGTCGATTTATATCCGTCTTGCATCTTATGTTGGAGAAGGAGAGGGAAAGAGAAGATAAAAGGAAAGAAAGAAGAGGAAGAAGAAGAAGAAAAGAGTTAAACGGGGGCGAAGGGCTCTTGCCTCCCCCGCCAAAAGTAAATAAGAGAGAGAGAGAGAGAGAGAGAGAAGGGAAAGAAAGAAGAGGAAGAAGAATAAGAAGAAAAGAGGGAAACGGGGGCGAAGGGCTCTTGCCCTGCCCCCCCCCCCCCCGCGCCAAAAATAAATAAGAGAGAGAGAAGGGAGAGGGAAAAAAAATATAAAAGGAAAGAAAGAAGAGGAATAAGAAGGAAAGAGGGAAACGGGTGAAGGGCGAAGGGCTCTTGCCCCCCCTCCCCCCCCCCCCCCCCCCGCCAACAAAATAAATAAGAGAGAGAGAGAGTGAAGGGAAAAGGAAAGAAAATATAAAAGAAAAGAAAGAAGAGGAAAAAGAATAAGAAAAGAGGGAAACAGGGGCGAAGGGCTCTTGCCTCCTCCCTCCCCCCCCCCCCCCCCCCCGCCAAAAAATAAATAAGAGAGAGAGAGAGAATCTGTTCTGATCCTGGTCCTGATCCTCAAGAGGGATATAAAGAAGACCAATAAGAACGTTATCGTTCGAGAGAGAGTGTTTGTTGCTTCTAGAACATTTTAGAATTAAGTCCCATCACATTGCAGTTGTGGGGAGGGACTATGATTATTACCCCCTTGGATGGCTTCCCAGAGTCTGGCTTTGAAGGTTTCGACTGCGTTGCAGGCAAAGATGCTGGGGGGGGGGGGTAAAGTAAATTCCAGGCCCGTACGGTTCTTGGAAAGAAGGTGAGTCGATTTATATCCGTCTTGCATCTTATGTTGGAGAAGGAGAGGGAAAGAGAAGATAAAAGGAAAGAAAGAAGAGGAAGAGGAAGAAGAATTTGTGTTCTGCCAGTGTCACAAATAGATATATAAATATGCTCATCTGACGATAATTTGATGTATAAAACCTCTCACCTTCTTGGGGCTCCGCCCCTTGGATCCAACACCAATTTGTGTCCTGCCAGTGTCACAAATGGATATAAAAATATGCTCATCTGACTGTTATTTATTGCCCAAAACCCCTGAGCTTCCGGGTGCTCCACCCCCTGGACCCCACGCCAATTCGTGACCCCTGTGTCACAAATAAGGTATAAAATAATAATAATTTAATGGACAAAACTCCTGAGCTTCTGGGGGCTCCGCCCCCTGGACCCAACACCAAATTGTGTCCTGCCACTGTCACAAATAAGGTATAAAATTATGCTCATCCGACGTTAATTTTGATGATTAATACCCCTGAGCTTCTGAGGGCTCCGCCCTGTGAAAAAAACGTGTAAAAAAAAACACGTTAATTTTTACCGTTTTGGGGAGATACCCCCCCCCCTGGCGTTCAAGGGGGGGGGGTACGATTTTTCAAATTTTTGAGGGCCCCAAAAAAGATTAGTGCTCTCTAGTAATTTCGCGACTACTCCGGAACCGCGGCAGATATAAAGTTTTTCTATCATGACTTTTTTTTTTCGAATCTTACGCATCTTTTGAAACATTTTTTTGTTGAAAATCGGACGTATAATTGCGGAGTCACGTGACCTTTTGTTTTTGCATGTCGGCCCTAAAATCGCTCATTTTTGTGATTTATGTACCAAACATATGGAAATACCATTTATTCTTTTAAAAAAAGAGAAAACATTGGTTATTTGGTCTTGTTTCAAGTTAATGTGTTTGATTTTGGGTAAAAATAGTTGAATTGTGGTTAGAAATGAAATGAAATAACAAAATAATATAATACATAAACACAAATTATCAAAACAAGAGATAACATAGGGATAAACTGGCTCTTCCAACTTTGTTGTCGTATCATTATTCTAACGAATATATGAAGTGAAAAAGAACGCTCGAATATGAATTATATATGATTTATGGGTAAAAATGTGAATTCTCTGACCTTGTTTGCATAAATTACCATTAATATGCATTTTCGCGGCGATCGGCTGTGAAACGGCCGAGATCTCAGAAGGGGGACCCCCCCCCCCACCCTCAAGTCCACTCCAATCACATTGAAAAAAAGTATGACTTAAATCATCTCTCTCATCATTATATAGTATTCATGTTTTTAATATTATTTATTGTCCATTAAACAAGTTCATAGAGAAAATACATATCTCTCTGCAACATTAAAAAAGAATCTTCATTAATATGTCTTAATTTGTATTGATAGCCTTGTGGTCGCCAACAGTGGCGTAGGCAGGGGCGTCTCCAAAGGGGGGTGTGGGGGTGCGACACCCCCCCCCCCCACCTGTCAGGATATGGTCGGTAAAATTGCGCTGCCGTCGGGAAAAAAGAGAAAAGGGGGAGGGGAAAAAAGAGAGTAAAAGGGAAAGAAAAGAACAAAAGAAAAAGAAAAGAAAAAAAAAAGAAAAAAGAAAAAAAAGGAAAGAAAAGAGAAGAAAGAAAAGAAAGAAACAGAAAAACGAAAAAGAGGGAGAATAGGAAAGACAGGAGGCAAGAGCCCTTCGCCCCCGTTACCCTCTTTTCTTCTTATTCTCCTTCCTCTTCTTTCTTTTCTTTTATCTTCTCTTTCCCTTTCCCTTCTTTCTCTCTCTCTTATTTATTTTTTTTGGCGGGGGGAGGGGAAGGAGGGCTATAGGAGGCAAGAGCCCTTCGCCCCCGTTTCCCTCTTTTCTTCTTCTTCTTCCTCTTCTTTCTTTCCTTTTATCTTCTCTTTCCCTTTCCCTTTCCCTTCTCTCTCTATCTCTTATTTATTTTTTGGCGGGGGTTGGGAGGGAGGAGGCAAGAGCCCTTCGCCATTCCCCCGTTTCCCTCTTTCCTTCTTATTCCTCTTCTTTCTTTCCTTTTATATTTTCTTTCCCTTTCCCTTCTCTCCCTCTCTCTTATTTACTTTTGGCGGGGGGAGGCAATAGCCCTTCGCCCCCGTTTTCCTCTTTTCTTCTTCTTCTTCCTCTTCTTTCTTTCCTTTTATCTTCTCTTTCCCTTTCCCTTCTCTCTCTCTCTCTCTTATTTATTTTGTTGGCAAGAGCCCTTCGCCCCCTTTCCCTCTTTTCTTATTCTTTTTCCTCTTCTTTCTTTCCTTCTAGATTTTCTTTCCCTCTCCCTTCTCTCTCTCTCTCTCTTATTTATTTTTTTGGCGGGAGGGGGGGGGGTGGGGAGGTAAGAACCTTTCGCCCTTCCCCCTATCCATCTTTCTTTCTTCTTCTTCTTTCTTTCCTTTTAGATTTTCTTTCTCTTTCCCTTCTCTCTCTCTCTCTCTCTTATTTATTTTTTTGGCGGGAGGGGGTGGGGGAGGTAAGAACCTTTCGCCCTTCCTCCGTATCCATCTTTCCTTCTTCTTCTTCTTTCTTTCCTTTTATATTTTCTTTCCCTTTCCCTTTCCCTTCTCTCTCTCTCTCTCTCCTATTTATTTGTTGGCGGGGGGGGGGAGGAGGCAAGAGCCCTTCGCCCCCGTTTCCCTCTTTTCTTTTTATTCTTCTTCCTCTTCTTTCTGTCCTTTTATATTCTCTTTCCATTTCCCTTTCCCTTCTCTCTCTCTCTCTCTCTCTCTCTCTTCCTTTCGCCCCTCCCCCGTTTCCCTCTTTCCTTCTTCTTCTTCTTTCTTTCCTTTTATCTTCTCTTTCCCTTTCCCTTCTCTCTCTCTCTGATTTATTTTTTGGCGGGGGGGGGGGGGGGCAAGAATCCTTCCTCCCCCCGTTTCCCTCTTCTCTTCTTATTCTTCTTTCTTTCCTTTTATCTTCCCTTTCCCTTTTTTCCTTCTCTCTGCATGTCTCCCCCATCAACATAGTAATAACGAAAGAGACCACTCTGTAATCAAGACCATTCCATTTTATTTAATACATTTTCGATATACTTAAATTGGCAACTATTACCTTCTGTCCGAGATCCTCATTTTAAACGACTGATGCGAAAGACTAGTCGACGCACCCTTTCGAGAAAAGCCCCCCCGCTTTCATCGAAAGGGTGTGTTAAAACCATAGAGATATATTAAGTATATATCTCTATGGTTAAAACGGAACTCCGCTCTCAACGCACCCTTTCGAGAAAAGGCCCCCCTCTTTTATCGAATGGGTGCGTTGAGCACACCACACCGCGCCGCGCCGCACCGCACCCTTTCGATGAAAGCCGTCTGTGACCATGGTGACGTGTGACAACTGATGACATATGACTGTCATTTGTGTTAAGAAAAATATATTAATAGGGTCTAATCATGTTTTGTTAAATAATATCATTATCAATTATTTATTCATATTTTGCTAATCGTTATTGGCAACTTTTTAAACTTAAAATCAAGAGGTCAACAGTGCAGTGACAATGTATTTAGGTCTAGTAATTAACCTCATGACGTACCGAAACAAACACTAGTCTAGGCCTACTAATTCTCTTAATTTCTTTTAGTTTTGTTTTATTATATTTTTACCTTTAAAGGGGGTGTAGGTTTGGCAAATACTGGTTAACACCATCTACAACTTCTTTTGGACAACTGCATGTAAACGAATGGACTAGATTTAGAGTCTATATAACGGTCAGCGCGAGCTAGTGTTCGCGAAACAGACCGAAGTAATTCTCCTTGCGGTTCGGTTTAGCTTAATATGTTGCACGCATGTGAATACTGCGGTCGCATCGTCCGTAGTTGTATTATACCCGATTGGCCCTGAGTCAGGCCACAGGAAAGACACGCACTAGTCTCGTTTTAAATGCTACACCCCCTTTATTTTAACCCTTCTTTTTTATCTCTCTTCCAACTTTTTCAATATAGATCCTAGATCTGGATTTAATCTGATACTACTGATAGGACAAGAAAGAAGATCATGAATGAATCAGAAAGGAAGACTGACATGGAGGAGAAGCAGGATGAGGGAGAAGGACCGGTCAAGTTTCCATTCCCCTTCCCTCCGTACCCAATACAAGAAGACTTCATGAAACATCTGTACGAGGCACTGGATGGTGGCAAGATTGGTATCTTTGAAAGCCCTACAGGAACAGTAAGCTCAGCTGATTCTCTAATTCGGTCTGCATTGGTGAATACATGTACATGTACCTACCCACAGACAGAATGGGAATAGTTGTCCTAGAATTAACATAAAATGGACCAGGAGCCATGAGGTACTAAGTTGTTTAGGATTTAAAAACTTACAATCTAGCTGAAGCCTACAGTATATCTATAGCAGTAATCATGGAACGTAGACCTCGATTGAGTCATTGAGAGAACCAAGTCAATGTGTCAGTACCACAAGACCTCAGGTATTATGACAGCTACATTTGTAGTCTCTCTATTAGCTCCTACCATGTAAAGCTGTAGGTCTTTCAGTTACCGTACACTTTTTATTTCATCAATGAGCCTACAAAGTTGAAATATACTTTGTATTTCTCAATGAGCTCACAGCATACACTTTTTATTTCATTAATGAAAAAGAACATACCCGTAGTAACAGTATTTCGTGTAGTATACGTATTTCAATGAAATTGTCATCATCTCTAAAAACTGGTTAAACTTCTGTAGAAACTAGGCGGTACGGCTAGCAGTAAATTAAAGAAATCTCCCATTGATGTGATGATATCAATACTCCTAAAATTTCAGCACTATTCATGGTTTTGTCATTGTATGTCTTTGATATGGTGCATGAATTTTTTGTTCAAACAACAATATATTATAAAATGTCAAAGAACCCATGCCAAGTTGAGCTATGTTTTTTTTTAAATGATAATTAATATATTTTGGTGACAGAAAATAAATAATTTCAGGGAATTCTTTTTATGAATTTTATCTTTTGTGCACATCTTCTATCTAGGGAAAGTCTCTGAGCCTTATTTGTGGAGCACTTAAATGGCTGACTGATCATGAGAAACAAAAACAGGTGGAGTTGGAAGCATTGATGGAACAGCAGCAGAGTGAGGCTCATGAACAAAGGTGAATTCCCCCTCTGAGCTTGTCATGGAGGTCAAACCAAAGTTTTTATGTGTCTGGATTTATACACAGAAGTCTAAAAAAAAAAAAAAAAAACCTTTGACATAAGCCTCATTAGCAAACCATAGATAGCACTGTTTACCTTTATACTGAATTTACATTACAGGTCACTTCATGTGAAGTAGGCTTATTGTAACATTGATGATATTGAGAGTCCACTCAAACTTACTATTTTTCACATTGTTGTTTTTTTGTAGCTTTTTGTTGCTTTTTGTTGCTTTTTTGTTGTTGTTGTTTTCTTTTTCATTTTATTAATTTCAATAAAACTGGTCTACATTTTCAGTATTGATTGTAAACTCATTAAAGAGAAGGTTGAGTTGTGGGAAGAGGTGAAAAATAATTTGTGAGCATTACTCATTCTTATTATGCAAGTGTGGAAGAACATCAGTTAAGACATGTTCCCTGAAAAGCATGGCTCTTCAAATGCCTTCATATTCTAAATATGCATGTAACATCGTAAAAATCGGGGGGGGGGGGGGGGGGTTTACGCCACGTGTTCGTGTAGTCCCATATACATCTTTCTGTGCAAGTGTTTGTAACTTTACCAAGACTTGGCCAAATTTCTTATCATTTTGATGATTCCAGAACCTTGCAATACACACAAATTCTAATATGCTAGATGATCAACCTTTTCTGGTCGGTTCCACACCGTTTCTTTCACAATGCAATCGCATGACCAGAACTCAACTTCATCTTTAATGACTCATATTATATTTGATAAAGGGTACATAAATCAAAGATGGGTCACTTTGGTCATGCTCTGCTACTGTATGTCATTTTTTTTCCTGCTGTGCCCTCTCCCCTCTCTTCTTAAACATCTCCCAATGCAGCAATGGAACTACGCAGTCATCAGGAGCTCCTGATTGGGTTATGGAGTTTGAGTCAAAGCGAGATCAGATGGAGAAAACGACCAAGCTCATGGTAATCAATTGCAATTTTCTTTTATATTATAGTATTAATGACTGCTATGAGAGATATAGTTGTTTTTAAACGCTCAAGGGGAGGTTACATCGTGCTATCGCCAACATCGGCTTCATAGGGGTGAGGAGAAGGACGTTGCGAGGTACAGTGCTTTTGGTGCACACAACATACAAGTGGAGACTCATATGCGGGCTATTGGTGTTCAAATACACTTCGTAGGACAGCTCATCTCAACCTTTTGTGGGCTTTAGTGTAGGAGGTACACCCTTCCAGTTTATTTGCAACGTCCTGATCATTGTCATGCCGATTTCCTCGAACAGCCACTTGGCCAAGGTAACTGCAGTGTATAAGCGGTCCATGCCGAGGTTCCTTCCTTTCAACTGTGCATGCTGTCGTAGGATGTTTACCATGTGCCTGACGAGTGCCACAGTTCATGTTACATAGTCTTTGGTAGGCTCCCCTCTTGGCTTCCCATCGTACGGTGTTGAGAAAAATGTGTATGGATATCTGGCAGCATTTATTGAGCGAAAGAGCATGCCATGCTTCGCCGGCTTGTTCTTGTTGTACTGTTTGATTGACATGTGTGTGCGCATGGGGAATAACGACGCATCGATAGTTAAGAAGTTGTCCAGGGTCATTGAAGAGGCGTAGTTCCTATTGAGCAGACGGTGCATCTCCCTGAAGGCTGCGAATCTATCGTGTTGCCACCATTCCTCCCTCGTTTCCATGTCGTCAAAAGACACCCTCACCAGCAAACACGTGAATCTATTCCTGGACATTGTAGCTCCAAAGATAGGATGGTCGGTGCGATCATTGAAGAGATGGTCGGTGTCTAGGTTGCCTTGTCCTAACAGATCGCGAACGTAAATGAGCCCGATGAGCGTGTCAACTCCTACACAGTCGTTTCCTTGAGATTGGTGTTTTTGTCACTATCCATCATGTCTGTCCTGGCCTTGGCCTTGGCCCTTTAATTCTGAATCTTCTGGTTTGTTTGTTGAAGAAGAAGTTTCATCATATCGTCATCAAACATGCATTCCCATGCGTCACATGCTGTTTCTGCCCTCCTAGCTCTTCCTCTCACTCCAGGCCTCACTGTCGAGATGTTAGCTACATTCTGTCTACCTCTCTGTGAAGTCTTCCGGTTCTTCCATGTGATTTTCTTCCCAGGGTCATATCTCTTGGGCTTCTCGATGATGGCCGTGTGTTCTACCTCCTCTGCTGGAATGTCTCATGCGTCGTAATTGGCTCTAAAGCTGCATCGGTTGAGTTTACTTTTCTGTTTCGAAGCTTCACTCTGTTCGGGTGCTCTTGAGGGTCTTTTCTGTCACTGTCACTAGAACTTGAGCCGATATCACAGGGTGCTACAAGAATTTTTTTCACCACTTGCCCTGTCGGGCAAGTGGGTTTTCAATTTACTTGCCCAAACAATATTTCCACTTGCCCAAAACTTTAAAGCGAAAAAGGACTCGAGGTTAAAGCATTTATTATCTCGTAATGATAAGTTAGTGTTTTAGATAGCAAATTAATGCACATACATGTACAGTGTAACTGTACTGAATAATAACCTAATATGTCAAAGAAAATGGTCAACAAAGGATGGTTGAAGGTTTAAAAAACGCATTTTATTGATTCTCCATAAATAATCAGATTCACATGAATCTCGGCAAGGTAGAATGGTTCAAGCAGGTTTAAGTTTTTAATATTCAGTCATGTAAAAAAGCATAATGACCCTGTTGTAAAAAATATGATACAAACATGTCATTAATGGTAGCCACATGAATAAATATCAAACATTTGACTTTTTGTACTTACTAGAAAATCCCTGTTGTTTATTCCATTCCGATTCGCACGTGTTCATTTCCCTAGAATAATGACGTCATATTTGGCGTGATTCAACCAATCGGCAATCAGAGAATAGCAAAGGCCTGTCGGTGCGGCCTGCAGAGCTAGAGAGAGAGAGCGCGAATAAGCTCGCAGCTGGTACGATCGCGCTAGCTGTCTCTAGCTAGCTCACGGCCGGCCGTGCGTGGAGGCGGAGCGGCATTCATGGCTTGAAGTGTCACTGTTGCATGCGCGCTGAGCTGGCTAGCTGTCTGTGAAGTTTTTTCGAAATCGGAACGATCGCTTTTTTGCTTCTGGATTTTGACGACGGGTAAGAAGTTGACGGGTGAATGGTAGAGTTCTTGGACACTAGGAAATTACTGTAAAAGTATCACTTGCCCGAATCGGGCAAGTGATAATTTGATTTACTTGCCCGACGGCTCAATTTGGTTGCCCCGGGACGTCGGGCAAGCGGGTTTGTCGCGCCCTGTATCATCAGAGTCGATTAGTTCACATAGATCATCTCCTTCTCCTGCATTGGCTGCTTCATCATCCAAGTCAGATTCCACAACAGGTGGATCAGGTTCCACATGTCTTCTCTGAATATACAAACAAACAAAAAAATTGGTTATTTCTCATCCATACAATTATATCATATATTTAGATTACGATTCTACACAAACAGTTATAAATTGTAATCATGAGATGATGTGATTACAGCTGTTTTATACGTACTTTTCTAAGTGTGTATGGATACTTATCCAAGTGTGTATGGATGCTTTTCCAACTGTGTATGGATACTTTTTTATGCGTGTTGATTGGCTAATTAATATAATAAGAGGCCGTCCGATTGGTGTTACTAAATGCTTCTTGTTGCTGGGTAGACCTGAAGATGAAATTAACTAAAGGAATGTTCAGAATGTTCAGCAGTAGATTGTTATTGTTATCAAAGCTGGCTGAATGGAAAGTACTAACGAAAGGTATGCTTAAAATGCTGAGTATTTACAATGTTGATAAACAAATAGCAGTTTGTGACCTTACAAAGTTCAATTCACTACACTCAAAGGAGTAATAAGTGCTACATTTCATAAACATGCATAAAACAAACAAACAAACAACTTTAATACAAACATACAAATAAACACACACAGGTACAAATATGTTTGCTACATGTACATGTTGTTTTCATATGAAACTATACATGTAGTTTTTACAATATTTTTCTGGTGAAAAGCGTCAGTTTCTTTTATATTTATAATTACCAATTTCTTATGTATTCTATTGTTTTTTAATTTCTTATGTATTTCATTATGTGAATAAAAAAATGCTTGGCCAATACTAAACAAGTATAGTCATGAATGTATGACTGCATAACATGAAATAAATCACTCATGATATTGATTTTGATAAAGATCATATAACTGCAATATACTTATACATGCACATTTCTGAGAATTACATATTTTGATTGACATGTGATGATATTTTGTCACCTAACACCCGAACCATAGGTCCGCCCATAACAAATTTGGTATCAAAAACCGTGAGAGACATGAGGGAAAAAACTCATGAAATTTCAGCGCCAAAGGTTCAGGGGTTTTGATGCAGCAGTAGGCAGCTAGGAGGGGGCCATTATGCCCCCCCCCCCCCCCCCCGGCCTTATTAGGGTTAAGATGTTGCCAATGACTTTCATTTTAAATTTAATTTTCAATATATTTGTTTTTAGGAAGAGAGAGAAAAGAAGCTAAAGAGAGAAGCCAAGTTGGATAAACTGAAGAATGACCTTCGTCAGAGATCTTCATTCAAGCGAAAGGTAATTTCCATCAGTCGATTTATTCCTGTGCAGTTAGCTTGGTAATAGATAAGAAACCCCCATCCAAACACAGATGTAAACAGACTACTTCCTTATTTTTTTCAATTTGTAAAATTATAATTACCATGTAAATTTGTTATAGCATTATATCCCTAGGTGAAGAATAATATTCAGCTACCCAAAAGCTTTGGATTAATGTCCCTTCTCTGGCTCAGCAGCCCAGATATGATGCTGAAGCATTCAAGGAATTTCTTCAGCAAATGTAGGGTTTCAATTTTTTTTTTGAAAGTCATTATATTATCATGCAGAGGTAGAACCACATTGTAAGGATATGGAGCTGGTAAATCCATCTCAGTGAGGCTTAAATGTTGGCTAAACCTTCATTCAGATATATGTCAAAAATGAACTTTTATTGAACAAACATCACAAACTATTATGCATTTCGCGTTCCGGACACATCTTTTTGTGTCACTTTATTTGTTCGCTAAGCTACCTCACTGATACTCGTTCACATCACCTGGGTCAAGTATAGTACGATAATACTCTGTAAAGAGGTCTGTACTCAAAAGGAAGAAGAAGAGTGGCAAATGTAGATTGATGTCTTGCTAAAAGACTATCTCATTGCTGTGGCAGGGATTTGAACTCTTTCTCTGGAGGGTTCCATTACATATGATTTTTACAATTATCTTTCAATCTCTCCTTGGTGTTCTTATCAGAGACTCTCAACCACGGATGAGACCGTAGGCCTGGACAAAGAGCTTGATGATAAAGATAAACGTCAAGGAGCTGGAGATGCTCCTCCTGGAGAAGAGGATGATGTTGATGATCATCTAGTTGCTGATTACCATAGCGATGGGGACAGTGCTGAATCAGAAGAAGATGAGGAAAAGGACGAGATAGACGAACCTGAAGAGATAACCAAGGTGCAGTTACAGATCACAACAGATTGTTTAGTTTTGCTTTGTTTTCATCGATCCTAAAGCTGTTCAAGATGGGTTTAGTTCAATTTACACACATTTCACAGTGATTTGAAAACACACTTTCTTGGCTTGGGGGTCAGAAATTAAGTAAGAGTCCTTTCCTAGCTGTTATGCCACAAACAGTTTTTCTTGTACCATTTTTTGTTTAGTGTGTTATATTTCAAATCATGTCCCTAGACTTTCTATCCACAACTCTTGGCGTTTATATTAATTTTGAAAATCATTACACACTCTACAAGTCAGTAACTGTTACATGACCAGAGTGTTGGCTCGTGTCAGTAAAGCATCCGCCTCACAACCGGGAGGTCGTGGGTTCGAACACCGGCCGCGTCATACCAAAAAGACGTTAAAAGATGGGAGTTGCTGCTACCTTGTTTGGCGTTCAACAATAAGGGATAGAGCAACGTCGATCTGGTGCTGCTCAGTGGCTGCCGGGCTCACAATCAATTGGGCAAAAAGAATTTTCATTTCGGTTTAATTAAATTTGGAGATTATTATTATTATTATTATTATTATTATTATTATGAATGTATTCATATATGTCAAGAAAATTGTGATTTCATTAAGGGAGGTGTGAGCTGGCCGAGTGGTACATTCACCTGCATGGTCAGCTCTCTGTCTTCGCCTTCAAAATGGCTCAGGCGGAACCAGGTTCAAAACTTAGTCACTACTTTCGGATGGTGACGTTAAAGGTCGGTCCCCAGACGTAAATAAGCATCTGGTTGATTACACGCTGCAAAATTAATACCCAACACACACAAACCAATCAAACAAAACAGAGATCTGTCTCACTGTGTTTCTTGATCTGAAACACAAATTGTAGAGCAATGTTTAATGTGCGCTTTATAGACCAGTTTTGGAAACGTCCCCTTCTCAAAAAATGAAATGGAAGCTCTTATTACCAAGCATGTGAAAGAATATGTTTTGACTAATACGTGATAATACAAATTTTGCCGGGAAACCGCCTACTAATCATCCGGACCGGATAGATATCGCGTAGTCCCATATACATCTTTCTGCGTACAGTGCTTGTAACTTTACCAAGACTGGGCCAAATTTCTTATCATTTTGATGATTCCAGAATCTTGCAGTACACACCAATACTTATATGCTAGATGATCAACCTTTTCTGATCGATTTCACACGTTTCTTTCACAATACAATCGCATGACCAGAACTGATCTATACCTTTAATATTTTGTTGTATTGTATGTTTTTTTTAAAATGTCTGTCTATCAAAACTACTCCTATTTTTCAGATCTTTTACTGCAGCAGGACCCACTCTCAGCTGAGTCAGTTTGTCCATGAGGTTCAGAAGAGTCCTTACCATGACGACGTTAAGGTTGTGACCTTAGGGTCAAGACAGAATCTCTGCATCAACGAAGCAGTGAAGAAGCTCCGATCCATGACCCTTATCAATGACAGGTGTCTAGAGATGCAGTCCAAGAAAAAGCCGGGTAAGATGGTCTCATATTTCACCCTCTACAATTATTTAAAATTGACCAAACAGTCTATTCATTATACAGTAGGCTTGCGGGTGCACCATGTGAGATTGTATATGTGATGTATATCTACATCACCATGCAAACCGACACTTACGAGCAGCATCTAGTCTAGTCATTCTCTGATAATTTCCATTGTTTGAAAATAAATTTTTAGTGGATAAGTAGGGAGTTAGTCATCAGTTTCTGTGTGAGAATAGTAATGAATTCTAAATTGCATTTATTTTGATCATTCTGTCTGCGCCGTCAACCTCATTCTCCAGCAGCCAAGAAAGACGATGATTCCACCACCAAACCGAAGCGAAAGCGCTCCAAGCAGTCCTTAAAGGCTTGCCCTCACTTCAGTCAAGGTCAGCTGAGTCTCTACAAGGACAGGGTCGCGGTAGAGGTCATGGACATGGAACAGCTCGGGAAGGTCGGCAAGGAATTGAAGGCTTGTCCATACTACGGCACTCGCTATGCGGTTCCCAATGCCCAGGTTTGTGATAATATCTTCTTGCCCAGAGTAATTACCAGTACCTTACATTTGTAGCTTTTCCACTCACAAAGAGCCTAGTTCGTGTTTAATCATGACAAGCATTTACTTACTCTTTTTCAGCAAAGAAAATGCTCTCCTGTTCATGGAATCTCTTCTGGGGTTTGATGTTGTAAAACTGCTATATATTTTTTAACCAAAGCTCTTTTAGTGCTTCCAGAGCTAAATTGCTTACCACTTCCATGAACTTTGATGCTGCTCTTTAGAAGGATAAGATGGACTTATAAACAATATGTAATTTCATACTGAATTTGTTAATTTTCTTGATGTTGTAGTTACATTTGTGTGTGTTGTTTTGTTTTAAGAGGAATTAGTTTAAACTTGCACAGTCTTGGTCCTGTTGTACCAATTATTATATCGTTCTTCATTTCTCTTAAATCATGTTATTACTGTATGAATTTCATGACATGCTGTAAAACTGTCATTGCTCTTGTTGATAGATATGTTAATTATTGCTGATTTCATAATACCACCCAATTATTAAACAATTATTGATAATACTACCGCACTCAAAGTTTTTCAGATCTAAACTGAAACAAAGTTGTGTATATTTACCTCACTCCCGGATTATAACACAAAGTTATTTTATTCATTATGCTCAATTTTTTAAAGTGTTTTTGCTGGATGAGGGGGGGGGGGGGATGGACAGTGTCTGTATAGAATATTCCATATTTATATTTGATTTGTTATCATTTCATATTCAGGTGCCTTCTATTTTAGGGAAGGTATCCTTTCATCTATTATTTGCCAATGTATATATTTAAGTTTATATGTGTTTTTACATTGTCGGATGATAAATTAATGAAATTTACTTTAATTTAATTTAATTTAATTTAATTTAATTGAAAATTGAATTGAACAGTTGGTTGTCCTGCCATACAACATCCTCCTGCACAAATCAACAAGGAAGGCCTGCCGTATCAATCTCAAAGGCAACATCGTCATCATAGATGAAGCCCATAATCTCATCGAGACCATCTGCAATGTTCATAGCGTTGAGGTCACAGGAGCACAGGTAAGTCAGTTTCACTATCCGTGTGATCTACCGGTAGTGAAAGCAATGGTTCTCTATTGCAGCCCTAGTGACAGTAACCTGCTTCAATTTGCAAATGATTCTCTAGAAGTATAGTTCTCCAACAGTTTCTCCAGGAAAAACAATTGATGTGTGCTTTATTTGACCTCATTTAAAGGGTTAGATTTAGGCATTTAGCCCAGGGTTATGTCAAGGGTTTTTATATTTGGTTCTTGTATAGCGCATATCATTTAATTACGTCTCTATGCGCTTCTAAAGAGCTTTCAAAATAATTTCCCCTGCTTAAGCATGGCTGTCATTAGGGCGCTCTAGCATTTCAAGGAATCAATTCCTGTCAGGTTTACACCAGGACTTAAGAATTCAGCTAGTGTAGGTTTTTTTTTTTTTTTTTTTTTTTTTTTTTACTGTAGAGCATTTTTTGCCAGGTAGGGTCGTACCACCAGAAGTATAATGGCCTTATTGAAGTCAGTTTCTCCTGAGCATTTGTAAGAGAGACGAGAATATGCATCTCCCATGTTTGCATCCAATCCTTTTTCTCTTTCTCAATTTATTTGGTGGTATAGCGGATACAAATGTATTTTGTCTGACTTTTCCTCACTTATTTCCCTTATAGCTTTGCAGAGCTCATTCACAACTGAGTCAATACATGCAGAAGTTTAAGTAAGTGGCAATTAATAGTCGTCTTATTTCATAATGCAGTTATGTGCAGGGCTTTGTGTGTATATATAGCTTTCAAAAGTGTATGTCCATTATTGTCAACAGTATGTAGTGTATAAATGAAAGTGAAGTTTGTCATTGTATTTCTCCACTTTCTCAAACAATTTTTTTATTATTCAGTACATACACATTAACCTAAACATTCTTCCAGTGGAATACCTATAATGAAATACCCTTCTTTTTCAGTCACACAGTTCTAACCTCTGAAAAAGTAGTGTTAGGTCATTGTGCGCTCCAAATATATCTCTTTGCAATATATCTATACATGTATAAATAAATTATTACTAATTAATTTACACTTCCAGGTATTAAGATGATTTGGTCACATATGTTTGATAAAGGCCCCTAAGATGCTCGTGGATTGTGCCATTGCTTTGCTGGGGACCCACATTGCGCCTTCAAATTCTCAACTACTCCCCATTTTCATATCTTCCAGGAGCCGGCACCTTGCCAAAAACTTGATGTATTGCATTGATTTTGTTACACTTTTAAGAATGACCCTAAGGCGCATGTCCATTGTCCCCTCAATTCATTGCCTACTCCCTATCTTTTTGTCTTCCAGGAGCCGGCTCCTTGCCAAGAACTTGATGTACATCAAACAGCTCCTTCAGATCCTCTCCAGCTGGGTCCGTCAGCTTGGAGGGAGAACCGACTCGGCTCCAGACTCCCAGAAGCTGAGTGGATCTGGCTCCACCTCCGTCTTCACCATCAATAATTTTCTCTTTGAGACACAAATGGATAACATCAATCTCTTCAAGGTAGGTTACATGCTACCTTGTATAAGCCTTGAAGGCTGCATGTCTAATACCAATACACAAACACTGTTACACAACAATAAGTAGACAGTTCAGTGATGTAGGACTAAGGGGTCACTTTAGAGCCAGTTTAAGGAATCCAGACCACAAGCATGACTTATCTCTTCAATTTCACAGAGTTCTGCCATTTTGGAATTAGATATTGTTTGGGGATTATTTTAAAGTCATAGTTGTCACCTCCCTCTTCACTGTCAATATTTTTTTCTTTGAGACACATATATGGATATTATATTAGATGTCAAACATCAATCTCTTCAAGATGGTTTGTATTTCATTCAGAACTCATGGCCCCAAGTATAAGATTTTATTTTCAGATCTGCAGATTTCTGGTATTTACATACTTCAATTTTTCTTTAAGTTTTGAAGGTGTTGGATGTCTTTTGTTAAAACACCAATAAACTAGACCATTTATACAATGCAGGTGCTTGTACGGCACAAAGATGATTAGCTACAAAATCAAAGAATAGCGACGGATACAAACATACTAAAGCTTTTTGTCTTGTACTCATCGGAGTAAACCTCGAAGAGTTGACCAGAAAGCCAAAATCAGACAATGTCAGGGGAAGCCAAAGGAACAAAATGCACACAAAAATAACTGGCAGTAACCATTTGTTTTTTGTTTTTGATATAAATAATTTGTATACCTAACTTTTGTATAAAATGCTTGGATTTAACAATGATTATTCGCAACTGAGCTTTCAGATTGCTAATATACCTTTGTCTTCTTTTGCGTCCTTCATTTAACAGCTGCAAAGGTATTGCCAAAAGAGTCAAATCTCCAGAAAGGTAAGCAATATTTTCTCATTTTAGCATTTATTTCAAAATGTCTATCCTGGCAAGTGATGAAATTACGGCTCAGAGAATTTGACAAATCACTGGGGCCTGCATGAAAAGAAGAAGTCTTTTATTGGACTCTAAAGAAAGATGATTTTGTCTTTAAAAAAGGGACATTTTGACAATAGTTCAAGTCTATGAGGGGGGGGGGGGGGCAGAAGGCCATAGTAACCACTAGGGCCCTGTCTTACAAAGAGTTGCGATTGATCTTATACCCCGTTCTCACTCACTTCGTTGGAGCGCTCTGGAGCGCTCTAACTAAGACCCGTTCCTCAGGAGCGGTTCTTAGGTGAGTGAGAACGGTCAAAGTAGTCCAGGAAGTGGACTTCTGGACCGCTCCAGAAGACCACCTTCCAAGGTGGTCTTGAGGAGCGGGTCTTATTAAGAGCGGTTTGGAGCGCTCTAACGTGCAATGTGAACGGAAAGCGTACTTTGAACGGAAGTGAGCTAGTGACCTTCGGTGCGAAACATGTAGTACGGTACATACAGTTTGTTTTCCGTGCGCGAAAAAATTGATCTGCTGACCTGAGCTGCCATAGCAACAAGACCACTTTGACTCGTGGAGCGGTTTGAGCCATTAAAAACTGCTCGGAGTGTGTACGCTCGCAAACCGTTCCTCAAGACCCGTTCCTCTGGAGCGGTCTAACTAAGACCACTTTCAAAGTGAGTGAGAACGGGGTCTAAAGCAATTGCAAGTCCTCTAATCAATTGCAATTTTGCAGTCTCCTATCTCATATCTTATGTACATAGTTGCGATTGATATTTATCGTAAATAAGTTGTGATTAATCGCAACTGTTTATAACACGGGGCCCTGATGGAATTTTTTTTTTGTGACATCTTTTCTGCAGTTGAATGGATTTGTTGAGAGATATCAACCACTTTCGGTCAAAGTTCATCAACCTGAGAAACCTAAGGGATCTGGTATGACCCAGTTCTTACATCAAATCAGCAAGAGAGATCAGGCTCCAAGTCAGAACCAACCCCCAACTCCAGGTATTAACAGTTATAGGTTGAGACTGGTCTATAAATTCTTTGGTTTATGTATTAAATGTGAAAATTTAATCAGACAGAATCCAACATTTACCTTGTTCCTCATGATAGAAGAATTAAAAGCAGCCAGTTCTCATTTGAAGGAGGTTTCTTTTTTTTTGCGCTCTTGTGTGCTCTACATTCTACCTCATCTTACATCACACAGATTATACATTGTATCTGGCTCAATCTAAAGAACGTACAGATAATGAATTGAAGCTTGGATGGGTTGAAGATGCAGTATTCTACAATGAATTATTATGGAAGCTTATTTAGTCTGCCTTGTCAGCTTCGACTAGTGTCCTTGTTGTGACCTTCAACTGTATTCACCCATTCCTCGAAGGAGCTTTGTTTTTTTGTGCTCGTATGCCCTGCGTTTTTCCATTCCCTAACCTAGCAATGATAGTTTGCTTAAACGCTCGCATACATGCATTCCTATTCCCACCCAGCTTTTATTATTACTATTATTATTATTATTATTATTGATTCACCAGAACAAAATATATACAAAAGAATTACCGGTACATAGAAGAACAAATCATACGATACAAAGGATGAAAATCAAGCGTGCTCATTCAACTGCAAGTCTAAACATTTAAACCCCTTCTTGAAATTCATATTTTAATCATTTCCGTTCTTTCTTCGATGCTTTTTCTTTTCAGATAAGTCAGGTGATGACGAGACTCATGTTTTTTCCTCTCCCTTGATGCACATCGAGGGTTTCCTCCTAGCTCTCACCAACGCAAACAAGGATGGACGAGTAGTCGTTAACAAGAAAGGTACGATTCATTTATTGACGGTTGTTAATCCTTTTAACTCTTCATGTGCTAAGCGAATGATCTCTCTGTGCCACATTGTATTTATCATGGGATAGATACATGTATACAGGCTTCAAGATTATTTAAAGCCCCACTGCACTACTTATAGCTACTTGCGCCCTCTATATACATTGGAATTGGGACAGGAGGCTTTATGCCACAGTAATTTAGTTAACTTTTTCTGTCCCTGGCGTTCCAATGGTTGATAATTATGTCTTATTTTGTATTGTGTACACTGATATGTAATGTTTTCCTTTGCCGAATAAATAATAATAATAATAATATATAGCAAACAATGCCTAATCGGTGATCATTGGTCCCCCATGATCCTCATTTTCCTATGTTAATGGAGAGCTGATTTGATGAGATAACAACCTGTCAGTGAACTTGCAGGGTGGTCTAATCCCTCCTGTAATCTAGTGCAGATAGGCCTTAACTGTTTCCAGTGCAAGATTAACCTACCTATATCATTGTTTAAAGGGTTGTCATGGAACTAATCAAGACAAGAAATTGGTAATTGTGCAAATCCACTGTGTTGCACAAAGCAATCTCATTATCATTTGGTGCCTATTTTTTGTGTGCAAAATTTCACGTGTGGCAAATGAGCAACCATGCAGATAGGCGAAGAAAGCAACCAAAGTATTACAATGTAGGTGGGCATTATTACCTTGGCAACCACTAATTATGAGCCATGACTATCTCTCTCTCTGTCTCTAGAACTAGTGAGCCAGTGTAGCCTCAGGTTCCAGCTTCTCAACCCTGCTGTTCACTTCACTGATGTAGTAAAGGAGGCTAGGGCCATCATTGTTGCCGGGGGAACCATGCAACCGGTAGAAGATTTCAAGCACCAGCTCTTTGTCTGTACCGGGGTTCAACCGGAAAGGATATTGGAATTCTCATGTGGTAGGTGTCTCTGTTCTGCTTCTGTTACCTAACATGCTTTAAAGCGAGACTGCACTACTTGTAGCTATTTGCGCCCTCTATATAGCAAACAATGCCTAAGCGGTACCCTTTGGTCCCTCATGATCCTCTTATGTTAAGTGAGAGCTGATTTGATGAGATAACCACCTGTCATTGACCTTATAGGGAGGTCTAATCCATCCTGGCTAAATTAGTGCAGATGGGCATTAAATTTATATCAGTTGAGTGTATTCCTACTTATCCTATACATAATCTCTACAGTAAAGCCTGTCCATGAAGAACACCCAATGAAAACAGTATGACAAATGTCATTCATAGAGTTGTTCTATAATATGTTTTCCTTTTGGAAACAGTTTCTTTTTGCCTTGTAGATAGATGGCCTTAGCTAAATCTACATCTGTATCTCATTATCTGGTATTGCTCTCAAGAGATCAAGTCCAACTTCTTGGTCTTTAGGGTATTATATGTTTCAAATTATTAATGTTACTCTGAACATAAATTGACATTATTTTACTTGATAATGGATAGATTTAAGAAACCAGGGCCCTGTCTTACAAAGAGTTGCGATTATCAATCGCAAGTCCTCCAATCAGTAGCAAGTTTGCAGTCTCCTATCTCTTATGTACATAATTGCGATTGTGCGATTGATATCAATCGCAATAAAGTTGCGATTGATATCAACAGGGCCCTGATGATTAAAGACATTTGAGTAGCTCAAGAGAATAATAGATAATAAACTGTAACCAAGAAACACTTCACTTTTCTAATTGTACATGTACTCTGATGTTTCTTACCCACCAAAAGTAATCTGATGTATATATATGAAACAGGGACATGCTATCCATTACATCTAGATTCAAACTTCTAATTTTGTCATTGTATCATTACAATATTTAGCTCCACAATATTTATAAACCTGTTTGAATTTTAATATATACACCTGCCAGGGCATTGAGGTCAGCCAGTGATCCTCTCCATCTAACATATTCAGTTACCCGCACATTAGCAGGTAATAGAACATTTACTGTATCTGCTTCAATATACTGGCATGATCTACCACTTAGAATTAGGCAGTCTCCATCAGTTATTACCTTCAGAAAGGCCTTAAAAACATATCTTTTTTTGCAGTTTGTAGTTATTTTCTTGTTATATGTATATATGTAATTTTGATTTCATTCACCGTAAGCGCTTTGGGCCTTATGGGAAAAGCTCAGAATAAGTAATAATAATAATAATAATAATTGTATTCATTCTTTCCAGGTCATGTGATTCCTCCTGAGCACCTGCTACCAATCTCCCTATCCAAGGGACCGACGGGATTAGAGCTAGACTTCACATATCAGCACAGAGATCTGCCTCAAATGGTAAGATCTAGTCCTTTCTTACAAGAAGCCATGAGAGTCTACTCACGGCAAACCCTAGACAGAAACATTTTCCTGTTGCCAATCGCTTCTGATTAACCCCCTTCGTGCTCAGGGTAACAGGTCGCACCCAAGAATTGAAATATCGGACAATAGCAATAACAATAATACTTAGCTTTTATATAGCGCTAATTACAATTAAGTCTCTAAGCGCTTTCAAACTTGGAGATTATTACCCCAACTTTAGCTGTGCTGCCATTACGGGGCTCTAGCATTTCAAGGAATTAATTCCTGCCAGGTACCCATTTACATCGCCTGGGTTGAGTGTGGTAAATTTAGATCAATGTCTTGCCAAAGGACATTAGTGCCGCGGCGGGATTGAACCGTGGACCTTGTGATCGACAGTCTGGTGACGTAACCACTCGACCATGACACCTCTACATAAATGTCTACATTTGTCTTCCAGAAACAGTATTTGTTACCTATATCATGATGGTTGTTTCCATACAAAGTATTTTATACCCAATTTATCAATGAAACAGGGCATTTTTACTCAGTTTAGTGTTGAGGTTCATTTTTGACACAGATATTTTCCAGCTAAAAAACACAATTTTTTATTTTCAAGGAATCCGGTAGTGTCAAGGCCTCTTTATGCCAACAAATGCACATAACTTTTGAACATGTCCTTCTCAGGAGGTGATGTGGTATAGTGGTTCAATCATTTGACTCCCAATTCAAGGGTTGATGGTTCAAATCCCAGTCTAGCACTTACATGTACAGTGTATATCCTTTGGCATGACATTAATCCATTTTTGCCACTTTCCACCCAGGTGCAATTGGTTACCTGTCAATTCTTGAAGTAATAACAATTGCAGGAGAGCAGCCTTAAACCATAGGATGTGGAAACTAGGTGGTCCCTGTGTTAAGTCTATGAGAACGAGAAAATTCATAAGTCAAGAGGTTAAATACTGATGTGGGTACCCTAGATAAATATCAAATCATAATTATTAATTATAAGACAGGTTATAGAATGTAAGCAATCCGATTGGTCAATTGACATCACGTGGGCCTGTATTAGCTCTTCCCATCATGCAAAACATCTCCCATCAAAAATTGATAACACACGCTCGATACCTGCCAATATCGCTTTCGCATAACTCAGCCAAATTTAATTTGGGCATAATTTTCCATATCTAGATCTAGATTTAGAAATTTAGAATCTAGTTCCAGTGCATTCAGTTTAGTCAGTGCATTATCACCTAATATGTGCACTGACTAAACTTCGTGCACTGGCCTTGCGCTAACACACTCGCAACGGTGCATTATTTGTATACTTATAATTATTATTCTCATCAGGTTTTACAACTCTTTGATTCTCATTATCTTCCTTTCATCTTTCTCACCCCCCCCCTCCCACCAGATGGATGAAGTAGGGCGTATCCTGGTCAACATCTCCAACATTGTACCCGGGGGCGTGGTCTGCTTCTTCCCCTCCTATGACTATGAGAAGCAGATCTACCAGTACTGGGAATCTCACGGTGTCCTCACTAGACTAGGCCATCGTAAGAAGATCTACAGAGAACCAAGGAAGGCCAATCAGGTAGACCAGGTCCTGGGCCAGTACTCTGCAACCATTGAGGTATGATCGTTACTTCCTCCAGCAGAAGTGTCTGCTATCACTTGGCATTTGCCCAAACTTTATTTTGTACCTTAGAAATTTAGTGTTTAATAAACACTAGCACCAGCCCTAAACACCCAAATGGAAATCAGCTTGGGTTAAGGCTTTGACCTCTGAATAATGTCAACTTCGGGTAGGCAGTGTTCGTCTGCTGAACCGACCTTTGTGGGTGGTGTTAATATTGTACATACAAATGTCCTTTTCACTAACACTAGCTCCTAGGGATTAAGCAAATGTTGATTTTCAGTTTGGTGTTGTACCCGCACAACAGTCAAGGCACAAACGACACTAATTTATTGTCTGACTATCAAATACCAATATGTGATACAGGTCCTTTACTATGCGATTCATACATTCTTTTGTGTAATATGAGTTATTTTATAAGACCAGAGAAATAAGTGTAAATTTATTCTGTAATTTTCATGATATCTTTAGTTTTGATGTACTAATTTTAAATCATTGTCGTGAAATCAAGTTTGTGTGGCAATGTCACAGTGGTGTTACACTATCGATATTGATATCAGTATCAGGCTCTTAATTTCATCAGCAAAATTTGTTAGCTCGATTTATGAGCTCTTGACTACTCTAAACACTAACACTAACAATAACACCCAACTTGAAATCACTCATTGTGTTGCACAATACAAAATAACAAAATTGCGATACCAATACCGGAATACATCAAACCGAGGCAGCGAACTACAAGGAGGAGTCAACAACAACGATATATGAGACTAGGCTCTTCATTGGACACTTGCAAATTTAGTTATTTCTCCAGGACACTTAAGGACTGGGACGAGCTACCTCAAATCATCTTTGAACTGCCTTCTTTAGAGCAGTTCAAGGTGGCTCTTGAAACAATTTAGTTCCCTCTTCAGGAACTGTACCACATAGAGCTGTATATAACAACTCTATGCTTTACCCTCATTTAGATGCTGAACAGGCGTTGATGAGTATCACCATAGAAGTAGAAGTAGAATACCACCTTTCCCCAATTGGTGCATGTATTGTTTTGTGCAAAAATGCATGTGGGGCAAACGAGTGACCGTGCAACAAGGCGATGAAAGCAACCGATGTGTTAAATGGCTGTTCCAATCTTTTTTTAATTCTATTACAGAAAGCATGCAGTGGCTGTACGCTTTCAGGCCTGAATGGTGCAATGCTGTTCTGTGTGGTCGGAGGAAAAATGAGCGAAGGCATCAATTTCTCTGATAATCTAGGAAGGTAAGATGAGAGAGAGTTCAACTTGATTCTGATGGTCAGTCTTATATGTCAATGGGAACTTTGTAATTCAACTACAACCAGGATTTTGAAGCAAAAGATTTATGATTCTTATCTTGAATTTATTCATGATTGCACCTCCAAATACTCATACAATAGTGACTTTTTTTTTACCCAGCAACAACCCACAAATTGAATATTTATCTCTCTCTCTCTCTCTCTCTCTCTCTCTCTCTCTCTTTCTCTCTCTCTCTGCCCCTCTTTCTTTCTGTCTCTCCAAGAATGCATGACTATTTGGATCCACAATCTGAACAGTGACTTCAACATCTACAAATTTTCATAAATAACCGTGAATTTAAATCTTTCCAGTAAAAGGTGTTTTACATGAAATATTGTCAAAACAACATAATTTCACTAAGGTAGAAAATTAATTCAATCACATTTTTTTGTGTTCATGACTTTAAATTCCCTCTTCTTTTATCATTCACAGGTGTATTGTGATGGTTGGTCTTCCCTACGCAAACATCAAGTCACCAGAATTGAAGGAGAAAATGGACTACCTCAATGCAAACATGGTAAGAAATGAAGTGAAATTCTGATAAATTGATGATGGTAGACAACCTGTACATTGCTGTATGAATATCTAATGAATTATATAAATAAAAGAAATGAAGTGTATATATTGTATAGCTGTACATCATCAGCACATGGTGATTCCATGACAACTGACCCACAGGTTACCACTAGTCTAGCCCCTCCCCCCCCCCCCCCTTGACTAGCAGTAATTATGCCCACCCAAAAGTAAGCCAATTGTTCCATTCCCTCCCCCCCCCAAAAAAAAAAAAAACAACAACAACAACAACAAACAACAAAAACAACAAACAAACAAATAAACTAAACTAAACAATAATAAAACTAATAATACAAAATTATAATAATAATAAATGAAATAAATATAACCCAATAAAAAAATGTTCAGAATGACATAGTGATCAAGTCTGTGACCTGCTAGACATCAGGATCTTATTAAGTGCTATAGAAATCCAGAATACTATTATATTCTCAAACTATATTTTTACCTGTGACAAAAGGAAGTGTGAATTGTAAATGTATGTTTTTTTTCTTCTTCCTGTTGCTTTATAGCCTCAGATCAATGGGCGCAGTGCTGGTCAAGTCCACTATGATAACCTGTGCATGAAGGCAGTCAATCAGTCCATAGGTGAGATATCTATAGGCTTGTTTACAGTGTAGAAAATGAAGTGGCAACTTGATTTTTAGTAGGATTGTTTTTGTGTTTTTTCTATTGCAATTTTACAAATAATCTCCCATGCTAAACATTTTGACATGACATGACTTGGATGATGAGTACCATAGTTCCTGTGAAGATCAGTCTAGGCTCGTGAAAGTGAGTTTGAGAAAACAGAATAATAAGAAAGTTTTACAAATGGTGGATATGTTAAGATGGTTGGATGAGGTATATTGAGCTTATCCTTCAGCCTAAAAGTTTCCAGAAGGGAAATATTTAGAGAATAGATGACATCATCTGAGGTTTAAATGATTTTACAAAAGATTGGAATTAGCAGAAAAATAACCAAGCTGAAAATGTTATGATAGGGCAAATTGTAAGAACGGCAGGGGTAGGTTTTTAATTTTTGAATCGACTTACCTTCTCTGCAAACATGTAGCCAGTTGATGATAATGAGAAAGTGGTCAAGATTTGACTGTAAGAGCTGTGAGAGGTAACTATTGTCCTGGTCATAGCCAGAAGGGTTCCAAGTCCTGATTTTACATAAGAGTTGATGCCCCTCTTGGTCTCGTAGATGTAAGAAGCAGATTTCCTTGGTCCTCTCCAAACAGTCAGATATGAAAATATGATTATAATTATTGTAGCCATTATACTAATCATGATTATCGTCATGACCTATCTTACCCCAGGCCGAGCTATACGTCACAAGGGAGACTATGCTAGCATGCTGCTGTTAGATCATCGCTACACTAGACCTTCTATCAGGTCCAAACTACCAGCATGGATCTCTGAGAGGCTACAGGTCGCTTCTCGCTTCGGTCCTGCCTTCGCCTCTATCAATAAGGTAAGGAGTAGCATTTCTTTTTCATTTTGTTCTTAAAGATAAAGGTAAGTTCTGGTAAAAAAAAGAAAATTAATTCTCACAGAATCAAACAAAAATTACACTGAATGTCCAAGATTACAAATAAATGTCATTTGCCAAACAATTTTGGTAGAAAATGTATACTTGCTGAGTAATGAGCATATAGAAAGATTTGGAAATCAAGGTTAGCAGCCCGGACACCATTTGTGGGGTCCCATATACATCTTTCTGTGTACAGTGCTTTTTATTTTACCAAGACTGGGCCAAATTTATTATGATTTTGATGACTCTGGAAATTTGCAGTGCACACCAATACTTACATGCTACATGATCAACTGTTTCTGATCCATTCCACACCTTTTCTTTCACAATTAATGCAATCGCATTACCAGAACTCACCTTTATCTTTAAGGCTCGTTCAGATATGACGCATTAAACTGCTTTACCTTTACCTTGATTTACCTTGATGTTGGGCTTCAAGTATAATTACTTATATGCCCCTCTGCAGCAGGATTAATATCTGTATGTACTGGGGATTGCGCCTACGTCGGAGCTTCGGACAATGCAATAGCAAGGAAACATTTCTTTAGGGTTGTACATGTCATATTTAGCTCTCCATGCTTTTTCCAGGTTGGATTTGAATGAGTTCACAGATGGGCTATCAATTACATAAGCTGGAAGCGCATTCCATAAATTGACGACTCGTTGTGAAAATGATCCCATTCGGATAGAAGTGAAGGCTCTAACTTTCGATACTTTGAAGTTGTGGCCACGTGTTCTGTCATTCAAGGGTCTTAGAAAGAATTGGTTGGGGTCACTGCGGTCAATCCCATGGAAAAGTCTATATGTTTGTATCATATCCGCTCTGTGACGACGGTATGCAAGGGTGGGCAGTTTCAAATGTCTAAGCCGGTCAGAATATTCCAGGTCACGAATCGATAAAAGAATTTTGGACATCCTGCGTTGCACTCTCTCCAGCTTTAGATGGTCTCTCTTGAGAACAGGGTGCCACACACTGGAGCAGTATTCTAAGGATGGCCTTATTAAAGACGTGTAGAGGTGTACAAGGCCCGATTCATCCAAGAATGAAAAGGTGCGGCGAATCAGGCCAAGCTTCCTGTTTGCGGAGGATGCAACTCTGTCTACATGCGCTGAAAACTTCAAGTTGTTGTCGAAGGATACTCCCAGATCAGCCTCTAGAACCACAGATGTCAAAATTGATGATTTGAGGTTATAGTTTACATTAGGGTTAGACTTCCCAAGATGCATCACCTTTGTCTTTGACTCATTTACGGGGAGTTGCCACTTGTCCGTCCAGTTTGCAAGGAGATCTAGATCATGCTATAATGCAGCACTATCTTCTAGTGAGTTCACAGGAGAGTACAGCTTAGTGTCGTCTGCAAAGAAAAACGCCCCATTTTGTATGTGAAAAGGAATGGCAGCTACTGTGCTATTGTGCTATACAAATAAGATACAGAAATGTGTATCACACTTTACATCTTCATTGAAAAACATCAAAACATGTTTTGCCGTGTCGTATCTGAAGGAGGCTGTAGACAAACACCAGTTAATGAAGACAGGTCTTCAGGTGCAATGTTAAGAACTTGTAGGGAAATTGCATATAATTGAAATCAGCCTAGAAATTTTTCTTAACTACTAAGCATAGAAGACCTCGTAAAATGTGATACTTGGGACTGTGATAATACATGAAATATGTATTGGTGCATCATTGATGTGCATACGAATTTGGAGTGAAGTAATCCAATGAACTACCTAGTTTTGTTGGAAATTAGATTATTTCAAGGGAACTCTTTAGATGACTTAAATTACATGTAGCCCCAATAATCACTTCTTTGAATATTGTCTGGAGCCAGAAAGGCTCATATACATTAACACAGAGTTAGCCACCTTCTGGCTCTGAACAAACAAAATGTCACCTTAACTTTCACATTTTATGTATCCTTAGGTTATCGTATTTATGGCTAATCCATATTTGAAGTAGTGCTCTAGAATCCAAAAAAAAAAGCCAATGAGCTAAAGGTTTTGAGATAGTTTTTGTCTCAACTGGTCCATGAACCATCTCACCAGGCTTGCATGAAAATAACACTCTTTAATTTGTTTTGCATTTAACTCTATGCAAATTTTTTGGGGCTCTTTTATGACTTTCTGGGGCTCTTTTTGGCATTTTGGGGGCTAATTTGCCCAGAGCCCCCGAGAATTTTTTTCACTGCATCTCACTTTCCACCTCTTCTCAGTTTTGCAGATCTTCCATCTCTTTCTTTCAAGCCCCTTTTCTTTGTTTCTCACTAATGTCTTCTTTTTCTTTTCCATGTTTCTTTCAGTTCTTTGTGGACAAGAGACCAGACAAGCTGGAGTAGTGCAATCACAGTGCTGGTGTTTAAAGGGAGTAGGGCATGACGAGACTACGTGTCTTTCCGTGGCCTGACTACGGACGACGCAACCACAGCAATCACGTGCATGCAACATACGCGAAAGTAAAGCGTGAGGATAACATCGGTCTGTTTTGCGAGCTGTAGTGCTTGCTAACCATGTAGAGATTAAGTCTCTGACTACCGTTAATCAAGTCCATTCGTTTACGTGCAGTTGTCCAAAAGAAGATGGAGATGACTTTTACCAGTCTTTACCAAGCCACACTCCCTTTAAGATGAGGACTTATCCCCAAAGATGTAAAACTTGTGTTCACAAAATTATTTTCTGAATATTTTTTTGTTTAATCCTGTTTGTTTCACTCAGAATAATGAGATTTGAGACATGATTGTACGTTCAGAGTATCATGTTATTATGCACCAATATATTTATGTGTCTGGACCCCGCCCAGGTATCCATACTTGTGATCGGGATATCTTTAAATCGCAGTAGTCCCATAACATTTCCCTTCCTTATAAAAAGAAAAAGAATAGTGTTTCCTTCAATCTTTATTAATATTATTTGCTTTAAGCAAACAAAATAATAATTTGTTTGAGGCTTTTCTATTTTGTTTTTTCTTTTGTCTCCTTTTTCTTTTTTTACAAATTTTTCAAATTTCTATATCCCAATCACATTTCATTCTGTAATACCATACATTAAATAAAAATGATGAGCATTTGAGATAAAATAAAATATGAACATAAGAGTTCTTCGTTCCATTTGTAAAGTCATGGAATGGTCAACAGTAATGAGGAAGTCCTCGATCTGGAATGTGGAGAGGTCCTGCGACACAATACTTCAAGGCCGGCTCGTGCGCCATCATGAGCTCTTTCTGTTGCTTTGGCTGGAAAGCATTGCAGGTGCTGCATTGGGTCACCTTTTCCTTCACTTCCTACTGCATGCCAGGCCAGAACAGGACATCTCAAGCTCGTCGAACACAGGTATCAACTCCTAGATGACTGCTGTGCACCCTGTTCAGCATCAGGGCTCTCATGGCGGTTGGTACGATAACTTTCATGCCCATGTACAGAACACCGTTCTGTACAGTTATCTCATCCCAGAACTGGTAATATCCTCTCACCACCACAGACACTTCATCTCTCCGTTCAGGCCATCCATTCATTACAATGGATGTCAGAGTTTGAAGGGCGGGTTCTCTTAATGTCTCTTTCTGCAGCTGTAGTGATGTGGCATCACGTATCCTGACATCATTTGTCTGGTTGATCCATTCAATCTCACCATAGATCCTGTCGCAGCTCTCTGTGTCAGGCAGGAAAGCTCTACTCAACCAGTCTGCAATCAACATATCCCTGCCTGGACAGAATGTTAGCTCAATGTCATACTTCTGCATTCTCAAGAGCATTCTCTGGAGGCATTTCGGGGCACTGTTCAAAGCCGTGCTGAGTATCGGCACCAAGGGCTTGTGATCTGTCATGATTGTCACCTTCCTTCCTTGATGTGCAGGAGACTGACTGTCCATTCTGGAGCAATGTAGCTCCAAGCCCCTTCTCTGATGCATCGCACTGGATTGTCACCACATCCTTCAGATTGTAGTATTTCAAGATTGGAGTTTCTGTCATAAGGCTTCGTAGCTTGTTGAGGGGTTTCCTCAATTTGAGCATAGTTTTGTTCTGTTTTTGTCAGAACCCTTGATGTGTAGGAGACTGGCTGTCCATTCTGGAGCAATGACGCTCCCAGCCCCTTCTCTGATGCATCACACTGGATCGTCCCCTAATCCTTCAGATTGTAGTATTACAAGACTGGAACTTCTGTCATAAGTCTTTGCACCTGGTTAAGGGTTTCCTCATGGTCCTCCCTCCACTCAAAGTGGACACCTCTGTTAGTAAGCCTTCTCAAAGGTTCAGCTACGTCTGGTAATCTAGGCATGAATCTGGACAGGTATGTGACACTTCCAAGAAGGCATTGAACTCCCTTCTTGTCAGTAGAGCCCGGCATCTCCATTACAGTCTTCACCTTCTTAGGATCTGGTTTGAGACTATCACTCATCAGTAGATGTCCCATGTATGGCACTTCACTGAGGCATAGTCTGAGGTTCTTGTTGTTGTTTAAAGTCAGTCCGACCGCTCTTGCCCGTGCCAAGAACTTCCGGAGATTCCTATTGTGGTCCGCCAGGGCTTCTTCATTTGTAGCACCACTGCCATATACTAAGAAGACATCTGCCACAACATCAATTCACATTTATTTCATTTACAGAAAGTGTGAAAAAAATGTATTTACATATTCATTTTTTCTTGGTAACTATACAAATACACTTTACACATAATAAAATTATTACAAGAAATTCTTAACTTCTGAGGAAATGGGGGATCCATTAAAAAGCAGTGCTTGCAGTTTGTGGATTCCCCTCAACACCACACCACACAAGCCTTCTATGATTTCATGTAACTCCTCGGGTGCTGTACATATGCCAAAAGGCATCCGAGTCCATCTGTAAAGACCAAATGAAGTTGCGAATGTCGTTGCTCCTTTCTGTCAGCTTTACCTGCCAGAATCCGCCCTTCGCATCTAACACAGAGAACACCTTGGCTTCTGCAAGCTTTGGCAGTATATCATCCATCGTTGGCATGAGATAATGAGGTCTCTTTAAGGCTCTGTTAAGATCTCGCGGGTCAAGACAGATTCTGAGCTTGCCTCGTTTCCTGACCCAGTCTGTAGGTACTGACACCTTCAAAATGCCTCTCTACTCTAATTCATTAAGCTTCAGCTTCAGTTTTCCTTTCAGAGGCACCACCACCTCCCCGGCTAGACCATAAAAAACATCTGCATAGTCATCGATGATAGCGTTGTCTTCCACTATGGTGACTTCATTGGAACTATCGACCGTGATCAGTCACATATAAATAGATGTCTTGCTAGACAAGAGGGGCATGTGCTCACATCAATGATCTTTAATAAACGTAACATACATACATGCATACATACATACATATTAAAATTTATATAATGCCTTTACATAAACATGCTCAAAGCGCTTTACATAAGTAAATAAAACCGAATAATTATCAATATACTGTACTCCCAAATTCGATGCACATATTCAGCATTGCAAAATTAATTTCCTCCTTCCAGGTAGCACTTCAAACATCAGCGCAAGCCTCTTTTACAAATTTCCCCCCGTAGATCAGACTCCTGACACCATGTTTCACTCAGAATAACGAGATTTGAGACATGATGGTATGTTCAGAATAACATGTTATTTTGCATGAATTATAAATATGTGTCTGGACCCCTATCAAGTATCGATACTTGTGATCGGGATATCTGTAAATCACAATTGTCCCATAACACTGTTGATGACATGTTATCCTTGTTTTCCACTGTTATGAATGGAAGATTTAAGAATCTTCGCGAAAAATATAATCTTGATCTATTTTTTTCAGTCATTTGAACTTTATATGTTGCACATTTCATTCCAAATCTACAATCGAAGACAACTGCACAAAGAATGATTTCATGAGATTACCTTGTTTGAAATATCTATTTGTTTCATTTTACTTAGCGAAAAGGAGATTCTAATTCATTTTAGTTTTAATTCTTTTGAAGTTATTATGGGCTACTCTTCTGTTGATGCTTTGTTTTTCTTGATTTTTCTTTCAGCTCATTCAATAGGGAGTAATAAAAATATATATATTTTTATTTATTTTTTTTTTTTTGGGGGGGGAGGGGTTAATGACTAATAATTGTTTTTTTTTCTTTCATAGCGTGTGAAATGAGGATGTGTTCACAAATTTAGGTATTCATATTTCTCAACCACTGTTTTCACCTCAAAGTTTTCTGAATTTTGTATACACACTACATCATGCATTTCATGGTGTATCTAGCTCCAAGAGTTTACTGATTACTCATCATTCCTCTTTTTATCAGATAAGAAAGGGCAAATTAATTAAAGTCTGCTTGGCAGTTGACACTAACTCAAAGTGTAGATAATTATTGATATGATGGAATGGTACTGATGAAAAATATCTAGCATATCATATATTACTTTATTCTATACATGTTTGCATATCTTCAAATTTACATTTTTTCTCTGAAAATTTTGTTATAGTCTGAATAATTTTCTTGCCATTATTGAGACAGATACTGAGTGTATATTTATGTTTGGTTAGCGTAATGTACATGTACATACATGGAATATTATTAATTACATTTGTTGTTGTTGATAATCTTATCTACAGGTATATACTTTGTTACAGTTACTCTAACGAGTCTAATCCATTATATTTGTCCTTTCGTTTGATTATTTCCTTTTCAGTTTTTCTCTATAGACACTTGTACACCAATTACATTACATTTAAAAGTAAGCACATGTACATCTACTGCAAGTAGGAAAAGGAACTAGACTTTTGAAAAGCTTTTACAAATTGTAAATTATAACAACTCTAAACCATCCCAGCATGATGGTAAAAAATGCAAGTATGATTGTAACTAACACCGCCGGGTAATGGGGGTGGGGAGGGGGGATGATCGGCCAGTGCCCCCTTTAAAAAATATACAACAAATGACATTTAAACTGAAGATTAGTACCTTTTAGAAACAACATTTGTATGAATGAGTGAATGATTAGGTCGGTAATATGCGAAATAATTGAAATAAGTGAAAATTCAGTTGAACTTGAATGTTAAAAACAGCAGGGATAAAGCCTTCTAATTGTTGGCTAACTGTAAAATGATGTTTCATGTTTTTTTCTATTTGCTAATAGCATGTTATTGTATTTATTTCTACAGCTGTATGATTGTGTAAATCTTTAAGTAATGTACAGTAGGTAAGTATGGATATCAAATATTGTTTATGTACAATGGTACTTATATTTTGTGAAATTCCATACATGTTATTGGTTTAATATGAACCACGAAGGATCACATCAAAGATTAAAAAGAACACTTTAATATAAAACATATGGCCTGCCAATCAATTTCTCAATGTGAGTTGAGGATAAAGAGAGAGAGAGAGAGAGAGAGAGAGACACGGCAGACGGCAGACAGAGAGGGGAAGATATTGAGGAGGGAGAGAAAGAGAGAGAGAGAGAGAGAGAGAGAGACACGGCAGACGGCAGAGAGAGAGGGGAAGATATTGAGGAGGAGAGAAAGAGAGAGAGAGAGAGAGAGACACGGCAGACGGCAGAGAGAGAGGGGAAGATATTGAGGAGGGAGAGAAGAGAGAGAGAGAGAGAGAGAGAGAGAGAGACAATCAGAGAGTGGGAGATATTGAGGAGGGAGAGAGATTGAGAAGAGAGAGAGATTAGCTAGAGATAGACAGGGGGAAATATTGAAGAGAGAAGGGAGAGGGGAGAAATATTGAGGAGGGAGAGATGGAGAGCTACAGACCGAGAAGGGAAAGAGATATTGGGGAGATAGAGACAGAGAGAGAAGACAATGTACTGAGGAGAGAGAGGGGAAGATATTGAGAAAGAGAAGAGAGAGAGAAATGGGCCGGGGGTGGGAGGGCACAGGCTGTAGGTATAGTAGTGAGAGAGGGGAGAGATACACTGTATTGGAAAAGAGAGAGACAGGGCGAGAGAAGGGGACCATCTTTATAGCTCCATAGGCAAGGAAAGACCCCCCCCCCCCCCCTCCCCCACTATTAAAAAAACAACATGTAATGCCTAACTCTTGTATGCAAATCTGTACAAATTTGGTGTTTATCTTGGGCTAAAGTTCAAGTACAGGGAATCATAAGATAGTGTTTAAACAAGCAACACACTATAAACACACTATCAGTATAGATTATGTGAATTGTCTTTGAATTAGAACCCGGCTAATGGGGACATTATACACTGCAAATAATATGTTAACAAACTATATAGAACACTTCACACAGGCTCATCAGAATTGCATTATATTTTATTAATCATGAAGGCATTCTTAATTAGCATCTCACATAAACCTTATTTCTCTTGTCATGCATAGCATGAAGAAAACAATACAAGGTTTGTAAAAAATACAAAATAGATAACTTTTATGTCATTTTAACATTTACTTCTAAACACAAAACTAATTACATGTACATTCAAAGATCACATATATACTTCACCGGTCTGTAAACAAATTTATGCAAGAATGCAAATGGAAATACTTGTTTAGTGCTAGACTAATTACTGGTGTAAATGTACAGGTATTGGCAATCACATCTACAAAATGATACCTCACACTGTTTACCCATGGTGCTCTAATGGCTGTGCATAAAGAACAAAATAGACACATGTGCAAGGGCTATTCCTGTATTAACTTTCAGTACACATTTAATTTCAGAAGCAAGCAACCGTAAGCAAAAGGAATAAATAATGATAATAATAATACCCTGGTCATTATTTAAATCATGTAGATGAAGAACTGAACTAACAAGAGACATTTACCATTAGATTTACAAAATTAGTGGACTGGAATACATGTATAGGAATAATTTTGGACATAATCATTCTTTATGAGCCTAAAGAAAGTGCAAAAGCATTTGCAAACAATTTGAAAATGTTAATACTGGTAAGCAGTTAGCATATTCTATTATAAAGCAATATTCTCAGAATATTTGAAGGTCTCGTTACAGACAGCATATGAAATCAAATGCTGAAGACTCTTCAGTACTACTTCAGAAGAAATTTGTTACTCTACGGTCAACTTAACTCATTGCCTACCGGAGATGGGTTGATCCTATATTGAGTCTATTGGACTGAGAGAAATCAGCATTCATTGGGTTAATTATCGGTAAAGAAACATAGTCATGTAAGGGTTTGTATACCTGTAATGCCGACTGCTGAGCTTTCAGATTGAAGTAAGTAAACTTTGATGACAGCTCTTATTTCTAGCACAACTATCTAGGAAATAGATTTGGTCAGCTGGAGTTCAAAATTAAAGACATGTGATCCAAAATGAACACTGCATAAAGTGCATAATACATGGAATTATAGTCAGTCTTGAAACATATAGGAAGAATGTTACAGCTTTCTATCCATGATGAAATTTACTCATTATTTTGATGTAGCAAATTAGGAATATTATTTCAGACTTCTTTTCAAAACAAATTTTGAATAAGGTAAATTCCAAGAACTGATTTTCCTATTTGTATAAAACAGACAAGAAATCCTTGACATGATCCCCAATCTGGATGGGCGAATCTTCTTGTAGAAAATGTAACCCTTCAGATTCGACAGTCTTCTGATTCGGCCAGTTTGCGATGCCTTTCTTGATCCCCTCACTAAAGAACCCTGGCTTTGCATGGATGTAAAGCTTTGGCAGATCAGCGGACTCCTTGAGCCAGGCATTGTAGGATGAAGCGATTGCGATTACATCGTCTGGGCCATCACCCTTGATGGGGATCTCACGGGGCCAGGTAAGGGTGGGGCGACGGTCCTCCCCGGGGTTTTTGAAGGGCTCACGGTAAGCTTCCATCTCTTCTGGACGTAACTCACGCATGATGGCCCTCGGGAGGAGAAGCTCTATGAAGTAGTTCTTCTGCAGCACTAAGTCATCGCCAGCCTCGGAGCGAAGAACCTGGAAGAAGTCTTTGGCCATGTCTGGGAATCGATCCCAGCCTGGGACAGGAGCCACAACACTCTCCATGTGGATCAGCCCTACAGAGCAGGAAGAAGAACCAAACTAAACAATTAAAAGGTTTAAAAAGGACCATTTCATTAGGTCTTGGAGTGCTTTGAATATAGTAAATGGTACATGTAGGCTTACATAACAATCTGAACCTACTCAATTTATCTCATTACCTATCTTAACTTTCTTTAGATTTAAGGAAGTTGTTTGTTGTTGTATTTCTCTAATATTTGTATTACATCTTACACCATTGCATCATTTTGTCTTGTATAAAAGCTGTGATGAACAAAAGGGATGAGAGTTTGTGCTAGACTGCATGCATAAATTAGAACCTAAACCTAAAGGCAATGCTTGACACCATCTTCTCCTTCCTCACATTATCAAAAACACAGTTTTTACAATTGTTTCATTTCAGCAGTGCCCATTTTCTTTTTGTTTTGGATCCATGGTTGATTTTAAAACTCACCTTCAATTCGATCTCTATGCTCATTGCACCAGTGGAAGCCCAGACCTGAACCCCAGTCATGACACACTATGCTCACCTGGAAAAGAATTTAATTTATCCTAATTTAATTTATCCAATCTAGCAAGATTTCCATACAACAGTAAGAGAAAGCGTTATAGGCCTTTAAAGTGTCATGAAAGTGTTATCTAACTAAAAATGTGCCTAAAAATTCCAAGTACGACTTTACTCTACGAAGAGGACAGCGTGTACTCAATGGAAGGAGAAGAACGAGAAGTAATATTGTAGCAGACTATAAGCTTAAATAAAAGTTAAATAAACCTCTCTTTTTCTTTTCATTTTTGACATAACATCAACCAGGTTTCCTTGTCCATTGCAAGTATTGGATTGCAAGCGCGTAGCCAGGATTTCATTTTAGGGGGGGCGGTAATGAGCATGCAAAGCGTGCGATTCACTTACAGAGCGCGCAAAGCGCGCTCCCTAGGGGGGTGGGTGCAGGAAGGGGGGAGTTTCCCCCCTCCCATGCGAAGCTTTGAAAGAAGAATATTCGTTGTACCTTTCTCGACTCATAATCCTTGTCTGAATTCAGTCCCTCCCCCGTCTCGCGCGAAGCTTTGACGTTTCATCAAAATATTAGAGAAAAGTGACGATTCGTTGTACCTAATTTCCCGACTCTTAATCCTTATCTGTATTAATTCCCCCTCCCGCGCGAAGCGCGGAAGCTTTGAAAGAAGACGATTCGTTGTCCTTTTCTCGACTCATAATCCTTGTCTGAATTTAGTCCCTCCCCCCTCTCACGCGAAGGTTTGACGTTTTATTAAATTATTAGAGAAAGAAGACGATTCGTTGTACCTTTCTCAACTCTTAATTATTGTCTGAATTCTGTTCCCCCCCCCCCTCTCATGCAAAGTTTTGACGTTTCATTAAATTATAAGAGAAAGAAGACGATTCGTTGTAACTTTCCCGACCCTAATCCTAAATTTGAACTCAGTTCCCCCTTACCGCGCGAAAGCTTTGATGATTCGTTGTACCGTTCGTGACTCCTTTTCCCTTTTTCTTCCAACGTCCTCTTTTTTTTTCTCCTCTTTCTCCCTCATTTTTTTTGGTCGGCGTTTTTTTTGGGGGCGACTGCCCCCACCGCCCCCCCCCCCCCTGGCTACGCGCCTGTTGGATTATAAAAACTCTGCTCAGGAATTTAATCCTAAATATTTAAGATTTCATAAAACAAAATCATAAAATATTAAATTCCCTTAGTTAAATATATTAATAAAATTGATTTTAATTGCCAATTAAATTGTGATGCTTTGTTAATTTAACGTCCAATCAAACTTTTAATCATTACTGTCAGTCTGCTTCATTTACCAATGCATACCTTTTCTGGTAAGTTGACAGAGTCAAACCAAGCAGACAAATAGCGGTAGTGATCAACAAATCGATACGAATGGTTGGCAAGCTTGTTGGAACGTCCCTGTCCAATAAGATCTGGAGCGAGACATCGAGCGATGGGTTCTACTTGGGGCATCACATTCCTCCAAAGATAAGAAGATGTCGGGTTGCCGTGAAGAAAGACTACTGCATGCTTGCTGCTGCTATTTTGAGGATCCGAATCATAGTATGACATTTTCTCACCCAAAACGTCGACTTTCTTGCACTTTCCCCACCATTCATCTGCCGTTACGAGGGGTATCGTTGACTGGTTGCGCGACCCCATAGCTGCGGCGGGCCTTGCGACTAGCTGTCCGCTAGAGGCAGGTCCATATTGTAAATGACCCACGACAGTCTGTAGTCTTCCAATAGAACGGAACGCCATTTTTCCAAACATGATTCAGCTAATATAATATCAGGAAATCTGAATATCCAGGGTATGAAAAAAAATCTAACAGAAGACAGTCCCTGCAATATCTTCGTTGTTTACATTACGGTCAATGTCCAAACTGTAAGGTATCTTAGAGCTAAAAATAAAAGGCAAAAGGGTATACCGGATTATAAATTGGCATCTAACAGTGCAGTGTGTCGTTTCTCGAAATCCAAATATAAGTTGATTCCTGTTAATGTGCAGGGCTACATATAACTCATATTTTTGTATTCAAACATCTAAATATATTTCATAGATTTTAAAACATTTTTTTAAATATTTTCACAGACCTGCTATATAAGCTCCACTCCATCTTGTGAAATCATCTGGCAATCATAAGTGCGCTAACAAGAGACATTGGTATGTAACTTCCCCCAGCTCATCACATGCTCACAAAAAAATGCATTCTTAATTCATACAATACCTCCAATACCTTTCTTTTCCTGATGATGCTACAGCACGTCTGACATAGCAACTCCTATGTTGGTAAATTGGTATTATGGTCTATTGTAAACAGGTGGTCAGCTCTGGTGTTATTCTTTAGTAGATACCTGAAGCATTCAAGTGCATGGTTTCAACACACTGTTGTTTTCCCCGGTGTCATTATTATGATTATGATGATGACGATGATATTGTCATCATCATGATCCGAATTATTATTGTTATCATTATTATCATCATTATTGTTGTTATTATTATCATTATCATTGATATTATTATCATTATTACTACTATCATTATCATTATCATCATCATCATCTTCATCATTCAATTCATTTCAATTCAATTCAAAATGGTTTATTTCAAATAAAACTTTTATCGCGGCGTTAAGCCGAATTACAATAGTTTACAAACAAAATTAATAACACATAATGTAAAATATAACATAGCGTAACATGATATATTGAATCTGAAAAATAAATCAGTATAACTATGAGAAATTTAGCTTATCGCAACATATGGGAACACAAGTTAGAAAGAAATCAGAATTTAATAGCATAAAGTAATCATCATCATCATCCTCATTAAAGTTAGTATTAGCATTTTTGTTAACCTTTGGTAGCCTCGTCAAAAATGGGGGACCTGTAATTATCTTTACCCTCAATATTGCCAGGTACCCATTTAGTACACCTAGGTCAAGAGGGACTATATGGGTAAAAACACCGTTAAAGGATTCAACCCTGAACATCATCGTATGAGAGTCGGGAGCCTCCACACGTATGCCAGAGTAGCGACTTGTAGATTTGCACGTCAACATAGTGGACTACGTCACACGTAGCAGTCCACTGTGTCGACGTGCAAATCTAAAAGTCCCCATTGCTCCACGGTAACGAGAGAACGTAGCAGGCCAAGACCTCTCACCCTCTCTCTCTCTCTCTCTCTCTCTCTCTCTCTCTCTCTCACTCTCTATCAGCCCTCTCTCTCAGCCCTCTCTCTCTGTCTCTCTATCTCTCTCTCTCTCTCTATCTCTTTCAGTTTCCGTATAATATAATGTCTGTCTTTGTATATATCTCTGTCTGTTTGTGTGTCTACCTGTATGTCTCTGTCTCTACTCCCCTCTCAATCTCTTTTCTCTGTCTACCTATTTTTCTCTCTGCACCGTCTCTATTCTCGATATCCGCCCATCTCTCTTTCTCTTTCTCTCCCTCTTTCTCTCCCTCTTTTCCTCCCTCTCTCTCTCCCCCTCTCTCTCTCTCTCTCTTGCAATGTCTGTAGTATGTATGGAAGTGTCTATTTCTGTGTCTGTCTCTGTCTCTATCTCTCTCTGTGCCTATCTGTCTGTCTGCCTCTGTCTGTCTACCTATACCCGTCTTTATGTTCGATCCCCGCCCCCACTCTGTTTCTCTCTCTCTCTCTTCCACTTTCTCTCTCTCTCTCTCTCTCTTTATCTCTCTCTCTCTCTCTCTCTCTCTCTCTACATATACATATATATATATATAAATATATATCTTGCTCTCAATTTATCTATCTATATATTCGCCCTTTTGTAACCATAGAAAAACGAAACTAAAACTTGTTATGTACATAATTATGCTAGGAGTAATAATTCTTCAGGAGCACACTTCGATCCTAGCTCCCTCCCGTCCAGGCACCTGATTATTCATATCTAGATATCCCATACTGCATGGCACACCTGAACAATGTTCCCACTTAAGTACAATTGTATGCAAACCGAAATTTGGAACAGGTTCAATATATTTGATACGGCGTCGAGTTTATATAGTCAGGCTCGGCAAGATGGCGTTCCGTTCTATTGGAAGTCGTCTGCAAACCATGTTGGGGCATAAACATATTGCTAGCGTACATCTAGTTGCCAGAGTGGTCTCGCGTTTTCAGTCCACGATACCTCTCGTGACGGCTGATGAATGGTGGGGGAAGTGCCAGAAAGTCGATGTTTTGGGTGAGAAGATGTCATATTACGACTCGGATACCAAAGACAGCAGTACTAGTAAACACGCAGTGATATTCCTGCACGGCAACCCGACATCTTCGTATCTTTGGAGGAATATCATACCACGCGTAGAACCAATCGCTCGATGTCTCGCTCCAGATCTCATTGGACAAGGACGTTCTAACAAGCTTGCCGACCATTCGTACCGATTTGTTGATCACTACCGCTATTTGTCTGCTTGGTTTGACTCTGTCAACTTACCAGAAAAGGTATTACAGAAGAAGAAAAAAAATCGTTTCAATGCTTTATATCTATGACATGTACCCTGAAATAAACGATAGAAGTTATGTTTACAGCCTTTTGCTTCAATGTTTTGATATGAGATTTGAAATTGCACGTACTGAATCCTGGCTATACCGGGACACTGCTCCCTCGGATCCATTAATGGTGTCAAAGGGGGGTGGGCGGAATGAAAAGAGTAGATACAGATTATAGGGCCCCTCCTATTTTCCTAATCCAAGAACATGTAACTTCGTGCCCATAGTATGTCCGGGCTCCTGGTTTTGACTTGTGACAATGATATATATCTTATATTATAAGTGGGAAATCAATCAATTATTGAAACCGCTCCCGATTTCTAATTGTTGTAATTAAAAGCGAATACGAAAAGTTCACGTGATCTCTATTTTTCAGGTGACCATAGTGTGCCATGATTGGGGTTCAGGCCTGGGCTTCCACTGGTCGAATGAGCATAGAGATCGACTTGAAGGTCAGTATTAAAGTTATTAGAATTATTATTTATTCGGCAAAAGTAAAGCAAATCCTTAATAATAATAATAATAATCCGGTTTTTTTATATAGCGCTCAATACACCGATCCAACGATGTACCTAAGCGCTTTACAGATATATTATTACCCCGGTCATCGGATTCAGGCTTACCCGCACACAATGTGTGCACATTTTCCACTCCCTGGGGAGCATTCCAGCCAGTCGCCATTTTACAGGCGCACACTTGCTCGTTCAACCACATGAACGTTCGCATCCTACCGAATACATAACAAGAGTACATTTGGAAAAGAGTCATATGGATGCCAAAAAAAGATTAAAAAATTAACTTAAAGGGGCATGTTCCCCGTATTCCAAAGCAGTGGCGGATCCAGTGGGGGGGGGGGGGGGGCTGGGGGCCCGGCCTCCCCCCCCCCCCCCTCCCTGGGAAAAAAAACGTGATTTTTACCCTTTTTGGGGGGGGGGTGCAAATTTTTTAATTTTCGAGGGCTAAGAAAAAAAATATGCTCACTACCCCCACCCCCCCCCCCCCCCCCCACTGAGCGACTTTACGGCCGGCGCGATATTCAAATTTTCGGGAGCAAAACAAAACAAAAAGTTGGGCCCCCTCCCCTAAGAAATCCTGGATCGGCGCCTGTTCCAAAGGGCGCTCAAAATACGTACGCGCTGGCGGACGGCGCTATAGCTGCCTATTGACACCAACAGAATACGGCTCTTACGCAGATGGCATGTTCCGATAACTTCCCTGGTGGGAACGTGCCCATTTAATAACTGTAACCCGAAGGTCTTCTTTTCCAATCCACGTGACTCTACAGAAATTGTAACAATAAAATGGTGAGGTGTAACAATTTATAAATCACTGTCTAATCAACAATAATAATCATTGACAAGATAAAATTATTTTAAAATAAGAAGAATTCAAACTTAACCCCTCCGCCCCCGACAAAAAAAAATACTCTAGCCCGATGAGGGACTTGAACCCGCGACCCTCTGATTAAAAGTCAGATGCTCTACCGACTGAGCAAACCGGGCTTCGGTGTAGGTGCGTTTTACTAAATTTCTTTAGCGTCTTTGAAACTTGAAAGGGGTATATTACATGTTTACACATCCCCTCCGTATTCTTGGATACGCGAGTACCTACCTGGCTACCTGGCTGCCGCCGTCAGTTGATGGCGATTGGCGACCACATCTGCACATCTTCTTGTTGTCTTTCTCCATTTGTTTCTATCCTGTGCTAATCTTTTGGCTTTTGAATATGTGAGACCTGTCCATTCTTTGATGTTATCAAACCACTGCTTTCTCTGCCTGCCTTTTTTTCTTTTTCCTTCTACTTGGCTTTCTATTTTGGGTACGCGAGCATGTTTTCGTTAGTCTGCGACTGCATTCATTCATAACAGCACCTTTTTTCTTTTCTTTTTTTTAAACTTTACTTTCGCACCAACATAAATTAAATATACTTGTATGCTAGTAAGGGAGCAAAGCACACAAGTATACATGTATATACTTTTTGTGAAACTTTGCAAATTAGGTGAGACTGCACTTTAGAGCACTTCAGAATAATTGTGTTGTAGCCTTGTACTCATTATTTGCTGTACATGTATATTTGAATATATGCACTTATTGCATTATTCAACGCTCCCCCCCCCCGGATTTCCGCCCCTGAAAGTAGTTATGAATGATTGAGATTGTGTACCTTTTTTTTCTATAGGTCTAGTCCACATGGAGAGTATTATACAACCCCTCCCGGGATGGGAGCTCTTCGACGACACTATGCGGGAGGTCTTCCAGGGATTTCGCTCTGAGGCCGGTGAAGAGATGGTCCTGAAGCAGAATATCTTCGTGGAACAGATCCTCCCTTTCGCCATCATCCGGAAACTACGACAGGAGGAGATGGACGCCTATCGTGAGCCCTTCAAGAACCCCGGAGAGGACCGACGCCCCACCCTAACCTGGCCCCGCGAGATCCCAATCATGGGTGATGGTCCGGATGACATGATCGTAAGAGCGACAGCCTACAGTGCCTTCCTCAAGGAGTCTGCCGATCTGCCCAAACTCTGCGTCCACGCCACTCCCGGGTTCTTCAGTGACTGGATCGAGAAGACCACCAAGAACTGGCCCAATCACAAGATGGTCAAATGTGAAGGGCATCATTTCCTCCAAGAAGAATCCCCCATCCAGATCGGGGATTACATCCGTGAGTTCTTGTCTGGTATCTACAAGTAGATAGATCGTCTAGCTTCCCTCTACTATCATATCTGCAGTAGTTGGAAGCATGATGCCATATTCCTTTACACGTTCTCCTGCTCCTATATATGTAAAGATACGGTAGAAAAATCAGTTGAAACTCGAAACCTTTCACACTGCTCCTGGAACTCTGAAATGATTGCCCGTATACAAATTTGCTCGGTTTGTCGGTTGTCATGATACGTACATAAAGTCAAACAAAAAGGGGCGGTGTGGCATGCGGAGGCGAATTTTCATATACATAAATGACGTAACAAAACAATATATAATAAATTGATAATGGCTAATTGGAAAGAAAAATAAATCAATGGAAAATAATGAGAAGTCCTTAAATCAGTTGATAGGTGGGTATAATTCTCAATTCAATTTTAAATCCATTTCAATTTTATTTTAAAATTCATGCCACTTTCATAATATTGCAATGATGCGTAATATAAATCAAAGCACGTTTCAGATAGAATTGTGACATACTTTGAAAGGAGTATAACAGCTCCAAAGGAAAGCTCTTATAGGAGGAAAACTCATATTTTGCACGGTATGTAACATGGGTAACCATGGTAACTATTCCTATGAAATGTTGACACAAGGTCGGTTATGTCATTATACAAATAAAACGCAAAATATGGGACCTGAGCCTTTTCTCTTTCATTTAGTTCAGTAACTCATACACTATAAACGTATTTCCATGCTTCACCTAAATATTCAATGATGTTTTCATGTGATGATTTTAGGCTTGAGTAGAGACGCCTTTCGGTGTTATTTAACATTTATCACACCAATATAAAAAAAAAATCTTCCTTTAATTGATACAATTTGTTCACTGCCGTTTCTTCTTATTACTACATCATTGCTATCCCTATTATCTAGAAATTACATATACTTGTATTACGCTGTGTACTTGGTATCTATTTTATATAATTGTTTGGTCGAGGCCTATGTTGCTGCTAATGGAGCTCTCACACTCTGCCGTGTAGGCCTACCGTCCACCTGCCGGGCTTTTAAAAAACAACAGAGTCCAGAACGTTGGGTTTTGAGCGAGCTTGTTCATAAAATTAATCTTTTCACCGTTTCGTTGCCATCTTCTGGCCGTTTCCATACCGGGCCCATACCGGGTCTCGAACGTGTGCACCGGGTTTGTAGCAGCCACCTACCAGTCACTTAGCGTCCCCTCACCGCTCGAAACGTCCTGTGAGCGAGTCCCCGGACTGCTGACGTCATGACAAGAAAAAGTAAAGCTCATCTGACAAAACCCCTCTATATATACCCAATATTTAGTGACAAACGGTGGCACACGGTGACAAAAGTAAATTTGTTGGTAATGGCACGTTCATATGACGCTACTGTGAAGGTAAAGACACGTTATGGACCCGTTATATGACGTTATGGGAACGTCAAGGCGTTAACAGGATGTTAAGGGAGGCGGCGCCGTCAGAATCAGGCGGTACCGCTTTGGAAACACCCGTTGGCAGTCCGGTATGAACACTGTAATGAGGACGGTATGAATACGTTATGAAGACGGTGGCACGGTATCAACACGTATATGACACGTTCACAACCCTCTTACAACCCGTTGCAGACGGTGGATTTTTTTTTGCCCGTTCATCACCGTTCTGTAACGGGTTATGAGCGTGTTGTGAACGTGTTCATACAGTGTGACCGTTTTCATAACGTATTCATACCGTCCTCATACCGTTCAACACCGTCCTCTTGCCGCTTACTTGCAGCCGGTGCCAGCCGGCCAAAGTTTTGAACATGCCCAAAACTTTCGCCGGGTCCCACCGGGTGTAAATAAGCGCCAACGCCCTATTAACGTGTTGCCCGCTTTGATAACGAACCACCGTGTGCCCTCGCCGTTCTCTACCGTCCGCAGACATTTTCGCGCACGGTGGCACACGGTAGGCCTACACGGCAGAGTGTGAGAGTCACTTAAGATATTTCTTGTTCTATTTTTATCTTCGTTTTCTAACTGATTATACTACACTTGTCAATATAATTTTCGTAGATCCACTTTTCCATCGATGTATTTTTTATCAAGATGTATGCATATCTTCCTCTTCCTCTTTCCGTTTTTCCTAATGTTTTCCCATATGTTGTTTCTATTTTTAACGTTTGTATTCAACTGCAGTTTTTCTTGTAAATACTCTTATTGTCAGTTCTTAAATTTGTATTTTCCTTCTCTATGCAGGATCATTATGTAAAACAGCCTGCGAGCTGATCAATGTTATCCTGTTAAAAGATTTTTTATTAAATAAATTGATAAATTTACAACACCTCACCCCTTTCCAGATGCAAGGCCTATACGTCACTGATCACAAAATTTTGAAATTTTTTGTTTTGCTTTTCAATATAAGGTCATCTTTTCTCATGTCATATGTTAATTGTCTTTATATTTTACAGTCTGCTTATGAAAAACGATACTGGCAAAATGTTGATCGCATTAAATCCCGCCATTTAATAAACTAACACGAATTACGGACTAGAGAGTGTAATTATTGGAATGCATACTTAGTTGTCTTGTGAAACCGAATAGTAAAACGTAGAAAAGAAGAATAAAAAAAGGATGATACTCGAGAAAAAAATTGGCCTCGTAAAATCCCGCCACTAAGTCAACACGGGCAAAATTATCGGGGAATATGAGATGTGTTTTAACAATCATTTAGATCCATTATTATCTGCAACCAAGACAGAAAAGAAAGACTTACTTTATGTTTCTAAATATGTCTAATTGTAGATGTTGGTATACATCTCGTCTCTTTTAATTACGAAGACGTTATGGGTGTGTTTTATACTCTGTTTCACCAATTTAAATTGTAAATATCGTCCTCTATTTCCCCCTCTCCCCCCCCCCCCCCCCCCTCTCTCTCTCTCTCTCCCTCTCTGTCTCGGTCTCTGTCTCTGTGTCTCTCTCCCCTTCCCCCCCCCCTCTCTCTCTTTCGCCCTCTCTCTTTTTGTCTGTCTATCTGTCTTTCTCTGTCTTTTTTCATTCTCTCCTCTATCGTTTAACTCTCATTTCTCCGTTATCCTTTCCCCTTTTTCTCTCTCTCAACTCCATCTTCCCTTCTACAAAATTCTAAAGAAAGCTTCTAAAAGTTTCCACAATTCCCATATTTGATCACTTAATCGAAAGTGCGTTAATGTAAGCACAAAACTAACTTTATAGAGCATGTACAATGCACTGTGCAAGAAAGTTCTACTGTATACTCGAAGCCACACACATTATATCTTAATAGATACACGAACAAACTAACTCCCAAAATGCATAAAAAAGAAATTGCCATTACCTTATATTTGAAATAAAATTACATCATTGATTTAACAAAGACAACATATGTTTGCGATACAGGTATATAGAAATTTAGCATTTTGTTTCATTAGCGTAGGATAATAGATATACTTTGAAATTGAAATGATTTCATTCGATATTAAAACAAAACAGAATGTAAAATAAAACAAATATACAAGTTAAAGGAACGTGAGAGAGCAAGCAATAAAAACAAAAACAAATATATTGGATCAATAAAGAATTCAAATATCAAGCAGAGATACTTAAGTTGAAATTGAAATGATTATCACAAAATAAATTACAGTCTACGAGTGTTTTGGTTCTCATTTACTATTTTTATTGTAAGGTATTGCTACTCTATGCAGTTGACGACTAAATTGTTCATACCATCACCAAGTTTTGTAATTTCTCAAGTATGTGTAAAATTGATTTGTCCCGATTTATATTTCTTGAGAATGTGACAATTAAAACTTACTTCTAAAAGTATTCAAGATATTCCTCAATTCAACAAGTCCAAGTTTCATTTATGATTTAATACAATAAACAAACTTCTTTTTTTTTTGTAAATACAAGGGGTATGGATATATTGCTAACTGTATGTCCTTGGGCCGGCCTCCTAAAAAGTAAAATGGGGACATGTCAGAGAAAAAATGACAGAAGTAAAATATCTGAGATCATAATATCATAGTTTAAAAAGATAATTTTTCGAAAGAAACAAGATGGTCCAATACTCTCAAAAATTCTGACAAGAAAGGAAAGAGAGAAATGAAGAAGAAGTAGGAGGAGGAAGAAGAGGAGGAGAGGAAGAGAAAAAGAGTATGTCATTAGATTTTGGGATATTAATTTCCACAACAAGAAGGACAAATCGGGGTCTTGGTTGCCCATCCGCCTTTGTATGTTAGAATGTATGTAATTTATATATTAAGTACAATTGTTGCATTACTACACCCTCTAAAAAACTCAGATCTGCCCCTGGTGTATAATTATGATCCGTCTACTTAAAGATACTTGATAGGAATTCCTTGATGTAATCACCAGTTTGGATGGGTGAATCTTCCTGAAAGAAATGCGACCCTTCAACCTGGACTACCTTATGATTTGGCCAATCCTTCGTGATCCCCGTGTTCCATTCACTGAATATTCCAGGAGTTGGGAGGATGCGAAACTTTGGGAGATCCTCAGTCCCCTTGATCCAGGCGTGGTAGGCCGTAACTATGGCGACCGTTTCCTCTGGGCCCTCTCCCTGGATGGGGATTTGACGGGGGAAGGTGAGCAGAGGGCGTCTGTCCTCACCAGGGTTCTTGAATGGCTCCCGGTAAGCGTCCATCTCCTCCTGGCGAAGCTTCCTCTTGATGGCGAGCGGGAGGATGGTTTCTATGAACATGTTCTTCTTCAGGATCATCTCTTCGCCGGCATCCGAGCGCAACGCCAGGAAGATGTCCCGCATAGAGTCGGGGAAGATGTCCCAAGTCATTGGCTGGTAGACGCCTTCCATGTGGACGATAGCTAAAAAAATTGTGAAAAATCATACTTTTTAAGTGCACCCAAAAAATGTGCCCTTCTTTTTGTCCGAGAGGGTATCTGAAAATTTGAAAAACATCTTTTGATATATGTCCGATATTTTTTAAATTAGAAAGTACCTTAAAATATAATATCCTTTCTACAATTTTGTGCTTGTCAAACAAAATAAATCATAGTGTACCCACTGTACCCCCTCTGTTTTGAACAGTCTTGGAGTCACCCTGGACTGCGTGTGTAGGTAGGGGAATGGGAAGGCAAATAGGAGCAAGTGGGGATATATATTACCAACTAACACTGAAACAGACTGTGAGGGCGGGCAGGGCCCAAAGAGCATTGACCATCTACTGAGCTGTGACATGCTAAATGACGCATGCATTGAGAGGAACTTGACAGATGCTAACGACGTGCTTTTTACTTCTGCAAGATATTGGAAAACAATGGTGTGACGACTGGCAATGATGGTGTTCCTGGACTAAACATCAGGGAATACAATGAATTATAACAAACAACTCTCTAGCCAGTTCCATTGACAGTGGGGCCATTAAGGCATATTTACATACTTGCAGAGGTGTCGTGGTATAGTGGTTCACTTGTTCATTCACTTGACTCTCAAGCCAAGGGTTGAGGGTTCGAATCCAGCCTGGCATTAACGCCTTTTTCAAAACGTTATTCCACATTCAGTGCCACTCTCAACCCAAGTGTAAACGGAAACATGGCAATTCCTGGGGTAATAATAATTATATACCTCACTTAAGAAATCCAGCCATCTGATTGGTCGAATTGCATTCATAAACTTCAACTGTTCCTGTAAAATTCCCGGTAACCATGCTTAAAACATTTCAATATTTTTAATAACCATGGTTATTAAAAAAATAGGTCAGTCTCCATGGTTACCCCATAGGTTTACATGTTAAAAATGGTTTGAGCGATGGAGGATACCATACGTGTGCGAAAAATTGGTCGGCAATTTCAATACAATTGAATCTCGATCGATCTTACCGACAATTTTATCTTGCATTGTTGACATGAAGACGAAAATTAACTCTCAAAAACAAAAAAAACAACATCTGCCGATAGATCTTGATCTAAGTTCGTGCCAATATGCATTGCAAAAGTAAAAGAAGGGTCCGTTTCATGGAGCTTTTGCGAAGCATCCCTCACGCGGAGCCGTTTTCAATCCATTTTAATGTATATATTGGAGAAAACTGCCAAGCATGTTAACGGCGCGCGATAGCCGAGTGGTCTAAGCGTTGGTTTTCGATACACCTCTTGTTGTACGCAAGAGTTCGAATCCCGTCTTCGACAGATATGTAAATTATTTTTTATTTTTTATTTTTTAGTCTATTTTTTTTCGGCATATAAAAGTATTAATGACTGCTTTAATATTCGAGAAATAGTTGTTTTCATACGCTCTCGGGAAGGTTACAATTGGGCTATTCCCCTCGGCAAGCCTCGGGGAATAGCACAATTCTAACCTTCCCTTGAGCGTAATAAAACAACTATTTCTCTCAAAGCAGTCATTAATACTATACTACAGAGCCCGCAGAGAAGTGCACTAATGTGACTATACCCTGGGTAAATAAGCCCTAACTATTTATGAATTATAATAGTTATTAAAGCGTTAACAAAATGTTCATACATCGTGAAACATCGTGATGTATTAAAGATCGTTAATAAACAGGAGAGTTACCCACCCTTATGCTTAGTTAAATGAAAAAACTACTTGCTATAAATGTATATTCGTGAATATTATTGTGTAGGCAGAGTCTGGTTGTTGGAATGGAAGATCAGTACTAAAGTTCAAGCATGGTTTAAGATGATAAGATAAAGTATTTTACTTCCTATTTTCTAGATTTTCTTGAGTTTGTGTGTGAGTGTTCGATGTGGTGATTTATACCACGTTTACCCTCCGCCCCTTATTGCTTACCTTCGAGTCTATCCCTGTGCTCATTACACCAGTGGAGGCCAAGAGCGGTACCCCAGTCGTGACATACGACGGTTATCTGAAAATAAACATTTGGGAAGGATTTATCATCAATATGTTTCATAGGCAGAAGACATCATATTTGTAAATGCCAGGTTTTTCCTTCAACGAAAAACAAAATTTGCACGTTTAATGATGTTGTAGGCGTTAGCAAGGTTTCGATTTGTATCCGTGGTTGAGGGGGATGATAGGTGACAAATATTTTCGGCAATGGATCAAAGCAACCAAAAGGTAGAAACGTGCGGCAGGTTGCACCCCATCCCCAAGCGCGTAGCCAGGATTTCATTTTAGGGGGGGGTAGTGAGCACGCGAAGCACACTCCCTAGGGGGTTGGGTGCAGGGAGGGAGGAGTTTCCCCCATTCCCCCGCGAAGCGCGGAAGCTTCGACGCTTCATTAAATTATTGTCTGAACGTTCTCGACTCTTAATCCTTGTTTGAATCAAGTTCCCCTTCCTCCGCGCTTAGCGCGGAAGCTCTGATGTTTCATTAGATTATTAAAGGAAGAAGACGATTCAATGTACCATTCTCGACTCTTAATCCTTAATGTTTAAACCAAGTTCCCCTTCCTCCGCGCGTAGCGCGGAAACTCTGACGTTTCATTAAATTATTAAAGAAAGAAGACGATTCGATGTACCATTCTAGACTCTTAATCCTTGTCTGAATTCAGTTTCCCAACTCTCCTGCGCGAAGCGCAGAAGCTTTGACGTTTCATTAAATTATTAGGGAAAGAAGACGATCCGTTGTACCGTTCTCGACTCTGAATTCAGTTTCCCCCCCCCCTCCCGCGCGAAGAGGGTTAAGCTTTGACGTTTCAAATAATTATTACTCTTAATCCTTGTATGAATTCATTTTCTCCCATCTCGCGCGAAGCGCGAAAGCTTTCACGTTTCATTAAATTAATACAGAAAGAAGACGATTTGTTGTATCGTGTCTTTTTTTTTTCTCTCTTTTTTTTCGATGGTGAATTATTGGGGGGATGATTGTACAGGCCATCCCCCCCCCCCACCTGAAATATTGGGGGGGGGGGGTATATCCCCCCATCCCCCCCAGGATCGACACCCATGGGCGTTAGCATATTGTTAGAATCATCGATCTTTTTCTGAATTCTGTTAAATACATGTATTATCAATTGAAATTCGTATTAATCATTTTGCTTCAACTGTCAAACATACAACCCTCTAAAAGTAACAAAGTATGAAATGACTACCTTTAAAAACATGACATATTATGTCGACGTATATGATAAAACATTGCGCGAATGTTACAAAGGCACAAATATATTCTTGAAAAATAGATTCGGGGCAGTTTTTTTTGTGGCATAAAAATTCCAGAAATAAATTTTAATGCTGGGTGTGATCTAAGTCCCCGTATATTTCTTTTATGAAAAATAAATGTAAACAAAAGAGGTTTTTATAATATAATGTATGATGATGTATCAAATCCTAATCCAACGGTCACTTGCATTTTGTAATGACCGGCCATTTAACCCTCCAGATCTAAATTTGTCAGTCGACTCTAGATCTATACTATTTGGAATGAGAATCCTTCATCAAGTGATATCCTCGTCACCATTTTATAAAACAATAAATAACCGAAATAGTCCGAACGGTTTTTGATTGGGTCACGGGCGTATGACTGTTCCAGGGTACCTTGCGTGGATATTTCTTAGTAATGACTTCACTGTAGTGTTGTACACTATCTGAACACTAACGACCTCATGTTATTGAGTATTTCATTTATAAGCTATATTCTTCTAAAAAATACCTTTTCTGGTAATTTGAGAGCATCAAACCAGGCTGACAGATAGCGGTAGTGATCCAAGAAGCGGTATGAACGGCTAGCCAGCTTATCCGACCGGCCCATCCCAATGAGATCAGGAGCCAGACACCGGGCGATGGGTTCTACTTGGGGTATCACATTCCTCCAAAGATACGAAGACGTTGGGTTGCCGTGCAGGAACACGGCCGTACGCTTACCGCTCCTATTCTGGGGATCGGAGTCGTAATAGGACATCTTCGAACCTAAAACATCGACTTTCTTGCATTTTCCCCACCATTCATCAGCCGTCACGAGAGGTATCGTGGACTGAAAACGCGAGACCACTCTGGCAACTAGATGTACGCTGGCAATATGTTTATGTCCCAACATGGTTTGCAGACGACTTCCAATAGAACGGAACGCCATTTTGCCGAGCCTGACTATATAAACTTGACCCCGTATCAAATGTATTGAACCTTTTTAAATTTTCGGTTTGCATACATGCACTTAAGTGGGAACAGTGTTCTGGTGTGCAGGTGCGTCGCCAAGGGGGGGGGTGTGGGGGTGCGACATCCCCCCCCCCAACCTGTCAGGATATTGTCGGTAAAATTGCGCGTCGGGAAAAAGAGAAAAGGGAGAGGGAAAAAAAGAGAGGGGAAGGGAAAGAAAAGAAAAAAAGAAAAGGAAAAGAAAAGAAAGAAAGGAAAAGAAAGGAAAGAAAGGAAACGAAAGAAAAGAGAAGAAAGAAAGAGAAAAAAAGAAAAAGGGGGGGGGGAGAGGAAAAAAGGAAAAGAAAGAAAAGAAAGAAAAAAAAAGAAGAAAAAAGAGTGAAAGGGAAACAAAAGAAACGGGGGATGAAAGAGAGGAGAGAGAGGGGAGGTAAGAGTCTGAGAGAGGAGGAGTGGGAGTAAAAGAGAAAAGGGGGTTGTTGGGTGGAGTCGTCTCGTCGAGGGAGCAAGTAAGACACGGGTAAATATGTTGCTGTGTCGGGTCAGCTGTGTCGGTATTCTTGCTCGATCCTCATCAATGCATAAGTTTGAAGTCGGTGAGATGTATATTGTCGGTCGGCCGACAAGTTTTTTTCCCTACGAACTGCGACTTCTTATCCGCTGTGACGACTTCGAGAGTGACTACAACAACAATACTTGTATTTTTCTCGAAGTTTCACTTTCCTATAATATCAACTAAAGAAATCAGCGGTTTAAAATTTTCGGGGAAACTAAATTCAAACAAGGTTTAAGAGTCAACAACGGTACGACGAATCATTTTCCTTTCTTTATATTGTGATGAAACGCCGAAAATTCCGCGCTTCGCGCGGAAGGGGAAACTTCATTTAGACGAATCGAGAACGGTACAACGAATCGTCTTCTTTCTCTAATAATTTAAGGAAACGTCAAAGCTTCTGCGCTTCGCGCGAAAGTGGGAAACTGAATTCAGACAAATAGTACTTAATAAAAGTCGAAAACGTTACAACGAATCGTGTTCTTTCTCTAATAATTTGAGGAAACGTCAAAGCTTTCGCGCTTCGCGCGAGAGGGGGAAACTGAATTCAGATGAATAGGGCTTAATAATAATAAGATTCGAGAACGGTATGAGGAATCGTCTTCCTTTCTCTATATTGTGATGAAACGCCAAAAATTTCGCGCTTCATTTAGACGAGTCGAGAACAGTACGACGAATCGTATTCTTTCTCTAAAAATTAAGGAAACGTCAAAGCTTCCGCGCTTCGCGCGAGAGGGGAAAATGAATTCAGACAAAATTAATAGGGCTCATTTAGAGTCGAAAACGGTACAACGAATCGTGTTTTTTTCTTTAATAATTTAAGGAAACGTCAAATCTTCCGCGCTTCGCGCGAGAGGGGGAAACTGAATTCAGATGAATAGGGCTTATTAAGAGTCGAAAACGATACGACGAATCGTCTTCTTTCTCTAATAATTAAATAAAACCAAAACTTCCGCGCTTCGCGCGGGAGGGGGAGCTTCATTCAGATTAGGATTAAGAGTCGAGAACAGTACACCGAATCGTCTGCTTTTTTCATAATGTAAGGAAAAGTCAAAGCTTCCGCGCTCCGCGCGAGAGGGGGAAACTGAATTCAGACAAAATTAATAGGGCTTATTTAAAGTCGAAAACGGTACAACGAATTGTGTTCTTTCTATAATGATATGAGGAACGTCAAAGCTTTCGCGCTTCGCGCGAGAGGGGGAAACTGAATTCAGATGAATAGGGCTTATTAAGAGTCGAAAACGGTACGACGAATCGTCTTCTTTCTCTAATAATTTAATGAAACGTCAAAACTTCCGCGCTTGGCGCGGGAGGGGGAAGCTTCATTCAGATTAGGATTAAGAGTCGAGAACAGTACACCGAATCGTCTGCTTTTTCTCATAATTTAATGAAACGTCAAAGCTTCCGCGCTTTGCGCGAGGGGAATACTGAATTCAGAAAAGGATAAACAGTCGAGAATGGTACAGCAAATCGTCTTCTATTTTTTATAATAATTTAATGAAACGTCAAAGCTTTCGCGCTTCGCGCGGGAGGGGGGGGGGGGACTTCATTCAGCCTAGGATTACCAGTCGAAAACGGTACAATTAATCGTCTTCTTTTCCTAATAATTTAAGGAAACGTCTAAGCTTCCGCGCTTCGCGCGGGAGGCTCATCACCCACACCCCCTTATGAGCGCGCTTTTAAGTGATTCTCTTGCTCACTACCGCCCCTCCCTAAAATAAGATCCTAGCTCCGCGCCTGCATTAAAATATATAGCTATGATGCTGACTAAATTTAAGAAATAATTCGTATATTAATGTCGTCGAGGAAAATGACCATTTTGCGCATATGCAAGTACTATAGATAGTCCATAGGAAAAACAATTTAGCCTTCGGCCCCAGGCTTATAGGGTTGACTTTGTAGATATTGGAAATTTAATTTTGTCGGTAATTGGTGGCTACTTTTGTCGGTAACCGTTGGCCTCTACACCCCCCCCCCCCCCCCCCCCCCCACTGAAAAGGTCTAGCGACGCACCTGCTGGTGTGCCATGCATTATGGGATATCTAGATTTGGGCACTAAGTCAACAATGAAATGGCAATATTTCTCTCTCTTTTTTCTTTGAACTTGTACTTCCACAAAATGTAAATAACCATGAGCGTTCCCGAAAGCGTTCCCAGGGTGGTATCACCTAGGTCGGGAAGCTGCATATACTTTCCCAACGCTTTTTTGAATGCACACAATATTAGCGTAGCCGGGTTGTGGCCAAGTGTTAGTATTGGGCCCCAGGCTAAGTCAACAATGAGATGGCAATATTTCTCTCTCTTTTTTCTTTGGACTTGTACTTCCACAAATGTAAATAACCATGAGCGTGCCCGAAAGACAGATCTATTGTAGACATTTCGAATGATGACCCTTACCCTGGATAAATCATGTTTTTTTTGCATGATTTTGACTAAGAGGCTCAATGAGAATAAATACCTTAACAAAGGGTATTAGCGCATCGATTTGGTTTCAAACCGTCACGGTTACGAGTCCACTGCTCTACCACCAGTGGCGGATCCAGGGGGCCCCCTCCCTGTCGCCCAAGGGGGGGGGGGGGGTGCAAATTTTTAAATTTTCGAGAGCCAAAAAACAAAAAAAATGTGCTCCCTACCCCCCCCCCCCCCATCCATCCATGGGCTTATTAAAAGGAAAGCAGTGTCATACTTAAAAAGTTACACTCACGACACTTTAAATCTGACAAAAGGTTTAACTTTGGGCTAAACCCGATGGTATGTTACTGTCGGTAGCCTTTGGTGTGTGTGTGTGTGTGTGTGTGTGTCGGGTGAGCGGAAAAGGGGGCGCCCGCGGGTCGGTATGTTTATTGGTACTCAACTATGACATGATTGTAGAGCTCTTTTCCAGACATCTACCCCCTACGACAACCATCCTCTAGGACAACTACCCCCGGACAACCATCCTAAGGGGTAGATGTCCGGGGGTAGTTGTCCTAGGGGGGAGCTGTCTGGGGGTAGTTGTTCGGGTTTTTTTTATCCCGGGGGTAGTTGTCCTAGGGGGTAATTGATTGGTGGTGGTTATCCGGGGGTGGATGTCCAGGGGGTAGGTGTCTGGATACGGTGCAGCATGGTTCACACACAAAAGAGATATGCCAAACGCCATTGTAATGTTTGAATACTGACAAAATTTTGAATAATGGTTGACCTCGTATCCAATCCGGGGCCATTAGTGTGGCTCTTCGTTGATAAAATACTTCTCGTAAACTTTTTCACCAATGTTGGTAACCCCCCCCCCCCCCCCCCCCCCCTCTTTTAAAAAAATGGCTTACCTGTTCTGCTTGTCCAAAACCATTTTCAATGAAGGAATAATGGACTATTGTGTGGCAAGGTGTTTGAATAGCATTTCAACGGGAATCGGTATATTGACGCTTTGAGTTTCAAGAGGAACTACAGAACGTTATCCTGATTATCATCATCATCATCACCATGACTTCCTGAGAGGGTTTCTCGCACCATTTTCCTATTATTGACCATCTCGTCCGATAACTGACCAACGTATATATTCTGTAAATAATAATCTTGAGTTTATTTTTTATAGGTGTAATATCAAGTTTGGAAGGCCTAATAACATTTTCAAGGCACCATTGCATACTAATATTTTCTCATTTAGTGTTAAAATAAGACACGATGTACTGGTTTAAAGAAGCTTTTCTTCTTGGTGCTTTCATCTTTTTTGATTCTTTAATAACGTCTATGAGATGTGATTCATATATAAATGCCATAGAGGGAGAGTCAGTTCAGCTTTATTTTCCATATCCGTGTGACAGGTTAAATATCACACTGCAGTGTGGAAACAGACGTCCATTTTACAATACTGCAAACCAAGAATTTATGGAATTGAATCTTGATTAACCTAACGGACTCACATTAGAGAATACGAATCAAGAAGGAAATTGTTTCCTCCAGTTAAGAATAAATATATTAAAGAGAGCTGATGGAGGAATATATAGTATCCTTGCATACAATGGAGACTACATCAAAAGGCTCAGTCTACATGTGGACTTTCTCCCCGGCGTGGCATATTGTAGTTTTGGTGGTAGCCATGATTATACAGGAGACTGGGAGAAGCTGCATTGCATAGCTACAGTTGGGAGTATGCTAGGGCAGATTCAATGCTACCAAGGGGGTATGCGGATGCCTCATTTGGATGAGCCTTCTGAAAACGATAAAACATTGAAACAGACCATACTGGTACAACAGAATCGCCACCATGTATACTGTTGCTCTTCGCAATTGATAGAACCCAAAGAAAGATGTGATTGTTATGACGTTGTATGGGACCCCTTATCCAAAGGCGAGGTATATAACCCGGGAGACCCATGTCCAACTACCACAAATTCACCTACCGTTCCCCAAACCACCTACTATCACCACGATCATTCTCCCCCAACAATGAGAGCATTAATACCAAATAAACGTGAAATTAAGGAAGAAACTTATCCAACAAATAAGTCTCTGATTATACTTATTACTACTTTTGCAATGTTGATGATTTTGTTCATCATTTTCATAATATATTTCACACAATCAAAGCATATGCGTCATAGGAGTAACGCAAAGAAAGCAGTTGCAGAAACAGCAAGTGGGCATGTGGAGGGCGTGCATGTTTAGCTTAGGAACAAAAACCCAGAAAACATATTAAATGGTTCGATACTGTGATCTGATGATCAGCTGTATTAATATAATTCCTTGCTTTTCAAATTAAATAATATGTAGAGGTTGTGTAACTTACATCAATGTTCTCCATTACTCTCCTCAATTTTTGCAAAGGCGGAGACATTTTTTTTTAACCCATTGCCTACTGGAACCGAGTGGTCCCTGTGTTAAGCCTATGGTTAAACGTGATATTCTCTCTATATATATATCAGCGGGAAAATGAAATGTGTATCAACTTCTATTCTGATCGGAAGGGGGCTGATACAGAAAACATGTTGTAAATATGAACTGTATAAAGGTAGTACTAAGTATATATGATCATAATATTAATTGTTATAATATATCGTTATCTTAGAGAACATGTATATTATTTTGCGCGTGTCTGCGTGTGTGTATGATTTTTAGGAATATTGTTTCATCAGTTAGAAAATTTGTATTATCCTTGGTGCCTTTTGCTTTTATAATGAGCTCACCTTTGTCAGAATTACAAGAGAGTAGCATGACTATTTTGAGCAGCGTTAATTATAAATCGCAAGTGAAAAAATATATATTTAAGATCTGGTATATGTTAATTATACTTTTATTGAACATGAAATATACAGACAATGAGTAACTAATATATATCACATTAGACGAGAAAAATAATATGTTTAATTTTGTTCCACTTTTTCTGTTTTCAAGCAAACATTCATTATCCCCTACCAGGGCAACTTTCTTCACTATGTTCTTGATATGGATCGAATACTTTGTCTACAGTAGCTTATATCTATATTCCATGAGCTTGTATACTTATTAACGCATTTTTTTCTTCTTTTAACTTAACAGTATTATTACGTTTGCTCTCGACCTTAAATAGAAACATGATGATACATGATGCAAAATAGAAAGATGATGAGTACAATTGTGGATCAGTTATTCTTAGGCCTATATTTTTATATAACGTTTTTACTTTAATATATTTGTAACTGAACAGGCTACAATTGGACTCTTTCTTCTTCTTTTTTTTTTGGGGGGGGGGGTGAGGGGGGCTTGAGCCCCTAGCTACCGCCCCCTCTACAACAGCTATGAATACACCCCCATAACAGAAGTGCATTTTAAGGATTTGATATCGGAATCACTTCTTTATTAAGGTCTACTGTCTGACGTTATCAAAATATAGGTTTGATCGAAAAACTTTCTTCCAATTTTGTATATAGTAATGATCAATGACAATTAATATTAATATCATGAATATGTTTAAGTATTGCATCCTAAGTTACGTTTAGGAATGTTTTATTATATGCCTCGTGCCTTTCGTTTACATTATAAGAGGCAAAACATCAGCAAGTATTTCAGCGTTGCGTAATGTTATACTTTATTTTATGTGCAAAACGTGTCAAGGGATAGATTTGTGTGTTTTTGTTACAAAATGTAATTGTTCATGTTGTGGTGTATTTGATGTACTATGTTCTATGTAATAGAAAAGTTCAGATTGTATCGTGCGTTATGCCCCGGTGGTGCCGCCGGGCCGACTACGAATCGACGGGGGAAGGAGGGGGGGGAGGGCTATAAATGTTATTTTCTCCGTAGCCTCTCTTTTTCCATTTTGTGTCGGTCTAGTGGTCGTATCGTCTGTGCGGCCGGGGTATACAGAAGTATCATGCTATGTTTGTTATATGTTACACGGAAATATGGAACAACATGATTGTAAGTGTAAAAAAATATGAATATTAATTTATTTTTCTGCCAAAAAAATGTTACGCATCTTTTGTAAATTGTGTTTTCTGACCAATAAAACTTATCAGGAATAGAATATAAAACAAAATAAGGGGTGGGGGTACGATTCTTGAATTTATATATATATGCCCCTTTTAAATTCATTTGTAAATCTAGACTCGCTACTAAATACTCCAAAACAGTATTGCATTTTAAGGATTTGATGTCAGAATCATTTCTCTATTCAGGTCTACTATCTGATGCTGGCTAAAATTGGGTTTAATCGAAACACTTTCTTGCAAATTTTTTATACAGTAATGATTATAAATATCAATGTCATGAAATATTAAATTGCATAATGAGCTCGCAATTAAAATGAAATAAATGGAGGAGAAATAAGCAACATATTGCATGTAAATAGAATAAAAGCAATGCTTATGTACTTACAGTTATTTACATGAATAACATAATTATTCATCCCCCTTGTAAATTTGATTTTGTTTGTGTGCGTGTTTTTCGTAATTCAACAATGGAATGTGGGTTGGCTAAATTACTATGTTGAATAATTTTAGATGTTCGGCTTAATTATGTCATGAGCTCGAGAAAGAAGAAAATCGGAAGAAAAAAAAGATTTTTCAAATAGGCCTACATGTACTTAAAAAAAAATACAAAAACTTTTTAAGTGTATGGTAATTTAAATGTTACCTGTATATACCCTGGAAAATAATGTAATACAAAAAGTTGAATGCAGTTGTGAAATAAAAATTAAGTAGAATCATGTCAGGATGTAAAAGTGCGAATGGAAGGTTGATCAAATATGAATGGTACTAAAACAGGGACGTTGCAGATGCAGAGACAAGGATCGAGGGCCATTGCCCTCCCCCCCCCCCCCCTCCCCCACCCATACACACACAGACGCCCAAATCTGTACTGGAAATCAAGCTGCATGCCGACTCACTTTAGTGATATGACCCAAATTTGAAAAGAACACCACAATCAGTTCTGTACATACTACATTTTCTTTTGTTATAGTCATTTTGTTTTATTTCCTCCAAATGTGTAATACAAACAAAATCATACAATTTAATAAAATTAACGTTTTCAATATTGATTGATTATACATAAACATAATTAAACAAAAACTCATTTGCAGTATATATAACTTTGCAACAAAGTAAACTTATAAGTACATAAACATAATTTATTTATAAAGTGTAAATGTTAATCATTTATAAAAAAAAAAATATGTTAAAACAAACACACAAACGCACACAATCTCTCTCTATCTCCCTTTTAGTGACTGTATGATTATGTTTGTCTTTGTATTTCTCTATGCATGTCTGTGTGTCTTTCTCTGTCTTTCTTTGTATCTCTCTATGTATGTGTGTTTGTGTGTCTGTGTGTCTTTCTCTGTCTCTTCTCCTCTCTCAATATCTCAATGTCGGTCTCAATTTCTTTCCCGCTCTCTTTCTCTATTTCTCATTCCCTCTTCCTCTCTCTCTCTCTCTCTCTCTCTCTCTCTCTATTTATCTCAATTTATTTATCTATGCCCCCTTTTGTAAACATAGAAAAACGAAACTAAAACTTGTTATGTACATAATGTTAGGAGTATTAATTCTTCAGGAGCACACTTCAATCCAAGCTCCCTCCCGTCCAGGCACCTGATTATTCATATCTAGATATACCATACTGCATGGCACACCTGAACAATGTTCCCACTTAAGTACATGTATGCAAACCGAAATTTGGAACAGGTTCAATATATTTGATACGGCGTCAAGTTTATATAGTCAGGCTCGGCAAGATGGCGTTCCGTTCTATTGGAAGTCGTCTGCAAACCATGTTGGGGCATAAAAATATTGCTAGCGTAAATCTAGTTGCCAGAGTGGCCTCGCGTTTTCAGTCCACGATACCTCTCGTGACGGCTGGTGAATGGTGGGGGAAGTGCCAGAAAGTCGATGTTTTGGGTGAGAAGATGTCATATTACGACTCGGATACCAAAGACAGCAGTACTAGTAAACACGCAGTGATATTCCTGCACGGTAACCCGACATCTTCGTATCTGTGGAGGAATATCATACCACGCGTAGAACCCATCGCTTGATGTCTCGATCGCTCCAGATCTCATTGGACAAGGACGTTCTAACAAGCTTGCCAACCATTCATACCGATTTGTTGATCACTACCGCTATTTGTCTGCTTGGTTTGACTCTGTCAACTTACCAGAAAAGGTATTACAGAAGAAGAAAAAATCGTTTCAATGCTTTATATCTATAACATGTACCCTGAAATAAACGGTAGAAGTTATGTTTACATCCTTTTGCTTCCATGTTTTGATATAAGATTTGAAATTGCACGTACTGAATCCTGGCTATACCGGGACACTGCTCCCTCGGATCCATTTAATGGCGTCAAATGGGGGGGGGGGGCGGAATGAAGAGGGAAGATAAAGATTATAGGGCCCCTCTATTTTCCTAATCCAAGAACATATTATTTCACATTGTCTTCGACGTAGTGAGAACATCCTTCATTGATGCTGGTGGTATGTCCGGGCTCCTGGTTGTCACTTGTGACAATGAGACAATGACCCCGCCCCCTCCCCTCCCCCCAAACAAAAATAGTGATAACAAATACAATGAAAATGATAATAAATAGATAGATAAATACATTTCGAAAGGACAAAATGAATAATCGATAAATTAATTTAGAAAGGACAAAATAAATAATCGATAAAAAAAATTTAGAAAGGACAAAATAAATAATAGATAAACAAAGAAATATACAATAATAATAAATAAATTGATTACATGTATTAGTAACAACGTTCGCTCTGTTTTAAGAAGATTCATTTTAAACACAGGATTTCCAAACTCTAAATATATATACCTTTTGTCATAAGAAACAAGGACATTTTTCATTTTATTAAGCGCTTATATATCTTATACCATAAGCGAGAAAAATAGACACGATCAATTATTGAAACCACTCCCGATTTCTAATTGGTGTAATTAAAAGCGAATACGAAAAGTTCACGTGATCTCTATTTTCAGGTGACCATAGTGTGCCATGATTGGGGTTCAGGCCTGGGCTTCCACTGGTCAAATGAGCATAGAGATCGACTTGAAGGTCAGTATTAAAGTTATTATTATTATTATTATTTATTCGGCAACAAACAGAGAAAACCGTTGAATACAAAACAAGAGTACATTTGGAAAAGAGTCTAAATAACTAAATAACTGTAACCCGAAGGTTTTCTTTTACAATCCATGGTAACAATAAAATTTTGAGGTGTAACAATTTATGAATCACTGTGTAATCAACAATTATAATCATCATTGACAAGATAACATTTATTTTAAAAAAAAATAATAATAATAACCCCTCCCCCCCCCCCCCCCCCCACAAAAAAAAGCATACGATCGCCCGATGAGGGACTTGAACCCGCGACCCTCTGATTAAAGTCAGATGCTCTACCGACTGAGCTAACCGGGCTTCGATATGAGTGGTTTTACTAAAAAAAATTAGATTATTTGTAACTAGGAAGGGGTAAATTACGTGTTAACATATCTCCTCCGTATTATTGGCTAGTACGTTTTCGTAAGTATGCGACTGGATTAATTCATAACAGCACTTCTTTTTATTTTTTGTTAAACTTTACTTTTACACCAACATAAATTAAAAATACTTTTATGCAAGGGAGTGAAGCATACAAGTATATTTACTTTATGTGAAACTTTGCACTTTAGAGCACTTCAAAAATTATTGTGTTGTAGCCTCATACTCATTATTTGTTGTATATGTATATTTGAACATATACACATAATTGCATTATTCAACGCCGCCGCCCCTGAAAGAAGTTATGAATGATTTTGATTGTGTACCTTTTTTTTCTATAGGTCTAGTCCACATGGAGAGTATTATAAAAACCCCTCCCAGGATGGGAGCTCTTCAACGACGACACTATACGGGAGGTCATGCAGGGAATCCGGTCTGAGGCCGGCGAAGAGATGGTCCTCAAGCAGAATCTCTTCGTGGAACAGCTCCTTCCTTTCGCCGTCAGCCGGAAGCTACGGCAGGAGGAGATGGACGCCTACCGTGAGCCCTTCAAGAACCCTGGAGAGGACCGACGCCCCACCCTTACCTGGCCCCGCGAGATCCCCATCATGGGCGATGGTCCGGATGACATGATCGTAAGAGCGACAGCCTACAGTGCCTTCCTCAAGGAGTCTGCCGATCTACCCAAACTCTGCGTCCACGCCACTCCTGGGTTCTTCAGTGACTGGATTGAGAAGACCACCAAGAATTGGCCCAATCATAAGATTGTCAAATGTGAAGGGCATCATTTCCTCCAAGAAGATTCCCCCATCCAGATCGGGGATTACATCCATGAGTTCTTGTCTGGTATCTACAAGTAGATAAATCGTCTAGCTTCCCTCTACTAACATAACTGCAGTAGTTGGAAGCATGATGCCCATTTGCTTTACACGTCCTCCTGCTCTGTAAATATACAGATAAGATATACAGACTTAAAACCTTTCACATTGCTCCTGAAAGTCTGAAGTGATTGCCCGTATAGAAATTTGCTCGGTTTGTCGGTTGTCATGCGACCTTATACTAAGATCGCGAGCAATACATAAAGTCGAACAGAAAAGGGCAATGTGGCATGCCAGGTCGTCTTTGTATAGAGATAAATAACGTAATAATGAAACGTGTTATCAATTAATAAACTGGCTACTAGTACTAAAATGGAAAGAAAAAAACAAATAGATGGGAATTGAAGAGGAGTACTTAAATCACATGAATCAGCTCATAAATGGATATAGTTTTCAATTCAATTTTAAATCCATTTAAACTTTGCTGCTTGTAAGTGTCGGCTTGCATGGTGATGTAGATATACAGTAGGCTTGCGGGTGCACTCCTGACGACGGATAGTAAACCTGTTCGAAACGTCGAGCCATTCATCCTCTCCAAGCGCTATAGTTCTCCTTAGAACTATAAGCTAAGAAAGATAACAAACAGTCCTTTTCAGGACTACACATCCCCAAGAATGATTACCGAGTCAGAGTCCTTTTTAGGACTCCTCAACCCTCTCTCTCTCACACACACATGGTGCACCCGCAAGCCTACTGAACATTTAAATTTTGTTTTAAAATGTATGCCACTTTCATAATGATGCGTAATATAAATCAAAGCACGGTTCAGATAGAAGTGTGACATACTTGGAAAGGAGTATAACAGCTCCAAAGGAAAGCTCTTATAGGAGGACAACTCATATTTTGCACGGTATGTAACATGGGTAACCATGGTAACTATTCCTATGAAATGTTGACACAAGGTCGGTTATGTCATTATACAAATAAAACGCAAACTATGGGACCTTTTCTCTTTCATTTAGTTCAGTAACTCATACACTATGAACGTATTTCCATGCTTCACCTAAAATCCAATGATAATTTCATGTGATGATTTTAGGCTTGAGTAGAGACGCCTTTCGGTGTTATTTAACATTTATCACACCAATATAAAAAAAAAAAATCTTTCTTTAATCGATACAATTTGTTCACTGCCGTTTCTTCTTATTACTACATCATTGCTATCCCTATTATCTAGAAATTACATATACTTGTATTACGCTGTGTACTTGGTATCTATTTTATATAATTGTTTGGTCGAGGCCTATGTTGCTGCTAAGATATTTCTTGTTCTATTTTTATCTTCGTTTTCTAACTGATTATACTACACTTGTCAATATAATTTGTGTAGATCCACTTTTCCATCGATTTATTTTTTTATCAAGATGTTTGCATATCCCCCCTCTCCTCTCCTTCCCTTTTTCTTGTAAATAGTCTCATCGTCAGCTCTTAAGTTTGTATTTCTTTCTATATGCAGGATCATTATGTAAAACAGCCTGCGAGCTGATCAATGTTATCCTGTTAAAAGATTTTTTAATAAATAGATACATAAATAAATGTACAACACCTCACCCCCTTCCAGATGCAAGGCCTATACGTCACTGATCAGATAATTTTGAAATTTTCGTTTTGTTTTTCAATATAAGGTCATCTTTTCTCATGTCATATGTAAATTGTCTTTATATTTTACAGTCTGCTAATGAAAAACGATACTGGCAAAATACTGATCGCATTAAATCCCGCCATTTAATAAACTAACACGAATAACGGACTAGAGAGTGTAATTATTGGAATGCATACTTAGTTGTCTTGTGAAACCGAATAGTAAAACGTAGAAAAGAAGAATAAAAAAAGGATGATACTCGAAAAAAATTGGCCTCGTAAAATCCCGCCACTAAGTCAACACGGGCAAAATTATCAGGGAATATGAGATATCTTTTAACAATCAAGACCGAAAAGGAAGACTTACTTCATGTTTCTAAATATGTATAATTGTAGATGTTGGTATACATCTCGTCTCTTTTATTTACGAAGACGTTATGGGTGTGTTTTATACTATGTTTCACCAAACTAAATCGTAAATCTCGTCCTCTATTCCCCCCTTCTCTCTCTCTCGCTCTCTCTCTCTCTCTATCTCTTTCTTTCTCTCTCTCTCCTCTCTGTCTATGTCTCTCTCTCCCCCCCCCCCCTTTCCCCTCGCCCTCTTTCGCCCTCTCTCTTTTTGTCTGTCTATCTGTCTTTCTCTGTCTTTTTTTCATTCTCTCCTCTATCGTTTAACTCTCATTTCTCCCTGTTACCTTCTCCCATTTCTCTCTCTCACCTCAATCTCTTTACTCCCATGTTTTTCTCTCTCTCTCTAAAAATTCTAAAAAAAAGCTTCTAAAAATTTCCACAGTTCCCATATTTGATCACTTAATCGAAAGTCCGTTACTGTAAGCACAAAACTAACTTCATAGAGCATGTACAATGCACTGTGCAAGAAAGTTCTACTGTATACTCGAAGCCACACACATTATATCTTAATAGATACACGAACAAACTAACTCCCAAAATGCATACAAAAATTGCCATACAGTAATTGCCATTACCTTATATTTGGAATAAAATCACATCATTGATTTAACAAAGACAACATATTTGTGATACAGGTATATAGAAATTTAGCATTTTGTTTCTTTAGCGTAGGATAATAGATATACTTTGAAATTGAAATGATTTCATTCGATATTAAAACAAAACAGAATTTAAAATAAAACAAATATACAAGTTAAAGACACGTGAGAGAGCAAGCAATAAAAACAAGAACAAATATATTGGATCAATAAAGAATTCAAATATGAAGCAGAGATACTTAAGTTGAAATTGAAATGATTATCACAAAAGAAATTACAGTCTACGAGTGTTTTGGTTCTCATTTTATTGTACGGTATTGCTACTCTATACAGTTGACGACTAAATTGTTCATACCATCACCAAGTTTTGTAATTTCTTAAGTATGTGTAAAATTGATTTGTCCCTATTTATTTTTCTTGAGAATGTGACAAATTAAAACTTACTTCTAAAAGTATTCAAGATATTCCTCAATTAAACAAGTTTTATTTATGAGTTAATAAAATAAACAAAACATTTTTTGTTGTTGTAAATACAAGGGTATGGATATATTGCTAACTATATGTCCTTAGGCCGGCTTCCTAAGAAGTAAAATGGGGAAATGTCAGCGAAAAAATGACAAAAGTAAAATATCTGAGATAATATATCAAAGGTAAAAATAATAATAAAATAATAATAATAGCCTAATAGTCCACTCCAAATTTTATTAAACCGAAACGGAAATGCTTTTTGCCCAATTGATCGTGAGCCCGGCAGCCACTGAGCAGCGCCAGATCGACGTTGCTCTATCCCTTATTGATGAACGCCAAACAAGGTAGCAACAATTCCCATCTTTTAACGTCTTTGGTATGACGCGGCCGGGGTTCGAACCCACGACCTCCCGGTTGTATGGCGGACGCTCTACTGACTGAGCCAACACTCCGGAAAACACTTTACGAAAGAGAAAAGGTGGTCCAATACCCTCAAAATTCTGACAAGAAAAGAAAGAGAGAAATGAAGAAGAAGAAAGAGGAGGAATAAGAGGAGGAATAAGAGGAGGAGAGGAAGAAGAACAAAAATTTGTCATTATATTTTGGGATATTAATTTCCACAACAAGAAGGATAAATCACGGTCTTGGTTCCCCCAACCGCCTTTGTATGTTAGAATGTATGTAATTTATATATTAAGTATGTTTACATTTGTTATGCCAATTGTTGCATTACTACACCCTCTAAAAAACTCAGATCTGCCCCTGGTGTATAATTATGATCCGTCTACTTAAAGATACTTGATAGGAATTCCTTGATGTAATCACCAGTCTGGATGGGTGAATCTTCCTGAAAGAAATGCGACCCTTCAACCTGGACTACCTTATGATTCGGCCAATCCTTCGTAATCCCCGTGCCCCATTCACTGAATAATCCAGGAGTTGGGAGGATGCGAAACTTTGGGAGATCCTCAGTCCCCTTGATCCAGGCGTGGTAGGCCGTAACTATGGCGACCGTTTCCTCTGGGCCCTCTCCCTGGATCGGGATTTGACGGGGGAAGGTGAGTAGAGGGCGTCGGTCCTCTCCAGGGTTCTTGAATGGCTCCCGGTAAGCGTCCATCTCCTCCTGGCGAAGCTTCCTCTTGATGGCGAGCGGGAGGATGGTTTCTATGAACATGTTCTTCTTCAGGATCATCTCTTCGCCGGCATCCGAGCGCAACGCCAGGAAGATGTCCCGCATAGAGTCGGGGAAGATGTCCCAAGTCATGGCTGGTAGACGCCTTCCATGTGGACGATAGCTAAAGAAATTGTGAAAAAATCATACTTTTTAAGTTCACCAAAAAATGTGCCCCACTTTTTGTCCGAGAGGGTATCTGAAAATTTGAAAAACATCTTTTGATATATGTCCGATATTTTTTAAATTAGAAAGTACCTTAAAATATAATATCCTTTCTACAATTTTGTGCTTGTCAAACAAAATAAAATCATAGTGTAGCCACTGTACCCCCTCTGTTTTGAACAGTCTTGGAGTCACCCTGGACTGCGTGTGTAGGTAGGGGAATGGGAAGGCAAATAGGAGCAAGTGGGGATATATATTACCAACTAACACTGAAACAGACTGTGAGGGCGGGCAGGGCCCAAAGAGCATTGACCATCTACTGAGCTGTGACATGCTAAATGACGCATGCATTGAGAGGAACTTGGCAGATGCTAACGACGTGCTTTTTACTTCTGCAAGAGGAAAAATTTCCCTGTAGGGCCATGCATTATGGTTCAAGGCATGCCCACATACAGGATTTTTTTTTATGTTGGGGGTCAGGGCAAAAATGCAATGAATTATTGACAAATTATTGCATTTTCTTTTCTTTCTTTTTTTATTGTGGGGGCGGCGACATACCCTAGCCCCCGCTGCGTACAGTCATGATTCAGTGGCTAAGCAATGGCCTTGTTATTGTGAAGCCCCAGAATAAAAACCGTGTCGATCAGCTATATTAGTGCCTTTTTGTGAGGCATTAATTCTCATTACTGTGATTTCTGACTTAAGGACGAAGGTCCCCTAGTTGATTAGCATAGTAGCATACACATGCTTTAGCAGTCACGCAAAACAAACACTCGCAAACTATTATTCAATACATTCTGAGAATGTATACTATTATTTATAGTATTTATATAGTATTTAATTATAATATTTATACTATTAAGAATAAATCATTGTCAAAATCATTCCATAAATTGGGGTAAAAATAATATATGACCAACAGTATGAATATTATTGTGTAAGCAGAGTCTGGTTGATGGAATTGAAGATCAGTAATAAACGTCAAGCATGGTTTAAGATGATAAGATAAAGTATTTTACTTCCTATTTTCTAGATTTTCTCGAGTTTCTGTTTCAGTGTTCAATGTGGTGATTGATCCCTAAAATCACGTTTACCCTCCGCCCCTTATTATTATTATATTATTATTATTAGGCATTTAGCTACGCTATTCATAGTACACTATATCACAGCGCTTACAATAATAACCACAAATCATAACATAACATAACATTGAACAAAAAAAAAAAATAGCGAATCAAGTAGGAAATAAATAGGTTTTAAGGAGTTTCTTAAAAACATCCACTGATGCAGCAGCTTTGATACTGGAGGGAAGTTTATTCCACTCCTTAGCTGCTGCAACAGTGAATGTGCGATCTCCTGCCTTACTACGAGCCACATGAAATGTCAGTCGAAATGGGTCTGCATTGGAGCGAAAGTTTGTACGTACAGGTTGATACAACTCAAGACAGTCACTAAAATACTCTGGTGCCTGATCATGAAAAAATTTGTATACAAATAAAAGAATCTTAAAAACAATCCTCTGTTTGATTGGCAACCAATGAAGGGATGTTAGTAGAGGCATGGCATCGTGACGACGGTCTAAACGAAAAATAATACGAGCCGCCCAGTTCTGTAAACTTTGAAGTCTTCTTATATATGTTTGAGGGACTTCTGTAAGCAACCCGTTACAATAATCCAACCGGGAAAGAACATGGCTGCGAATCACATGATGACATGCATCTTCAGATACATACTTCCTAATCTGTGATACATTCTTCAACTGATATCGTACAGATTTACAAAGCTGGTCTATTTGGTTAGACATGGACATATTGCAATCAAAAATGACACCAAGGTTCTTGACCGATGTAGATGGTGCAATCTGGGTGGTTCCGAATGTAAGATTAACATCATTAATGTTTCCCAAGTTGTGTTTCGAGCCGATTACCAAAAAATCTGTCTTTCCTCATTTAGTTTAAGCTTATTCCTTCCCATCCACATACTTATATCTGTGACACAATCTGAAAGAGTTTTTAATGCAGTATTTAAGCCATTAGGTTGCTTAGGGTTAAATGTAACATACAACTGTGTATCATCAGCGTAAGTGTGATATGAAACGTTATAATGTCTAGCGATGTCTGGGACAGGCAAAGTATATATAGTATATCCTATGGGTCCAAATACAGATCCTTGAGGGAGACCTACTTTGTTAGAAGCTACTACTGACTGTTTCCCCCTAATTTCAACACATGTGGACCAGTCTTCCAAATATGACCTAAACCATCTCAGAGCTGCACCCTCGATTCCTAGCCTTGTTGATAACCGACATATTAAAATATGACGGTCAATAGTATCGAAGGCTGCTGATAGATCTAATGACAACAATAAAACTACTCGACTTTATCCATAGCAGACAAAATATAATTTTTTACTTTGATAAGTGCGCTTTCAGTACTATAATAGGGTCTATATGCAGATTGGTTAGGATCCCACAATCTATTTTCATTCATGTGATCCGTGAGTCTACGACAAGCAACTTTCTCAATGAGCTTTTCCAAGAAACTTAAATTTGACACAGGTCTATAATTTGACAAGCAGTCTTTATCAAGATTTTGCTTCTTGATAAGAGGTCTAATTATGGCTGACCTAGCTGCAGAAGGGAATGTACCTGTTTGTAATGATGAATTAACAATATTTGTCAATACAGGAAGAAGACAATGTACATGTTCTTTTAAAAACCAAGTTGGAATGGGATCCAAACTACATGACTTACTAGGAGAAGCCAGAATAATTTTCAATAACTCATCTTCAGTTGTAGGATCTAAACACGAAAATGATTTTACATGCACTTGATTATACATATCCGGATCAAATGTAGAAATGTGCTGTTCATCATTAATGCTGCCCTGAATCTTCTTTATTTTATCACCAAAGAATGTTAAAAAAGTTATTACATAATGTCTCAACTGAGTCGTGTACAGGAAGAGATGGTATCTTTCTATTCAACAAATAATCAACTGTCTTGTAGAGATCCTTATTTTCACACGAGGATAGAGTACTATGAAAATACGCTATCTTTGTGCGACAAATCAGATTTGATGAATAACGTTGTTTGTCCAAGAATTCATCTCGATCAACATCTGATTTAGTCTTTTTCCATTTTCGTTCTGCTCGACGTTTCTCACGACGTGCCAAATGAATGTCATCGTTGTACCACAGCATCCTTCGTCGTACAGGGCGTTCTTTTGAGGTTGGAGGGGCAGATTCGTCCAGAAGTGATTGCATAGTTTCATTGTACCACTTGAACCCAGATTCAGGATCTCCTTGTGGTTAAAATCCAAAATTGACTCACACAAAGCTGTCAAGAATATTTCCTTGTTGATTGCTTTAAAATTTCGAGATATTGTGAGAATCTTTTGTGGTTGCGGTAAAGGTATGTCTAATTGAACATCAATAACAAAATGATCAGACATTTGTACATCATAGATATTACATTTCTTAATTAAGGATTCCGTCTCTCTTACCTTCGAGTCTATCCCTGTGCTCATTACACCAGTGGAAGCCAAGGGCTGTACCCCAGTCGTGACATACGACGGTTATCTGAAAATAAATATGTGGGAAGGACTTTTCATCAATATGTTTTATAGGTAGAACATATCACATTTGTAAATGCCATATTTTTCCTTCGACGAAAAACAAAGTTTGCACGTTTTATGATATTGCAGGCGTTAGCATATTGTTAGAATCACCATTTTTTTCTGAATTTGTTTAAGTACATGTATTACAGGCGCGGATCCAGGATTTCTTAGGGGAGGGGGCCCAACTTTTTTTTTTTTTTGCTCCCGAAAATTTGAAAATCGCGCCGGCCAAAAAGTCGCTCAGTGGGGGGGGGGGGGGGGGGGGGGGGGGGTTAAGCGGACATTTTTTTTTTTTTTTTTTTGGAGTCCCAAACAAAAATCGCAACGACTCAGCCAGCCGAAAAGTCGCTCATGGGGGGGGGGGGGGGGGGGGGTAGTGAGCACAATTTTTTTTTTTGGTCTCGGAAATTTATAGGGGGGGGGGGGGGGGGGGGGGGGTAAGCGGACATTTTTTTTTTTTTTTTTGAGTCCAAAAAAAATTGCAACGACTCAGCCAGCCGAAAAAGTCGCTCAGTGGGGGGGGGGGGGGGGGGGGGGGGGGTAGTGTGAGCACAATTTTTTTTTGGTCCTCGAAAATTTTAAAATTTGCACCCCCCCCCCCCCTTTGAGCGCCGGGGGGGGGGCCAACCCCAAAAAAAAAGGTAAAAATCGCGTGATTTTGCATGATTTTTTTCTCAGGGGGGGGGGGGGGGCCCCCCCCCCCCCTGGATCCGCCACTGATGTATTATCAATTGAAATTCGTATCAAATAATTTGCTTTCACAGTCAAACGTTCCGCTCTCTAAAAGTAAAACAAAAAAGTATATAATGTATCTTTAACAAAAATGAAACATGTCGACGAAGCTACATCTAACATTGCCACATATGAAAGCAAACGAGGTATTATTAGAATGATGATGTAAATCCTAATCCAACGATTTACTCCTTACCCGTAACAGTTCAGTCATTACTACGCGTAACCAGTTAATACAAAAAAAAGTGCTAATGACCTGTCACCAGCATTTTAATACCGACCATTTAATGCTCCGGCAGATCTTAATTTGTCAGTCGACTCTGATCTATAATATTTGAAGATGAGAATCCTTCATCAAGTGATGTCCTCGTCATCATTTATAAAACAATAAATAACTGATATAGTCCGAACGGTTTTGCTTGGGTCTCGGGCGTTTGATTGTTCCAAGGTATCTTGCGTGGACATTTCTCACTAATGCCCTCATTGTTGTCACTATTTGCACAATAACAACCTCATTTATATATTTTTTATAAGCTGATGAAGCGGATCCTAATCAAATGATTGGTTGAGAGCGTACACATGACCAGGCATTTATTTTGCTTCACACGTAATTTTACTAAGACCGGTCATTAATCTTATTATATACCTCATTTAAGAAATCCAGCCATTTGATTGGTCGAAATTGCATTCATAAACTTTAACTATCCTGTAAAATTCCGGTAAAATTCCGAACCATTGTAATAGTTTAAAAAATAGTTCTAAAATCCCAGTAACCATGGTTACCCATAGGTTTACATGTAAAAAATGGTTTGAGCAATCGAGGATACCGTACGTGTGCGAAGAATTGGTCGGTATGTTCATACAAGACAAGACAATTCCAAACAAGACAAAAATGGCTCAAGAACCTCCCAAGATTTCAACCTATCAAATGCAAGACTCGCTGACAGCAAGAACAACAAAAAGGGTACGTGAAATTATCCATAAACATGTTCGTAGTTGCTGAAAATGAAGTACCAGCATAGACGTAGACGAAAATAGATCTAGTAGTCAGGGTGTCTGATCGCGCACCCGATGTTGTGTGCTGAAATTCTTCCCATAGAGATTGAACGCAATGCAGTCTCTAGCAGTCTACGTGCATTGCGCGACCATGCAAAAAAAGTCAAGTTTTTTTTTTTTCAATTCGAGATTCAAACCTTTATCTGTTGTGATCCTGAAGGTGATGCTCAATAAGTAAGGTGTCATATGAAAGCGCAGGTTCTTCTCATATTTCCACCAGGGCGGCCCACCCCCAAAATTGTAAAAAATATCTTGCTTAGACTAGAATCTAGATCTAGTCTACTCTCAAAGATACACTCATAAAAAAAAAAAACCGTACAGATAAAACTAGAGAAAGGCGAAGGTGGTGTCATTAGTTGACTCTTTTGTTTTCGGCATATAAAAGTATTAATGACTGCTTTAATATTCGAGAAATAGTGTTTTGTAAGCTCTCGGGAAGGTTACAATTGGGCTATTGCCCTCGGCACGCCTCGGGCAATAGCACAATTCTAACCTTCCCTTGAGCGTATAAAAACAACTATTTCTCTCAAAGCAGTCATTAATATATACTAATGCCCTGACTGTTGTGTATTATTTGTATACCACTATACCTTTTCTGGTAATTTGAGGGCATCAAACCAGGCTGACAAGTATCGGTAGTGATCCAAGAAGCGGTAGGAACGGCTAGCCAGCTTATCCGACCTTCCCATCCCAATGAGATCAGGAGCCAGACACCTGGCGATGGGTTTACCTGTGGGATCACATTCCTCCAAAGATACGAAGACGTTGGGTTGCCGTGCAGGAACACGACGGTATGCTTTACCGCTCCTATTCTGGGGATCGGAGTCGTAATAGGACATCTTCGAACCTAAAACGTCGACTTTCTTGCATTTCCCCACCATTCATCGGCCGTCACGAGAGGAATCGCACTCTGGTTGCGTGAAGCCATTCTGGAAATCAGCCTACCAGTAGTTGTGAAACGTTTTGACCCCAATATGATTTGCAGGCTTGCCAACGAACGGAGCCCCTTTATATTACCGCGGATGAGTTGCCAAGTGTTAGTATTGGGCCCTAAATCAACAATGAAATGGCAAAAATTTCTCTCTCTTTTTTCTTGAACTTGTACTTCCACAAATGTAAATAACCATGAGCGTGCCCGAAAGACAGATCTATTGTAGACATTTCGAATGATGATCCTTACCTGGATAAATCATGATTTTGAACTAAGAGGCTCAATGAGAATAAATACCTTAACAAAGGGTACTAGCGCATCGATTTGGTTTCAAACCGTCACGGTTACGAGTCCACTGCTCTACCACCAGTGGCGGATCCAGGGGGCCCCCTCCCTGTCGCCCAAGGGGGGGGGGTGCAAATTTTAAAATTTTCGAGAGCCAAAAAACAAAAAAAATGTGCTCCCTACCCCCCCCCCCCCCCTCCCCCATCCCATCCATGGGCTTATTAAAAGGAAAGCAGTGTCATACTTAAAATGTACACTCACGTCACTTTAAATCTTGAAAAAAGGTTTAACTTTGGGCTAAACCCGATGGTATGTTACTGTCGGTGGCCTATGGTGTGTGTGTGTGTGTGTGTCGGGTGAGCGGAAAAAGGGGGCGCCCGCGGGTCGGTATGTTGTTGGTACTCAACTAGACATGATTGTAGAGCTCTTTTCCAGACATCTACCCCCTACGACAACCATCCTAGGACAACTACCCCGGACAACCATCCTAGGGGGTAGATATCCGGGGGTAGTGTCCTAGGGGGATTTGTTGGGGGTAGTGTTCGGTTGTTTTTTCACGGGGGTAGTTGTCCTAGGGGGTAATTGATGGGGGTGGTTATCCGGGGGTGGATGTTCAGGGGGTAGGTGTCTTGATACGGTGCAGCATGGTTAACACACAAAAGAGATATGCCAAACGCCATTGTAATGTTTGAATACTGACAATATTTTGAAAAATGGTTGACCTCGTATCCAATCCGGGGCCATTAGTGTGGCTCTTCGTGATAAAATACTTCTCGTAAACTTTTTCACCAATCTCTCTTTATATTAGCGGCGGCGGATAAATGAAATGTGTATCAACTTCTATTCTGGTCGGAAGGGGGGGGGGTTGATAAGAAAACATGTTGTAAATATGAACTGTATAAAGGTAGTACTAAGTATATATGATAATAATATTAATTGTTATAATATATCGTTATCTTAGAAAACATGTATAATTTAGCGCGTGTCTGCGTGTGTGTATGATTTTAGGAATGTTGTTTCATCAGTTAGAAAATTTGTATTATCCTTGGTGCCTTTCGCTTTATAATGAGCTCACCTTTGTCAGATTTACAAGAGGGTAGCTTGACTATTTTGAGCAGCGTTAATTATAAGTCGCAAGTGAAAAAATATATATTTAAGATCTGGTATAGTCAATTATACTTTTATCGAACATGAAATATACAGTCAAAAGTAACTGATATATATCACATTAGAAGAGAAAAAGAATATGTTTAATTTTGTTCCACTTTTTCTGTTTTCGAGCAAAATTTATTATCCCCTACCAGGGCAACTTTCTTCACTATGTTCTTGATATGGATCGAATACTTTGTCTACAGTAGCTTATATCTATATCCATGAGCTTGTATACTTATTAATGCATTTTTTCTTCTTTTAACTTAACAGTATTATTATGTTTGCTCTCGACCTTAAATAGAAACATGATGATACATGATGCAAAATAGAAAGATGATGAGTACAATGTGGATCAGTTATTCTTAGGCCTATATTTTTATAACCGTTTTTACTTAAATATATTGTAACTGAACAGGCTACAATTGGACTCTTTCTTCTTCTTTTTTTTTTGGGGGGGGTGGGGGGGGGGGGGGCTCGAGCCCCTAGCTACAACAGCTATGAATTTACCCCCATAACAGAAGTGCATTTTAAAGATTTGATATCGGAATCACTTCTTTATTTAGGTCTAATGTCTGGCGTTAGCAAAAATATAGGTTTGATCGAAAAACTTTCTTCCAATTTTGTATATAGTAATGATCAATGACAATTAATATTAATATCATGAATATGTTTAAGATGCATCCTAAGTTACGTTTAGGAATGTTTTATTATATGCCTCGTGCCTTTCGTTTACATTATAAGTGGCAAAACATCAGCAAGTATTTCAGCGTTGCGTAATGTTATACTTTATTTTATGTGCAAAACGTGTCAAGGGATAGATTTGTGTGTTTTTGTTACAAAATGTTCATGTTGTGGTGTATTTGATGTACTATGTTCTATTATGTAATAGAAAAGTTTAGATTGTATCGTGCGTTATGCCCAGGTGGTGCCGCCGGTCGACTACGAATCGACGGGGGAAGATGGGGGGGGGGGGCTATCAATGTTCTTTCTCCGTAGCCTCTCTTTTTTCCATTTTGTGTCGGTCTAGTGGTCGTATCGTCTGTGCGGCCGGGGTATACAGAAGTATCATGCTATGTTTGTTATATGTTACACGGAAATATGGAACAACATGATTGTAAGTGTAAAACAATATGATTATTAATTTATTTTTCTGCCAAAAAAATGTTATGCATCTTTTGTAAATTGTGTTTCTGACCAATAAAACAAAATAAGGGGTGGGGGGGGGGTACGATTCTTGAATTTATCTTATAAATATATATATACCCCTTTTAAATTCATTTGTAAATCTAGACTCGCTACTAAATACTCCAAAACAGTATTGAATTTTAAGGATTTGATGTCAGAATCATTTCTCTATTCAGGTCTACTATCTGATGCTGGCTAAAATTGGGTTTAATCAAAACACTTTCTTGCAAATTTCTTATACAGTAATGATTATAAATATCAATGTAATGAAATATTAAATGCATAATGAGCTCGCAATTAAAATGAAATAAATGGAGGAGAAATAAGTAACATATTGCATGTAAATAGAATAAAAGCAATGCTAATGCACAATATTTACAGTTATTAACATAAATAACATAATTATTCATCCCCCTTGTAAATTTGATTTTGTTGTGTGTGTGTGTTTTTCGTAATTCAACAATGGAATGTGGGTTGGCTAAATTACTATGTTGAATAATTTTAGATGTTCGGCTTAATTATGTCATAAGCTCGAGAAAGAAAAAAAAAATCGAAAAAAAAAAAAGATTTTTCAAATAGGCCTACATGTACTTTAAAAAAATACAAAAACTTTCTAAGTGTATGGTAATTTAAATGTTACCTGTATATACCCTGGAAAATAATGTAATACAAAAAGTTGAATGCAGTTGTGAAATAAAAAATTATGTAGAATCATGTCAGGATGTAAAAGTGCGAATGGAAGGTTGATCAAATATGAATGGTACTAAAACAGGGACGTTGCAGATGCAGAGACAAGGATCGAGGGCCATTGCCCACCCCCCCCCCCCATCCCCCACCCATACACACACAGACGCCCAAATCTGTACTGGAAATCAAGCTGCATGCCGACTCACTTTAGTGATAAACCCAAATTTGAAAAGAACACCACAATCAGTTCTGTACATACTACATTTTTTTTGTTATAGTCATTTTGTTTTATTTCCTCCAAATGTGTAATACAAACAAAATCATACAATCGAATAAAATTAACGTTTTCAATATTGATTGATTATACATAAACATAAACAAAAACTCATTTGCAGTCTATATACCTTAGCAACAAAGTAAACTTATACCTAGTACCTAAACATGATTTATTTATAAAGTGTAAATGTTAATCATTTATAAAAAAAAAATTTAAACAAACACACACACGCACACAATCTCTCTCTCTCTATCTCCCTTTCAGTGACTGTATATGTTTGTCTTATATTTCTCTAGCATGTCTGTGTGTCTTTCTCTGTCTTCTTTGTATCTCTCTACGTATGTGTGTTGTGTGTCTGTGTGTCTTTCTCTGTCTCTTCTCCTCTCTCAATATCTCAATGTCGGTCTCAATTTCTTTCCCTCTCTCTCTCTCTATTTCTCATTCCCTCTTCCTCTCTCTCTCCTCTCCTCTCTCTCTCTCTCTCTCTCTATTATCTCAATTTATCTTGTTATGTACATAATGTTAGGAGTATTAATTCTTCAGGAGCACACTTCAATCCCAGCTCCCTTCCGTCCAGGCAACTGATTATTCATATCTAGATATCCCATACTGCATGGCACACCAGAACAATGTTCCCACTTAAGTACATGTATGCAAACCGAAATTTGGAACAGGTTCAATATATTTGATACGGCGTCAAGTTTATATAGTCAGGCTCGGCAAGATGGCGTTCCGTTCTATTGGAAGTCGTCTGCAAACCATGTTGGGGCATAAACATATTCCTAGCGTACATCTAGTTGCCAGAGTGGTCTCGCGTTTTCAGTCCACGATACCTCTCGTGACGGCCGATGAATGGTGGGGAAGTGCCAGAAAGTCGATTTTGGGTGAGAAGATGTCATATTACGACTCGGATACCAAAGACAGCAGCAGTACTAGTAAACACGCAGTGATATTCCTGCACGGCAACCCGACATCTTCGTATCTGTGGAGGAATATCATACCACGCGTAGAACCCATCGCTCGATGTCTCGCTCCAGATCTCATTGGACAAGGACGTTCTAACAAGCTTGCCGACCATTCGTACCGATTTGTTGATCACTACCGCTATTTGTCTGCTTGGTTTGACTCTGTCAGCTTACCAGAAAAGGTATTACAGAAAAAAAAACGTTTCGATGCTTTATATTTATAACATGTACCTTGAAATAAACGGTAGAATTGATTTTTACATCCTTCTACTAGATTTTGATATGAGATATGATATTTTAACGTACTGAATCCTCGCTATACCGGGACACTGCTCCCTCGGATCCATCATGGTGTCAAGGGGGGGGGGGGGGCGGAATGAAAGAGTAGATAGATACATATTATAGGGCCCCTCCTATTTTCCTAATCCAAGAACATGTAACTTCGTGCCCATATTATGTCCGGGCTCCTGGTTTTCACTTGTGACAATGAGACAAAGACTCCCCGCAAACTTCCCTTCCCCAAACCGCCAAAAAAACTAATGATTATAATACAATAATAATAATAAATAATGCATAAATTTAGAAAGCAAAACAATAAATATTAGATAAATAAAAAAAATATACAATAATAATAGATTAATCAATTAAATAATAATAACGTTCGCTCTGTTTTAAGAAGATTCATAGTATACACTGCATTTCCGAACTCTAAAAATATCCACTTTTGACATTAGAAACAAGGACATGTTCTTCATGTTATCTAGCGCTTATATATCTTATATTATAAGCGGGAAATCAATCAATTATTGAAACCACCCGATTTCTAATTTTTGTAATTAAAAGCGAATACGAAAAGTTCACGTGATCTCTATTTTTCAGGTGACCATAGTGTGCCATGATTGGGGTTCAGGCCTGGGCTTCCACTGGTCGAATGAGCATAGAAATCGACTTGAAGGTCAGTATTAAAGTTATTAGAATTATTATTTATTCGGCAAAAGTAAAGCAAATCATTGAATACATAACAAGAGTACATTTGGAAAATAGTATTATGGATGCCAAGAAAAGATTAAAAATTAACTTAAAGGGGCATATGTTCCCGTATTCAAAAGCAGTGGCGGATCCAGTTGGGGGGGGCCGGCCCCCCTCCCCCCTGGGAAAAAAACGTGATTTTTACCTTTTTTGGTGGGGGGGCAAATTTTTAAATTTTTTGGGGCCAAAAAAAAAAAAAAGTGCTCACTAGGTTAGGTGTAACAATTTATGAATCAAGATAAAATTATTTAAACAAAAAAATTCAAACTTAAACCCTCGCCCCCGGGCCCCCAACAAAAGACATACTCTCGCCCGATGAGGGACTTGAACCGCGACCCTCTGATTAAAAGTCAGATGCTCTACCGACTGAGCTAACCGGGCTTCGATGTAGGTGCGTTTTACTAAATTTCTTTAACGTCTTTGAAACTTGAAAGGGGTATATTACATGTATACACATCCCCTCCGTATTCTTGGATACGCGAGTACCTACCTGGCTACCTGGCTGCCACCGTCAGTTGCTGGCGATTGGTGACCACATCTGCTCATCTTCTTGTTGTCTTTCTCCATTTGTTTCTATCCTGTGCTAATCTTTTGGCTTTTGAATATGTGAGACCTGTCCATTCTTTGATGTTATCAAACCACTGCTTTCTCTGCCTGCCTTTTTTCTTTTTCCTTCTACTTGGCTTTCTATTTTGGGTAAGCGAGCATGTTTTTGTTAGTCTGCGACTGCATTCATTCATAACAGCACCTTTTTTCTTTTCTTTTTTTACTTTACTTTCGCACCAACATAAATTAAATATACTTGTATGCTAGTAAGGGAGCAAAGCTCACAAGTATACATGTATATACTTTTTGTGAAACTTTGCAAATTAGGTGGGACTTTGCACTTTAGAGCACTTCAGAATAATTGTGTTGTAGCCTTGTACTCATTATTTGCTGTACATGTATATTTGAATATATACACTTATTGCATTATTCAACGCTCCCCCCCCCCGGATTTCCGCCCCTGAAAGTAGTTATGAATGATTGAGATTGTGTACCTTTTTTTTCTATAGGTCTAGTCCACATGGAGAGTATTGTACAACCCCTCCCGGGATGGGAGCTCTTCAATGATGACACCAAGCGGGAGGTCTTCCATGGATTTCGCTCTGAGGCCGGTGAAGAGATGGTCCTGAAGCAGAATATCTTCGTGGAACAGATCCTCCCTTTCGGCATCATCCGGAAACTACGACAGGATGAGATGGACGCCTATCGTGAGCCCTTCAAGAACCCCGGAGAGGACCGACGCCCCACCCTAACCTGGCCCCGCGAGGTCCCCATCATGGGTGATGGTCCGGATGACATGATCGTAAGAGCGACAGCCTACAGTGCCTTCCTCAAGGAGTCTGCCGATCTGCCCAAACTCTGCGTCCACGCCACTCCCGGGTTGCTCAGTGACTGGATCGAGAAGACCACCAAGAACTGGCCCAATCATAAGATGGTCAAATGTGAAGGGCATCATTTCCTCCAAGAAGATTCCCCCATCCAGATCGGGGATTACATCCGTGAGTTCTTGTCTGGTATCTACAAGTAGATAGATCGTCTAGCTTCCCTCTACTATCATATCTGCAGTAGTTGGAAGCATGATGCCATATTCCTTTACACGTTCTCCTGCTCCTATATATGTAAAGATACGGTAGAAAATCAGTTGACACTCGAAACCTTTCACACTGCTCCTGGAACTCTGAAATGATTGCCCGTATAAGAATTTGCTCGGTTTGTCGCATGTCATGATACGTACATAAAGTCAAACAGAAAGGGGCGCGGTGTGGCATGCGGAGGCGAATTTTCATATACATACATGACGTAACAAAACAATATATAATAAATTGATAATGGCTAATTGGAAAGAAAAATAAATCAATGGAAAATAATGAGAAGTCCTTAAATCAGTTGATAGGTGGGTATAATTCTCAATTCAATTTTAAATCCATTTCAATTTTATTTTAAAATTCATGCCACTTTCATAATATTGCAATGATGCGTAATATAAATCAAAGCACGTTTCAGATAGAATTGTGACATACTTTGAAAGGAGTATAACAGCTCCAAAGGAAAGCTCTTATAGGAGGAAAACTCATATTTTGCACGGTATGTAACATGGGTAACCATGGTAACTATTCCTATGAAATGTTGACACAAGGTCGGTTATGTCATTATACAAATAAAACGCAAAAAATGGGACCTTAGCCTTTTCTCTTTCATTTACTTCAGTAACTCATACACTATAAAGGTATTTCCATGCTTCACCTAAAATCCAATGATAATTTCATGTGATGATTTTAGGCTTGAGTAGAGACGCCTTTCGGTGTTATTTATCATTTATCACACCAATATAAAAACAAATCTTCTTTTAATAATCGATACAGTTTGTTCACTGCCGTTTCTTTTTATTACTACAGCATTGCCCACCACTATTATCAAGAAAATTACATATACTTATAATAGGCTGTATACTTGATCTATTTTATATAATTGTTTGGTCGAGGCCTGTGTTGCTGCTAAGATATTTGTTGTTCTATTTGTATCTTCATTTTCTAACTGATTATACTACACTTGTAAAATTATAGATCCACTTTTCCATCGATTTATTTTTTATCAAGATGTAAGCATATCCCACGTCCCTCTCCTTTCCCTTTTTTCCTAATATTTTTCCCCCTATTTATGTTGTTTCTATTTTTAACGTTTGTATACAACTGCAGTTTTTTCTTGTAAATACTCTTATTGTCAGTTCATACATTTGTATTTTCCTTCTATATGCAGGACCATTATGTAAAACAGCCTGCGAGCTGATCAATGTTATCCTGTTAAAAGTTTTTTTAATAAATAGATACATAAATAAATTTACAACATCTAACCTTTCCAGATGCAAGGCCTTTACGTCACTGATCAGATAATTTTGAAATTTTTCGTTTTGTTTTTCAATATAAGGTCATCTTTTCTCATGTCATATGTAAATTGTCTTTATATTTTACAGTCTGCTTATGAAAAACGATACTGGCAAAATGTTGATCGCATTAAATCCCGCCATTTAATAAACAAACACGAATTACGGATTATTGGAATGCATACTTAGTTTCCTTGTGAAACCGAATAGTAAAACGTAGAAAAGAAGAATAAAAAAAAGGATGATACTCGAGAAAAAAAATGGCCGCGTAAAATCCCGCTACTAAGTCAACACGGGCAAAATTATCAGGGAATATGAGATATGTTTTAACATTCATTTAGATCCATTATTATCTGCAACCAAGACAGAAAAGAAAGACTTACTTCATGTTTCTAAATATGTCTAATTGTAGATGTTGGTATACATCTCGTCTCTTTTAATTACGAAGACGTTATGGGAGTGTTTTATACTATGTTTTACCAATTTAAATTGTAAATCTCGTCCTCTATTTCCCCCTCCCCCCCTCTCTCTCTCTCTCTCTCTCTCTCTTTCTCGCTCTCTCTCTCTCTTTCTCTCTCTCTCTCTGTCTCTGTCTCTGTGTCTCTCTCCCTCTTTCCCCCTCTCTCTCTTTCGCCCTCTCTCTTTTGTCTGTCTGTCTGTCTTTCTCTGTCTTATTTTTTCATTCTCTCCTTTAGCGTTTAACTCTCATTTCTCCTTCTTATCCTCTCCCCTTTTTCTCTCTCTCTCTCTCTCTCCCTCAATCTCTTCACTCCCATGTTCTCTCTCTCAACTCTATCTTCCCTACTACAAAATTCTTTAAAAAAGCTTGTAAAAGTTTCCACAGTTCCCATATTTGATCACTTAATCGAAAGTGCGTTACTGTAAGCACAAAACTAACTTCATAGAGCATGTACAATGCACTGTGCAAGAAAGTTCTACTGTATACTCGAAGCCACACACATTATATCTTAATAAATACACGAACAAACTAACTCCCAAAATGCATAAAAAAAGAAATTGCCATTACCTTATATTTGAAATAAAATCACATTATTGATTTAACACAGACAACATATATTTGCGATACAGGTATATAGAAATTTAGCATTTTGTTTCATTAGAGTAATATAATAGATATACTTTGAAATTGAAATTGTATATATATACCATCACCAAGTTTTGTAATTTCTTAAGTATGTGTAAAACTGATTTGTCAAGATTTATATGTCTTGAGAATGTGACAAATTAAAACTTACTTCTAACAGTATTCAAGATATTCCTCTATTCAAAAAGTCCAAGTTTCATTTATGAGTTGATACAATAAACAAAACATATTTTGTTGTTGTAAATACAAGGGGTATGGATATATTGCTAACTGTATGTCCTTGGGCCGGCCTCCTAAGAAGTAAAATGGGGACATGTCAGAGAAAAAATGACAGAAGTAAAACATCTAAGATCATAATATCTTTGGTAAAAAAGATCATTTTACGAAAGAAAAAAGGTGGTCCAAATACTCTCAAAACTTCCGACAAGAGAAGAAAGAGAGAAACGAAGGAGAAGAAAGATGGGGAGGAAGAGGAGGCAATGAAGAAGAAAAGGAGATTTTGGGATATTGATTTCCACAACGAGAAGGAAAGATCGGGGTCTTGGTTACCCAACCGCCTTTGTATGATAGAATGTATGTAATTTATGTATTAAGTATGTTTACATTTGTTATGCCGATTGTTGCATTACTACACCCTCTAAAAAAAAAACTTAGATCTGTCCCTGGTGTATAATTATGATCCACCTATTTGAAGACACTTGATAAGAATTCCTTGATGTAATCCCCAGTCTGGATGGGTGAATCTTCCTGAAAGAAATGCGACCCTTCAACCTGGACTACCTTATGATTCGGCCAATCCTTCGTGATCCCCGTGCCCCATTCACTGAATATTCCAGGAGTTGCGAGGATGCAAAACTTTGGAAGATCCGCAGTCCCCTTGATCCAGGCGTGGTAGGCCGTAGCTATGGCAACCGTTTCCTCTGGGCCCTCTCCCTGGATGGGGATTTGACGGGGGAATGTGAGCAGAGGGCGTCGGTCCTCTCCAGGGTTCTTGAACGGTTCCCGGTAAGCGTCCATCTCCTCCTGGCGAAGCTTCCGCTTGATGGCGAGCGGAAGTATGGTTTCTATGAACATGTTCTTCTTCAGGATCATCTCTTCGCCGGCATCCGAGCGCAACGCCAGGAAGATGTCCCGCATAGAGTCGGGGAAGATGTCCCAAGTCATTGGCTTTAAGACGCCTTCCATGTGGACGATAGCTAAAGAAATTGTGAAAATCATACTTGTTAAGTCTGCCAAAGAATGTGCTTCTCTTTCTTGTTGTCCGAGAGAGTATCTGGAAAACTGAAAAACATCTTTGGGTATATGCCCGATAATATTTAAATAAAAAACTACCTTAAAATATGATATCCTGTTTAAATTTTGTGCTTGTTTAAAAAAAATCAGAGGGTACCCCTCCGTTTTAAAGAATCTTTGAGTCACCCTTGTCTGTGTATAAGTATGGGAAGAGGGAAGGCAAGTGGAGATATGTTATCAACTAACACTCCAACAGACTGTGATGTATGATCGTGAAAGCGAGTGACTTATCCACCCTTATGCTTAGTTAAACGAAAAAACTACTTACTATAAATGTATATTCATGAACATATTTGTGTAGGCAGAGTCTGGTTGTTGGAATGGAAGATCAGTAATAAAGTTCAAGCATGGTTTAAGATGATAAAATAAAGTATTTTACTTCCTATTTTCTAGATTTTCTTGAGTTTGTGTGTGAGTGTTCGATGTGGTGATTTATACCACATTTACCCTCCGCCCCTTATTGCTTACCTTCGAGTCTATCCCTGTGCTCACTACACCAGTGGAGGCCAAGGGCTGTACCCCAGTCGTGACATACGACGGTTATCTGAAAATAAACATTTGGTGAGGATTTATCATCAATATGTTTCATAGGCAGAAGACATCATATTTGTAAATGCCAGGTTTTTCCTTCAACGAAAAACAAAATTTGCACGTTTAATGATGTTGTAGGCGTTAGCATATTGTTAGAATCATCGATCATTTTCTGAATTCTGTTAAATACATGTATTATTAATTGAAATTCGTATTAATCATTTTGCTTCAACTGTCAAACATACAACCCTGTAAAAGTAACAAAGTATGAAATGACTACCTTTAAAAACATGACATATTATGTCGACGTATATGATAAAACATTGCGCGAATGTTACAAAGGCACAAATATATTCTTGAAAAATAGATTCGGGGCAGTTTTTTTTTGTGGCATAAAAATTCCAGAAATAAATTTTAATGCTGGGTGTGATCCAAGTCCTCGTATATTTCTTTTATGAAAAATAAATGTAAACAAAAGAGGTTTTTATAATATAATGTATGATGATGTATCAAATCTTAATCCAACGGTCACTTGCATTTGTAATGACCGGCCATTTAACCCTCCAGATCTAAATTTGTCAGTCGACTCTAGATCTATACTATTTGAAATGAGAATTCATCAAGTGATATCCTCGTCACCATTTTATAAAACAATAAATAACCGAAATAGTCCGAACGGTTTTTGATTGGGTCACGGGCGTATGACTGTTCCAAGGTACCTTGCGTGGAAATTTCTTAGTAATGCCTTCACTGTTATATACTATCTGCACACTATAAAACCTCATTGAGTATATCATCTATAAGCTTTATTCTTCTACAATACCTTTTCTGGTAATTTGAGGGCATCAAACCAGGCTGACAGATAGCGGTAGTGATCCAAGAAGCGGTAGGAACGGCTAGCCAGCTTATCAGACCTTCCCATCCCAATGAGATCAGGAGCCAGACACCTGGCGATGGGTTCTACTTGGGGTATCACATTCCTCCAAAGATACGAAGACGTTGGGTTGCCGTGCAGGAACACGGCCGTATGCTTACCGCTCCTATTCTGGGGATCGGAGTCGTAATAGGACATCTTCGAACCTAAAACATCGACTTTCTTGCATTTTCCCCACCATTCATCAGCCGTCACGAGAGGGATAGTAGCCTGGTTGCGTGAAGCCATTCTGGAAATCAGCTTACTAGTATTTGTGGTAATTTTTGGTAGTATTTGGTAAAATTTGGTAGTATTTGTTGCAGGCTTCGCCAGAGAACGAAGCCCCTTTATATTACCGAGGATGAACTGCCAAGTGTTAGTATTGGGCCCTAAGTAAACAATGAAATGGCAATATTTCTCTCTCTTTTTTCTTTGAACTTGTACTCCCGAAAAAGTAAATAACCATGAGCGTGCCCGAAAGACAGATCTATTGTAGACATTTCGAATGATGACCCTTACCCTGGATAATTCTGCATGATTTTGGCTAAATCACACTTTGGAAATAGCATTCCATTTATTGTTGCTGCAGTCTCTTTCGTATAGGGGGCGATTAATGCAGGTTGTACTGGAGCTGTTATTTCGATTAGTAATTGTTATAATTATTAAAGGCAACTTAATGATGTAATTTGTCGAGGAGGAACAGCATCTTAAAAATGGTGGATTTGCACTTTCAACATGGTGTAGATAATAAAGAACAGTTTAAATCCAAATCATTGTCAACCTTATCCCTTCATAGATAAATATAATCTATTAAAATTTGTAAAGAAAAGGTCACACGAGAATCTATTCATGACTGGAAAATGATTGAATAGAAATGATTATAGTTTGAATCTACGATATTAAAGGTTATTTGAACTATGGTCAAATTGACGAGTTTCGGGTTAAATATTGAAAAGCTGTTCTTTTATTTTTAGGAATCGGTCGTACTGAGAATGTATCATTTGGAAATGTTAAAAGAAAAACATTACCATTAGAGTAAATCTACCGTTTGGAAAAAATTGCCACTCCTCGGCCCCTTTAAAATTGACCTTACATTTGAGGCTTTGGAGCGTGATCTGTAAAGTCTGTGTAAGCAAATAGGCTCATTCTCAGTTGATTTAACGCAATGTGTACATTGCCGAATTGCTCTCAATCATGTCCCCACACTCATATGGCATGTCAATGACCTTACTAGTCGCTTATAATGCATTTCTATTTCAGACAAAATGAATGACGCCCAGTGTACAATGGGTGTCACAACTTGGACCGTCCGTTATACCCCGTTCACACAGTCGACGCCGCTTCTACTACGATGGTAAAGTGGCCGAGAGCGTGGCCAATCGGGGCCAATCGTGGGCCAAACGTGGGAGGATCTCCACGAGCCTGGTTTGGTCGGGGTGGGATCACCGGGTCGGGAAGCTGCACGGCACGCTTATTTTGAACGTGCACAAAATTAGCGTAGCCGGGTCGTGGCCATCAAAAATTGGCGCAAAGTCTTAATAAAGAACGTAGTGGGAACGCCATTAGCAAATAAGCAGTGTGGTAGCACCGTGGTAAGATCTATGTGGTCGTAATAAAAACGCAGCACCGTCGGCAACTATTTCGAGCCGTTTATAGACATCGCTACAAATCGTACTAGAAGTGTAATATGGTCGCCATCAGCGTAGCGACATCGTCCTACAGTCTTCTAAGTCTCTGTAACAACGTAGTAAAAACAACCGCTTGGTCGGCATTGGTCTAGGTGTAATCGTAGTGGCAGCGAGTCAGCAGGCTTTTGACGTAGAATCGTCGCAATACAGTCGTGATGTACAGTCTTTAAAAATGCCAAATTGCTGGATTTCGAAGTCGATAATGCCCCGATTTGATTTTTTTTTCAGTTCGGGGTGATCGACAAGGTCTTCGTAAGGTCACAGAGCTGTGTGAACGGGGTATTAGCGGACAGCTATATATAGTTGTAAGGTCCGCCGTATCTGCGCTGTCACGCATTTGGAAAAATAACAGAGGAATAAATGTAGCGAGGAAAAAAATCATCATCACAAAATTTATCTCATCAGAAGACTCTCTGAGAGAACGGGGATAGTTCTTGGGGGAACAACCAATTTGCTGTTTGTGAGACAGGTAAGGAGTCAACGAGTAATGACCTACAGCGCATGGAATCCCTAAAAGAACATGCTGTAAATTAATTTCAAACTTTTTCAATTGATTTATATCGATGCCTTTTTTCAGCGACATTCCCATTTATGGTCGTTGCACCCCATTTCCAGTATGGAAAAAAACCCTGAAATATTGCACAATAAACTCCAAATTCTGTGCAACCCGAAAATTGTGTGTCAAGAATGACGCGACTTTTTAAATTTTGTTATTTGTATTTCATTATAGTCTCAAATTCTGTACGCACCGAAATGTAAACAAATAGGTGTCGGAGAAAACGTTCACTTAATAGTGTGATTGTATAACCCTTAACCCTTACTGTACTGGGGGGGGGGGGCGGGGGGCCTGGGAGGCCCCCCCCCCCCTCGACATTTTCGTAGATTGCGTCGCAACCGCTCGGAATTTTGAATTGTCGTTTCATGACTTTTTTCCCTCAAGTCTTACGCACATTTTGATACCATTTTCGTAAAAATCGGATATACCTGTAAGGTGTTACATAACAATTAGTATGCGCATGTCATCAAAAAAGTGCTATAATTGCATATATTCATGTACAAGCAGAAATGTGAAGCTATGAATTGATATCAAATTGCTTTTATATGTTTCTCAAAGTAACTTGATGTATTTCAGAACAAAAGAATACATTAGAAATAAAACAATAGATATAATAAGAAATAAAAAACAATAAAATACATAAGAAAATAAATAGTTGAAAATCGCATCAAATTTGCATAAATTATCATTATTAATTACTTCAAATAACTTTTTTGTGATAGAAAAGAAGTTTCATTTGAATAATGAGTAACAACATTCAAAAAGTGAGTCTGACAATTTTTGTAAGGATTCTAGTTCCCGATATATATTTCCGGATTTGATATTCATGAATGCATATTCATAATTTATGCAAATTAACCTATTAATTTTCAAATATCATAAAAATAATGAAACCTCATAAATTTGAGATGAAGGAAACAATTATTCAATACATTTTCAAGATTCTTCACAATTCTACGGACAAATATGTAGAGTTTTCTGTAAAATGCATAAAATTAGCATTTTGCATAATTAATTAGGCTATAACGACAAAAAATTTGCATATTAGCGAAAAACTAATTATACCATCTTGTTCCTTACGTAAATATCTACAAACACGCAAATTTTCGCGTTCATCGGACATTCGACGGCCGAGATCATAGGGGGGGGGGGGGCCTCCCAGCCCCCCCCCCCCCCCCCCCCCCCCAGTCAGAGAGTGCTCGAAATAGCCCAGTACAGTAAGGGTTAAAGGGATAGTTGAGTTCTGTTGCAGAGGGCGCTACTCAAAATAATTTTTTTGTGAGACAATGAAAAACTGAGTGTCACATTTGAAAGAACATAATATTTAAATGACAAAATCATCTTTGTTTGATCAAAGTCGGTTCAGAGACGGCTGAAATATAATGATTTCTAATACTTCTTTACCACCACAAATATTTTGAACAATTTGAAAAAACCGTTGGAAAAAACGAAATAACGCCTTTTACGCTGTACTTCAGCAAATGCTGATGTTGGGTTTTTTGTTGGCATTTTCGTGTTGCTTATATTACGCACAACCAGCCGGCCCATGTATTATTTTTAATTAAATAATTAATTGAAGGTCACCATGTTTTTTTTTAAAGTGGTGCTGAATTGGTATGCTCGTATTGGCTAAATTTCATACATTTGGGGTCTAAAATGACCTTCATAGCAATTTTAGGTTCTCAAAGGATACTAGAAATGTCATAGATAAGAATAAGAGCAACAACCATGCACTTTGAAGGCATTTGCTGTCTGAAAACAGAACTCAACTATCCCTTTAACCTGGATAAACAGATTTTCTTTAAATAAAGAAGAAAACAATTGTTTGCTGAATCATACTCTAACCTTGCATTTCGGTCGTGGCCAGCTGCGGACTGACGTAGGCCATTATAGTTTGAACAGCAGATAGGTCTCCCCAAGATTCATTTACTATATCTTTCTTTTTCTCATCTTTACTTGGTCTTATCTCTCGATCATCCCATTTCTGTCTTTTCTATATCCCGATCTTTCTTCTTTTGTATCATCATCATCATCATCATCATCATCATCATCATCAGCTTCTTCTTCTTCTTTATCTCTTTGAGCTATTCTGTGTAACCATGGGCGTAAATCCTTACGTAATACCTATTGTTCAGGGGGGATGATCTATTCATTAATCCCCCCTGAACAATAGGTATTACGTAAGGATTTACGCCCATGTGTGTAACATAGCTCATCTGTCCGTCCGTCCGCCTCTCTTAAAATCTCTCTCTCTCTTTAAAGACAGGTCTTATTATTTCAGCATTCCCCATTCTCATTATTTTCAAGTCCGATATCCTTCTATAATCATCTCTATATTCTTAAATCCTTCTTCTTTCCCCTATCCCTCAACCCTTCTCTCTCTCTCTCTCTCTCTCTCTCTCTCTCTCTTTCTCTCTCTCTCTCGTTCCATTTCCTTCTTTCTCTTCCTTCATATATCAGCCTCTCTCTTTTTACTTTCATTCTTCTCTCTCTTTCTCTCTCCCATATTTCTTATATTGTTTGCTTGTTGCAGGACTGGTGTACAATTTAATATTGCTTTTTTTTGTCCCCCCTTTTGCATTTTCTTTAACCTTTCTATCTATCCCCTTACCTTAACCCCTCTTTCAATATCCACGTCATATATTATGATCTTATATGCATAATCTTTCATCATGCACGCAATCTTTCTCTCATCACAACACCGACATTAACCCTTCGGTTGCTTTCTCCGTCCGTGTGCACGGTCACTCGTATGCCACACGTGCAACTTCGCACAAAACAATAACTCCAATAAGGGAAGGGTTGCTTTGTGAAAAACAATGACATTGAACAATTACCCTTTGAACATCCAATATTAGCTCCATGATTACCCTTTTAACACGGGTATAGATTAATTTTTGTACGAGAAATAGTCGAATAATCTTGAAGCCTTTAGTATATCCATTCCATCATAAATACAAAGGGACACCGGAAGATTATTTGTGTGGTATATTAAAGAGTTAAGACACAGTGAAGGAGAAGCGTGTGACACCTTCAATGTTGAGATAGGTAGCTTTATTATACAAAACGTTCAGTGAAGCATAGTCATGTCAAGTAAACACACTAAAATATAAGGTCACAAACAATATGACGAAGGAGGAAGCAACGATTGTAAGGTAAATATCACAATTAAAAATCTTAACGTAAGAAAACAAAGCAAATAATCTAACATTTTGCGGGCTATGTATTGTTGCTCTCAAAGAAAAATTAGTGATGCAATACACAGTTCGTGTTCTTTTTTCTAGCTTTACTTCATCTGACAGGAGAAGGGGAAGTGCGATTTAGAAGTACGGTATGAATTTTCTTCAGTGTATGTTCCATGGGAAATAAATTACGATATCATACTCATGAGGGAATTGTTTTAATCAATTTTACATGCATACTTGAGCTTAATGTAAGCCGTTATACATCGCCGAGCAAATCGATTTTCAGTGCTTGATTTCCTAAAATAAATTTTACAAATATGGGATAAATGTATTAAAGGGGAAGTCCACCCTGAAATTAAGTTAGTTTTAATAGGAGTAGAAAAATGAGAGAAACAAGTCAGTGAAAGTTTGAGCAAAGTCCGATTAAAAATAAGGAAGTTAGGATTTTTGAAGTTGTGATCAATCAAACACAAATTGGCAACTCTATGACGTATCATGCGAGCTCAACTTCCATTTGCTCAGTACTAAAAAAATCTAAAATTTTCATTTTCCCTCAAGAAAAATTTCAACCATACAAGCACCCTAAATATAATAATTGCAAATATGTTTCTATACTCCCCCTGCAAGGAACAAATATATATTCCGTCATCAATAACGAAGAAAACATGATTTTATGAAATATTATGCACAAAGCAAATGAAGGAGAGCTCGTATAATAAGTCACAGAGTTGCCAATTTGTATATGATTGATCACAACTTCAATAATTCATAACTTTCTTATTGTCATTCAGAATTTGCTCAAACTTTCACTCACCTGATTTTCTTATTATTCTGCCTCTATCGAAACAAACTTATTTTGGGGGTGGACTTTCCCTTTAACCCTAACAAAAATAACATATCAGTTAATTTTTTTTTCTCTCTCTCTCTCTCTCTACCTCTCTCTCTGTCTGTCTGTCTGTCTCTCTTCAAGTTCAGTGTATGTAGTATGTCTGTCTCTCTTTCTCTCTCATTCAATATCTTTCTCTCTCTCTCTGTCTCTCTCTCTTTCAGTGTCTGTATCTCTCTCTCTCTCTCTCTCTCTCTCTCTTGCTCTCAATTTATCCATCTATATATTCCCCCTTTTGTAATCATAGAAAAACTAAACTAAAACTTATTATGTACATAATTATGTTAGGAGTATTAATTCGTCAGGAGCACACTTCGATCCCAGCTCCCTCCTACTAGTCTGCAAGCACAGAACCTGGTCAGTCGTAAAAAGTGAGTCTGCACTATAAGACTACCATAGGCCATGTACTGTAGCTGCTCCTGACACAGGACACAACCAGTAGGGAGCTGGGCTAGACTTCTTTCAAGGCACAATGATTTTTTGATTAAGTGTCAAATTAGGGTCTGTGCCTGACACAACCAGTAGGTAGCTGGGCTAGACTTCTTTCAAGGCACAATGATTTTTTGATTAAGTGTCAAATTAGGGTCTGTGCCTGCAGACTAGCTCCCTCCCGTCCAGGCACCTGATTATTCATATCTAGATATCCCATACTGCATGGCACACCAGAGCAATGTTCCCACTTAAGTGCATGTACGCAAACCGAAAATTGAAATAGGTTCAATACATTTGACATTTGAGGTCAAGTTCCTCTATCTTGTCAGGTTCGGCAAGATGGCGTTCCGTTCTACCGATTTGTTGATCACTACCGCTATTTGTTTGCTTGGTTTGACTCTGTCAACTTACCAGAAAAGGTATGCATTAATAAATGATAGCAGACTGGCAGTGATGATTAAAAGTTTCGTTTGGACATTCATTGCATTAAAAAAAGCATCACAATTTATGCAATCAAATTTAACATTTCATGATTTGTTTTCTTCTTCTGAAATCTTAGTCCAATGGCTTCGTTTGGTAAATCAATAATGATAAATCAAAATTGATTTTGGCAACTGTCCACCAAAAAAAAAAGTATATTCTAATCTCAATTGCATTAACTCCATCACATAGATATAATATTTAAGGTAGAATTCCAAACAGAGTTATTATAATCCAATACTTAACAAGGAGACCCACTTGATGTTACCAGAAAAGATATTACAGAAAAAAGTGTGTTTCCATGCTTTATATCTATAACATGTACCCTGAAATAAACGGTAGAATTGATGTTTACATTCTTCTACTAGATGTTTTGATATGAAATATTATATTTTACGTACTGAATCCTGGCTATACCGGGACACTGCCCCCCTCGGATCCATTAATGGCGTCAAAGGGGGGGGGGGCGGAATGAAAAGAGTAGATACAGATTATAGGGCCCCTCCTATTTTTCTAATCCAAGAACATGTAACTTCGTGCCCTTAGTACGTCCGGGCTCCTGTATTTCACTTGTGACAATGAGACAAAGACTCCCCGCCCCCTCCCCTCCCCCAACCCCCCCCCAAAAAACTAATGATTATAATACAATAATAATAATAAATAATACATAAATTTAGAAAGAAAAAAGTCAATGATAGATAAATAAAAAATATACAATAATAATAGATTAATCAATTAAATAATAATGTTAATAATAACGTTCGCTCTGTTTTATGAAGATTCATATCAAACACTGCATTTCCGAACTCTAAAAATATCCATCTTATGACATAAGAAACAAGGACATTTTCTTCATGTTATCTAGCGCTTAAATATCTTATATTATAAGCGAGAAAAATAGACACCATCAATTATTGAAAACCACTCCCGATTTCTAATTGTAATTAAAAGCGAATACGAAAAGTTCTCGTGATCTCTTTTATTCAGGTGACCATAGTGTGCCATGATTGGGGTTCGGGCCTGGGCTTCCACTGGTCAAATGAGCATAGAGATCGACTTGAAGGTCAGTATTAATAAAATTATTATTATTATTTATTCGGCAAAAATAAAGAAAATCATTGAATACAAAACAAGAGTATATTTGGAAAAGAGTCACATGGATGCCGGGAAAAGAAAAAAATTAACTTAATAACTGTAACACGAAGGTCTTCTTTTCCAATCCATGTGACTTTACAGATATGCTAACAATAAAATGGTGAGGTGTAATAATTTATGAATCACTGTGTAATCAACAATATAATCATCATTGACAAAATGAAATTTATTTATTTTTAATCAAAAAATTAACCCCTCCTCCCCCCCCCCCCCAACAAAACCCAAAAAAATCATACTCTCGCCCGATGAGGGACTTGAACCCGCGACCCTCTGATTAAAAGTCAGATGCTCTACCGACTGAGCTAACCGGGCTTCGGTATGTGGGCGATTTACTAAGTTTCTTTAGACTCTTTGAAACTAGGAAGGTTATATTACGTGTAAACTTATCCCCTCCGTCTGCGACTGGATTAATTCATAACAGCACTTCTTTTCATTTTTTACTTTACTTTCACATCAACATAACAATAAATATACTTGTATGCGAGGGAGCGAAGCATACAGGTATATTTACTTTATGTGACACTTTGTATTTTAGGTGAAACTTTGTACTTTAGAGCACTTCAGAATATATTGTGTGGTAGCCTTGTACTCAGTATTGGCTGTATATTTGGACATATACACATATTGTATTATTGAACGCCCCCTCCCCCCCCCCCCGGATTGCCGCCCCTGAAAGTAGTTATGAATGATTGTGACTGTGTACCTTTTTTTCTATAGGTCTAGTCCACATGGAGAGTATTATACAACCCCTCCCAGAATGGGAGCTCTTTAACGACGACACTATGTCGGTGAAAATGATAATAGTCAGTGAAAACTACCGAGTAATTGTTTGGTGGTGGTGGTTATTTTACCTGACTGCTAAGAAAGCATACATGCTTGTAAGAAAGCAACCAGACGGCCGACGGCTTTAGGTCCTCTCCGAGGGACCTCGTAATGAGGATTAATGCCTTACCAAAGGGCACTAGCGCATTGCCTTGGTTACGAGACCACTGCTCTACCGACTGAGCTATCGCGCCTCCCATATACGCCCACTGATCCTTTTCACTCTCATTCAATTAACTAACTCATTATAAACGTATTTCCATGCTTCACCTAAAATCCAATGATAACTTCATGTAATGGTTTTAAGCTTGAGTACAGACGCTTTTCGGCTTTATTTATCATTTATCAGTTTTAAACACCAATATAACAAATCTTCCTTTAATCGATACAATTTGTTCATTGCCGTTTCCAATTACAACAGCATTACTAACCCTTTTATCTAGGAAATTACAAATATTTACATTACGTTGTATATTTGATATCTATTTTATACAATTGTTTGGTCAAGGCCTATGTAGCTGCTAAGACATTTGTTGTTCAATTTTTATTTTCATTTTCAATTTTCAATTTCAATTTTTCAATTTCATTTATTGTTCAACCATCAAAATATATATATATTATCAAAATAAGTTACATCAAAATTTAGAATAACGCAATGATGGTTTGGTGACCCCGGAGAAAGCAGAGCTTATAAAAAGGGGCCACCAATACATAAAAAGATCAACATTAATTATACCAAAAAATATCAACATCGAGCATTAATATAAACAAGAAAAAAAGAGAAGTACACTTCTGCAGCAGCAGCAAAAATTGTATCTACAAATGAAAGCGAACAAGAATATCAAGAATATATTATAGAGAAGGTAAGATTTCCCTGCTTACATGTAGCTTTTTAAATCTGGAAAGAGTTGAGCTGTTTTTGATATTGTTGGGGAGTTTGTTCCATAATTGTTCTAACTGATTATACTACACTTATCAATAATTTTCATCAAGATGTATGCATATCTCCCACCCCCTCCTCTTTCCGTTTTTCTCTAATGTTTTTTTCCCTATTCATGTTATTTTTATTTTGAACGTTTGTATGCAACTGCAGTTTTTCTTGTAAATACTCTTATTTTCAGTTCTTAAATTTGTATTTTCCTTCTTCATGCAAGACCATTATATAAAACAGCCTGCGATCTGATCAACGTTATCCTGTTAAAAGATGTTTTAATAAATAAATTAATAAATTTACAACACCTCACCCCCTTCCAGATGCAAGGGATAGATACGTCACTGTTCAGAAAGTTTTTACATTTTTCGTTTTTTCATCTTTTCTTACGTCATATGAAAACTGTCTTATTTTACAGTTTTCCTATGAACAACGACAATGGAAAAATATTGATCGCATTAATCCCGCCATTTAATAAGCTAACAAGAACCACAAGTAAGGCCTATTTACGTCACTGATCAGAAAGCTTTGACATTTATCGATTTGCTTTTCAATATAATTTAATCTTTTCTTATGTCATATGTAAATTGTCTTATTTTACAGTCTGCTTATGAACAATGACAACGGCAAAATATTGATCGCATTAAATCCCGCAATTTAATATGCTAACACGAATTACGGACTAGAGAGTGTAATTATTGGAATGCATACTTAGTTGTCTTATGAAACCGAATAGTAAAATGTAGAAAAGGAAAGGAGGTTCTCGCAAAATATTGGTCGCATAAAAGCCCACCACTAAGTCAACACGGGCGAAATTATCAGGGAATAGGAAATGTGTTTTAACAATTATTTAGATCCATTATTATCCGAAGAGGAAGACTTACTTCATGTTTCTAAATATTTGTAGATGTTGGTATACATCTCGTCTCTTTTAATTACGAAGACTTTATGGGTGTCTTTTATACTTTGTTTCACCAATTTAAATTGTAAATCCCGTCCCCTATTTCTCTCTCTCAACTCCCTCTTCCCTTCTAAAAAGTTCTAAAAAAGCTTCTAAAAGTTTCCACAGTTCCCATATTTGATCACTTAATCAAAAGTGCGTTACTATACAAGCACAAAACTAACTTCATAAAGCATGTACAATGCACTGTGTAAGAAAGTTCTACATGTATTACTTATTATACTAGAAGTCACACATATATATCTTATTAAATAAACGAACAAACTAACTCTCAAAATGCATAAGAAAATAAATTGCCATTACCTTATATTTGTAATAAAACCACATTATTGATTTAACAAAGACAACATATTTGCGATACAGGTACATGCATATATGAATTTAGCATTTTGTTTTATTAGAGTAATAGATATACTTCGACATTGAAATGATTTCATTCGATATTAAAACAAAACAAATATACAAGTTAAAAAAACGTGAGAGAGCAAGCAATAAAAACAAGAACAAATATATTAGATCAATAAAGAAGTAAAATATCAAGCAGAGATACTTAAGTTGAAATTTAAATGATTATCACAAAAGAAATTACAGTCTACGGGTGTTTTGGTTCTGATTTACTGTTTTCATTGTAAGGTATTGCTACTTTATACAGTTGACCACTAAATTGTATATATACCATCACCAAGTTTTGTAATTTCTCAAGTATGTGTAAAATTGATTTGTCCCGATTTATACTTCTTGAGAATGTGACAAATTAAAACTTACTTCTAAAAGTATTCAAGATATTCCTCAATTAAACAAGTCCAAGTTTCATTTATGAGTTACAAAAAACAAAACATTTTTTTTTTTTTGTAATTACAAGGGGTATGGATATATTGTTAACTGTCCTTAAATGTCCTTAGCTGGCCTCCTAAGAAGTAAAATGGGGAAATGTCAGAGAAAAAATGACAGAAGTAAAGTATCTGAGATCATATATCACAGGTAAAAAAGATCACTTTACGAAAGAGAAAAGGTGGTCCCATACTCTCAAAAATTCTGTCAAGAAAAGAAAGAGAGAAATGAAGAAGAAGAGAGGGGAAGAAGAAGAAAGAGGAGGAAAAAGAGAAGGAGAGGAAGAAGAAAAAGAGTATGTCATTAGATTTTGGGATAGTAATTTCCACAACAAGAAAGCCGACAAATCGGGGTCTTGGTTCACAAACCGCCTTTGTACGTTAGGATGTATGTAATTTATATATTAAGTATGTTTACATTTGTTATGTCAATTGTTGCATTAGAAAACCCTCTAAAAAAAATTCTCAGATCTGTCCCTGGTGTATAATTATGATCCGTCTATTTGAAGATACTTGATAGGAATTCCTTGATGTAATCCCCGGTCTGGATGGGTGAATCTTCCTGAAAGATATGCGACCCTTCAACCTGGACTACCTTGTGATTCGGCCAATCCTTCGTAATCCCCGTGCCCCATTCAGTGAACATTCCAGGAATTGGGACGATGCGAAGCTTTGGGAGATCCTCAGTCCCCTTGATCCAGGCGTGGTAGGCCGTAGCTATGGCGACCGTTTCCTCTGGGCCCTCTCCCTGGATGGGGATTTGACGGGGGAAGGTGAGTAGAGGGCGTCGGTCCTCTCCAGGGTTCTTGAATGGCTCCCGGTAAGCGTCCATCTCCTCCTGGCGAAGCTTTCTCTTGATGGCGAGCGGGAGGATGGTTTCTATGAACATGTTCTTCTCTAGGATCATCTCTTCGCCGGCATCCGAGCGGAACGCCAGGAAGATGTCCCGCATAGAGTCAGTGAAGATGTCCCAAGGCATTGGCTGGTAGAGGCCTTCCATGTGGACGATAGCTAAAGAAATGGTGAAAAGTCATACTGTTTAAGTTAACCATCAAAATGTGCCCCTCTGCTTTTTGTCCGTGAGGGTATCTGAAAATATAAAAACGTCTTTCGGGATAGGCTAATGTCCGATAATTTCTAAATAAAAAAGTATCTTAAAATATGATAAAATGTTTATATTTTTTAGCTTGACATCAGCTAAACATCAGGGATTAATTAACCTATTTCTAATAATCATAAAATACAACAGTCTATAGCCAGTTCCATTGACACTGGGGCATGCCATGAAGGCATATTTAGTTTGAAGACGTGCTTGCGAAGGTGTCGTGGTTTAGTGGTTCACTGGTTTATTCACTTGACTCTCAATCCAAGGGTTGAGAGTCAAATCCCAGCCTATCACTAACTAACGTCCTTTGCCTATACATTAATCCACATTTACCACTGATCTCCACCCAGGTGTAAATGGGGACCTGGCAATTGATGGGGTAATAGTAGCTACAGAGCCCACATAAGACTTAACTATTTATGAATTATAATATAGTTATTAAAGCGTAAACAATGTTGATACATCGTGATGTAAGATCGTGAAAGCGAGTGAATTACCCACCCTTATGCTTTAACGAAAAAACTACTTATTATAAATATATATTCGTGAATATTATTGTGTAAGCAGAGTCTGGTTGATGGAATTGAAGATCAGTAATAAACTTCAAGCATGGTTTAAGATGATAAGATAAAGTATTTACTTCCTATTTTCTAGATTTTCTTGAGTTTCTGTTTGAGTGTTCAATGTGGTGATTGATCCCTAAAATTACGTTTACCCTCCGCCCCATATTGCTTACCTTCAAGTCTATCTCTGTGCTCATTACACCAGTGGAGGCCAAGGGCTGTACCCCAGTCGTGACATACGACGGTTATCTGAAAAATAAACATGTGGAAAGGATTTTTCAACAATAGTAATAATATAATAATAATAATATGTCTTGTTTACCCAGGGTAGCCTCATCAGTATTCATACTGTTCTCCTTGAGGGCCCTGCAATCATATTATTACCCCGGTCATCGGATTAAGGCTTACACGCACACAATGTATGCACATTCTCCACTCCCTGGGGAGCATTCCAGCCAGGCGTCATTTTTACAAGCGCAGTCTTGCTTATCTAAGCACATTAGCTTTCGCATCCTACCGGGTACCCATTTAACACCTGGGTGGAGAGTGGCAAATGTAGATCAATATTTTTTATAAGTAGAAGACATTATATTTGTAGATGCCAGATTTTTCCTTCGACGTAAAACAAACTTTGCATGTTTCATAATGATGTTGTAGGCGTAAGCATATTGTTAGAATCGTCGTTCTTTTAAAAATTCTGTTAACTACATGCATTATCAATTGAAATTCATTATTATTAAATATTTTGCTTCAACAGTTAAACAATACCGCTCTCTTAAAGTGACAAAGTATAAAATGAGTATCTTAACAAAAAAATAAATTATGTCGACGTATGATACGTCTAACATTGTTAAATAGGCAAAATATTGAATAAACGGAATTGATCAGTATAGATACACAGGCAGGTCCAAGGGCCTATTGAACGCCCTTCCATCAGAGAGAAAACAAATGGAAACTAGGATATTTGTTTTCAGAAAAAATACCATCCCGGCCATTCCGAGGTTTTGGGGCCGTTGAAGAAATGTAAACAAAAGAGGTTTTTTTTTTTTTTTTTTTTTGGCTGCGCGCGCTGGTGGCTGCCCGCCCACACTGCACTGCTCTCTGATTTATCACTGATTTTGTTGTTTTCATTTGTCATCTCCATTTCTATTTTTGATATTTCATTGTACTTATATCCTGGATATTACTAGTCAAATTTGGAAGCATTTAGGTCAGTATTTTTGATGTACTTATTCTGTGAAGTTTTCGAGATTGCTTGAGGTTGTACTTACACATACAGTACACAGTAGAAGCCATGTAATACACATGTCATAGTGTAGTTGGTTTGTTCACTCATGCGTAAAGTCTGTGCTGACTTTCTTTCTTTGTTTGCTTTGAATAGACCTGTACTATTACAATGAATCTCACCACTTCAGTAGCTTTTGTGTGCTGTGTGGTCATGTTGTACTGTAAGTGTCATGTAATGCAACAATGGTGTCATGCTTCTGATCTGGTTTCTGATCCACATGTACAAAATGTTCCCTACATGTATTTAGAAGCTAGACCTGATGCATATTCGTTGAAGTTGAAATTGAAGGGAAAACATTTTTGTGCTCCAGTACAGTTATACGCTAACAGTGTATCCACTTTTCAGATTTTGATATTGTTATCTGGCGATGTGAATCCGAACCCAGGCCCTGTCACACATAACTCGGCCTCCTCGGATAACGATAACAGTACAAGGTATTCTATATCATACAAGTATGACAGTAAAACACTTCACTCTTTTAATTCGCGTTCATGCTCGCTACTGTGGCGTGAACAGAATGAGGAATTATGTAATATGATTATGTCTTTAGGTATTAACAGACATGACATAGGGCGGAAGACACATCGAGGTATGAAGGGGGGCCGTGATCCTTTTAATAACAACCTCAAACTTGGTATGTTGAATTGCCGTTCTGTTCGTAATAAATCTACCTTATTAGAGGAATTTATTATTGACCGTAGTTTAGATTTTACATGTGTTTGCGAAACTTGGCTAACTGCATCAGACGATGCAGTGATTGCTGATCTTTGCCCTCGTGGTTATCTGTTCAAGCACCATCCCAGAGCTGCTAAACGTGGCGGCGGGGTCGGCTTTCTCTACAGGGACAGTCTCCACGTCGATATTAGTCCAACAGGCAAATTCGAAACATTTGAATCAATGTCTGGAACTGTATCTGGCGGCTCTACACAGGTTGACATTATAGTCATATACAGACCACCAGGATACCAGTCTTTCACTTAGTTTCTTATCGACTTCTCTGCGCTTCTTGATGAGAGGTTGTGCAAACCATACCCACTTTTGATCACCGGAGATTTAAACATCCATCTAGATAACACTTCATCCCAGCATACACTCAGGTTTGTGGACCTTATTAACAGTCATGGCCTATCCCAATTGGTTACATCTCCGACTCACGACAAAGGTCACATTCTGGACGTCGTTCTGGTGCGCAATTCAGACAATTTGTCAATTTCGAAGCCAAGTATCGTTCCAGGTATATCAGATCATGCTGCTATCACTTGTGTACTTCGCTTCACTAAGCCTGCACGCAGCGACAGAACATTTGCTTCCCGTAATATTAAAGACATAAACAGGATAGCCTTCGCGAAGGATGTTGCTGAGAGCGACATTATGCCCTTAATAGTAGGAGACCAGCCTGTAGGTCCCGTGACCAATCTCTGGGAACAAAGGTTTGAAAGTGTTTTTGTGTTCCCTGATGAATACCGAGCAATTTTGACTTGGGCTGCCCCCTTGAAAATCCCGGGCATTTTTGTGAGGGGTCAACAAAGGTCATACAGGGTAGAAATTCAAATATATTCAAATTGTTTCGATATGCATATCAAATTACTCATCTGGTCATGAGGATTCTAAAAATGTATAGTTTGCTATACCTCCGACCTTAAATGACGGCGCTATGGTCAAAAACGTTGAAAGGTCAACGCACTTTTGACTGGTGGTCAAATTCACCAACACAGTTAACCTTATCAAATTGCATTTCAAATTACTCGTCTGGTCATGAGGATTCCAAAAATGTATATATTTTTATACCTCCGACCTTAAATGAGGGCGCTATGGTAAAAAGGTCAATGCACTTTAGACTGGTGGTCAAATTCATCAACACAGTTAACATTGTCCGATTTTAATGATTTTAGTGTCTAGTAATATGTTTTCTGACATATCAAATTCAACTAAGCAACATTTAGATCAAAAGTGGTTGCCATAACCTTGAAATTCCCCCCAAACCCATGGATAAGAAGTTGTTAAAAAAAATTCAACGAAAAGGCAGCCATTTTGAATATTCATGGTCAAGGTAAGCAATTTTACTTTTGAAAGTTGTATAGTTGAATCTGCCATGTCAGAAAACATATTATTAGACACTAAAATCATTAGAATCGGACAATGTTAACTATGTTTGTGAATTTGACCACCAGTCTAAAGTGCATTGACCTTTTTGACCATAGCGCCCTCATTTAAAGTCGGAGGTATAAAAATATATACATTTTTGGAATCCTCATGACCAGACGAGTAATTTGATATGCAATTTGATAAGGTTAACTGTGTTGGTGAATTTGACCACCAGTCAAAAGTGTGTTGACCTTTCAACGTTTTTGACCATAGCGCCGTCATTTAAGGTCGGAGGTATAGCAAACTATACATTTTTAGAATCCTCATGACCAGATGAGTTATTTGATATGCATATCGAAACGATTTGAATATATTTGAATTTCTACCCTGTATGACCTTTGTTGACCCCTCACAAGAATGCCCGGGATTTTCAAGGGGGCAGCCCAAGTCAAAATTGCTCGGTATTCATCAGGGAACACAAAAACACTTTCAAACCTTTGTTCCCAGAGATTGGTCACGGGACCTACAGGCTGGTCTCCTACTATAACGTCAGAGAGTGTCAACACAGCTACTAGTCGCTACAACACCATTCTTTCTTCGCTCCTCGATATTCACGCTCCTGCCAAGATCCGCAAGGTTCGAGACCGTCAGGACAATCCCTGGTACAACGGCGAGATTACTGCTGAGAAACGTAAACGTAGGCAGCTTGAGCGGAGATGGCGATCTAACGGCAAGCTTCACATTGACAAAGAGATGTTCCGTGCGCAACGAGATTTCACGAACTCTCTCGTCGAACGAGCCAAACGTTCGTACTTTGTCGGGCTAATCGATAAATGTGGACATGACTCTAAGAAACTCTTCTCTACGGCCAATCGTCTCTTGAATCGGAAACAGAACTCTCCACTTCCAAGACATTCTGATAGTAAAGAACTGGCTCAAAGATTTATTCAGTTCTTCCGCTCCAAGGTTCAGAAGATCCAGGACAGTCTCACTCCTGACTTAACTCCACCTGATCCTGTCACGTCAGCATCCCTCGAGACGATTCAACCTACCACCTCCGATGAGATACAATTACTGCTTCATAGATTGCCAGCTAAGTCGTGTAAACTAGACCCTGTCTATACTGTTCTCATTAAGGATTGCTCCTCTTCATTTGCATCTGTTATCTCACAGATTGTCAACTTAAGTATTGTTCAGGCATGCGTACCTTCTGTTCTTAAAACGGCACACATTCTTCCTTTACTGAAGAAACCCAATCTTGATTCTGAATTACTAAGTAATTACCGTCCAGTTTCTAATCTCCCGTTTTTATTTAAAATACTTGAGAGGGTGGTGTTCTCTAGATTAAATGATTTCTGTCTCGATAATGACCTCCTTGACCCATTTCAATCTGCATACCGTCCCCACCACAGTGTAGAAACCCTCCTTGTTAATGTATCCAACTTTATACTCCAGGAGATGGATGGCGGAAAAGTAACTGCTATGGTACTCCTTGATTTGTCTTCCGCCTTTGACACTGTTAACCACACTGTTCTGGTGAATACCCTCATGTCACTCGGTATTAAAGGTCAAGCCCTGGAATGGTTTAAATCATACCTGTCATGCCATTCTCAAGCTGTCTTGATAAACGGCTACCTTTCAGATTTTGTACCACTTACATGCGGAGTTCCACAAGGCTCTGTGGGCGGGCCCACGCTTTTTTCGTTATATTTAACGGGTTTGAAGAGTATTTTTCATCGCCATTCTCTCTCTTATCATGTTTATGCTGATGATATTCAAATATATACTTCTTTCAAACCCAATCAGAGCAATGCAGCCAGCGCTATCCATAACATTGAGACTTGTGTACAAGATGTTCATAATTGGTTAAACTCACATTCACTGAAATTAAATCTCGCCAAATGCGAATTTATAATGTATGGTTCTGAGACTCAGTTAGAGAAGATTTCTTCCATCACTTCAATTACTCTTGCTGGACATGAAATTACCCTATCTAATGTATGTCGCAACCTTGGTGTGTTTCTCGACTCAAACATGAAAATGTCTACTCAAATTAATTTAGCTTATAATTGATTACCATTACCTTTCATGTCTGTACCTTTCCTATCGCACTTTGTATAAATGTATCATGTATGTATTTCATCTTTTGCACAAGCTGCGCCTTGAGCATTTGACTGTCAAGTGGATTTGGCGCCTTATAAATCATATGTATTTATTATTATTATTATTATTATTATTATTATTATTATTATTATTATTATTATTATTATTATTATGTTTATAATTATTATGAATGATGATGTACATCGTAATCCAACGCTTTACTCCTTAACCGTAACAGTTCATTCATTACGGTAACCAGATATTAATAAAAAGTACAAATGATCTGTCACCAGCATTCTCTAATGACCAATCATTTAATGCTCCATATCTTAATTTATCAGTCGACTCTAGATCATTCTATACAATTTGGAACGAGGATCTTTCATCAAGTAACATCCTCGTCACCATTGTATAAAATAATAAATAACAGAAATAGTCCGAACATTTTTTGCTTGGGTCTCTGGCGTTTTTTGCGTGGACATTTCTCACTAATGCCCTCACTGTAGTGTTGTTCACTATCTGAACACTAACGACCTCATGTTATTGAGTATTTCATTTATAAGCTATATTCTTCTAAAAAATACCTTTTCTGGTAATTTGAGAGCATCAAACCAGGCTGACAGATAGCGGTAGTGATCCAAGAAGCGGTAGGAATGGCTAGCCAGCTTATCAGACCGGCCCATCCCAATGAGATCAGGAGCCAGACACCTGGCGATGGGTTCTACTTGGGGTATAACATTCCTCCAAAGATACGAAGACGTTGGGTTGCCGTGCAGGAACACGGCCGTATTAGGGAGGCCAATGCCCGGTCGGCGTCTTATTTTTTCGTACCACGGCGAGCCCGGATTCCTGTTTTATCATGAATATTCATTAGGCAGGGCCGGGGAAAGTCTCGATTCTCTTGAATATTCATGTATGATCGAGGCATGCGCAGCATCGAATATCGTGTGTAACAAGTACGTTGGATTAATGGCAGGCCTATAATATGACATAGAAAAGCAATGTCATGGTCATTTAGATAATACAGTCATAAATGCTGTGTTTAATTACTAGTAAATGCCAAAATGTCAGTACCGGTAGACAAGATATATAGCATATATTTCAAGTAAGAGTCTTGATAGGCAATTTGTGAGTAGCCTAGGCCTACTTTTCTGAGATTAATGGGAGTCTAGTTCTTTTCATGAATTGGTAAATAATCAGTTCTAGGTTTGCTTTTTAAATATTACAAGCAGAGGTTGCATTATGGTATTGAATATGTGATACAGTATTATAAACTGTATAAAATAGATAACAAGAATAGGCCTACATACAGACATTTATCAAAAATAAAATACTTGTGTATTGCACTTAAATTATTTCTATGATCTATGCTCACTTAACTGCATAAGGAAGAAAAGGAAGAAAGAAAAATGGGATTAGAAAGAAGAATAACAAAGTTAAAAAGTAAAATATATATAAATAATAAATAATAATAATAATACAGAGTCTTTGTACTGCGCCAACTCCACATGAATAATGTGTTCGAGGCGCATGGAGAAGAAAAGATATAAGTACACAAGAAAATACACACAAAAATGAACGACGACAATGTGAAAATAAAACTAAATCTACTGAAAAGCTGCTTTGAACAAATGAATGGAAGAAATAAAGAATACGGAATAGATACCAAGGAAGAAAGAAATAAATTGCAAGAAAATTGAAATGAAAAGAAGACAAAAGAAAAAGGGAAAGGAGCAAGATAATATTGATACCATATCTTCAATCTTGTTTTCTTTTATCTTGCCTCTTGTTTTTGTTTAGGCCTAGCTACCATTTTTTCCTTTCCTTTCTCATTTTCTCTTAAAAGTTCTCTTTGGTTTCTTTCTAAAATAATGAGGGAAGGGGGGGGGGGTGGGGGACTCGATGATAATTCATCATTTGAAGGTTTACAATGTGAAGTCCATGAGTTATATGCACCCACTGAAGAAAATCCATGTATAGGGTTGCTGCAGGAACCCCAGCACCCACAGATCCCACGCATGATGAGACAAACTCGAGAGAAAACTACACATTCTTTCACATACATTGAAGAAAAAAAAGAAGAAAAAAAAAAATCCAAGATCGGTTGAACTCTTTTTGACCCCTCCCCAGGACGTCGATCAATTACATGTATGTGCCCCCCTCCCCCCAAACTCTGGCTACGGCCCTGGCGATAATTACCCACTATTCAAATCTGACAGGTGCCCCTTTTTCTTCAACAAATGCCCCTTTAACTTCATAAGTGCCACTGTTCCATTTTCATAAGTGCCCCTTGTGATATCTGATAAAAGCCCTTTCATTTTTTTTTACTTTGACACGCGTCCCCTTAAACTTTCTAACAAGTGCCCTTTTACCTTTTGATATGTGCCCCTTTCCCTGTTTAATAGGAGCCCCAACCCCAACCCTTTCTCATAAATGCCCCTTTGACACATGCCCCCTTTTCCTTTTTTTATAATTCCCCTTTTCTCTCTTTCTCTGTCTTTCGAAAACTATCTTCTGCAAGGTTTGTTCTCTTGACTGAGCAACCTGTTGGAATTCCTTTCTGTCTCACTTTCAGTCGTACTTGTTGCCACTCATTTGCATTCACTCGTTATCAACTACCATCAACCATTCCATATTCACTCCATTACTGTCCACATTTCAATTTCATTCTCTTCACTCTCCCTTTTTGCAGCCTTTCCAGGAGCTTTGCTAGAAGTAGAACATTTTTAATGTAGAGGCCAGAGAAACCGGAAAGTATGTTAATCATTTTATTCAAATATCTAACTTGAAAAAAAGGAAAGTGAAACATTGTTTAATTACAATATATTGACATAATTTTGTTAAACAAAAAATTTGAATTTAACACTGGAAATTTGTAATTGGTTTGCCAGCCCCCCCCCCCCCCCCACACACACACTCAAAACACAACAGTGGTACTAGGGTTTTTGTTAGGAGGCCCATGTACTGTATAATTTTTATTCTTAAGAATAGTTTTCTCTTTTTTATTAATTTGACATTGGCATACCGTAAATTTCACCAGGAACCCCCCCCCCCCCTCCCCCACATTAACAATCGACACTGCCATTACTTCTACCAACAGTAATGCTATAATTCAAAATTTCACTTTCTAAATCCTTCTAATATAAACATATAATCATATTTGTACAGAGGATAAGATAAGAGGATAGAAAGCCCCCCCCCCCCCCCCCCCCACTCCCTGTTTTCTTTAGTTGGGAAGCATCGAAACATAATTCTATGAAAGCTACCAGTTTGGATACGAAAGGCAATGAGGATTAGCAGTTTCCATATTTAATGCATATAGAGCGTTGTCTTTCAAACCTTCTTACATACAATACTTGAAGTAGCAATAATTTCATAATCTACAAAACTTCCCATACAGAAGTCCATAGAGGTAAATGAATTTTAACATGTATATTTATAATCAAAATATCATTGATTAATTCAATCTTTGATATAGACTGATAGACCTTTATCAATCAAATTTGAAGGAGAATCTTTCTGCCCAGTCCTCAGTTTCATCCTATAAGATGGTAGTTGACATTGTTAGAATTTTAATGTTTATTCGTTGAGGATTAGTTATCTTTAATTATTTGAAAGTCGACAAGATGATAAACTTCATTAGCTTTCTTGAATGTAGTATTCTACAAATATATAATACAAATAACAAATAAATATCATGTAAATATTCCAGTTTAAACCCATCTCTATTGTCCTCTTTCATTATATGAGGGTGGCATCTTTAAGACGTAGTCTCGTGTAGATATCTTCTGCATCCATCACTAAAGTTGTAGCCTAGTTTTCAGAAAAAAATATAACCCAAGTCTGTTGAATGGAAAAATGAAATAAGATATAAAAAAATCAACAATGACTAATAACATACACCCTGATACCTGCTCAGAAAAAGGAAGGACTGAAATTCACTTGGGGTTCTAGTGGGCAAACCTAAACTATTTTTTGTACAAGACTAGTTTAAATACTGACCGCATCTTAAATTATTACTGATGATCCCATTAAGACGATAGGCCTACTGGAGCTCGGATCAGACAAGGTATGAAATAAGTAATACAATGTAATACAACTCGTGCTCATACCGGTAATTGAATAATACTCGGTTAAGTATGGGACATAAAATGACCAAACAACTTTGACCAGAGAATGTACTGGAAATAATGCTACTGAAACATACGTAATGTAGACTTATATTTCATCTATATTGACATTTAATTTTTAATCTAAATTACAATTGTGATATTAAGTCAATTATTCTTTTACAAGTCAACTGACAATGAAAAATATCTGTTTCAGATCTATAATTTTCTCCATGACATTTGTTCCACAAAAATTTATTGGGGGTACCTTCATGTATATTAGCACACTTGCTCGTATGAAGTGTAGTAGGCCCGCATCTCTAGATATGATCCCGTCAACATCTGTTCTTTGTTCCTCTCCTGAGTTTGCAAACCAGAATGCCTTCATCATCCACTGTAGAGAGGCATCATCCTACATGAGAGAAAACAAAGTAGGTACATGTACTTCAATTAAAAACTGATACTGATGGATACATATCAACCATAATACATCCTATAAACAGACTTTTATCAATCTTATTTTGTGTTCTTCTTCATCTTCATTGCTCAAGAAGTGAAAGTACCCCTTACAAAAAAAAATAATGAGGGGTCCTGTGTATACCCTACATGTAGTGCTTACAATGTGCATTTGATATGGCTCTTCTAAACACAGGACCTCCTGTAAATAAGGACAAATTTTCCTTTGTAAACATAGAAAGAAAAGACATCAATATTTGTATACTAGGTGCAGAACTAGAATAAAATATACCCTCCACTATATATGCTTGCAATGTCAACTTAGTTCCATTTCCTTTTGAGTGAATTAATAGGTGGTCGTTTAATATGTGTGTGCTAAATAACCTGATAACTGTACCTGCATGGGACTTTCTGCTTCATCTTGCAAATATAAGAGATGTTGTAATATCCTCCTTCCAGCTCTTCAGTTTCAATCTTTTGGAACAAAAAGAAGAAGAAAATCAATACGACAATCAAGGCATCCCTTTCTCCTTAACAAAATAAAATAGATCTAGCATAATTCAAATTAATAGATATTTTTATGTCATGGTTGGTCTTAATTTTAATATGGTGTGGAAATCAACATTCCTATTTAATGAACCACAGTACAAAGTAAAACTAAATGGAAGATTTAACTTGTGCATCAAACAGTGGTTTCTATGGCCTATGAACACGAAGCAGTACTAAGTAGAATTAGTTTATTATAACAAGAAGAGGTGGACTACATACCATATAATCAGAGGCGGCGCTCCGAGAGGGGGGGGGGGCAGAGTGCCCTCCCATTTGGTCAAGTACCCTAAAAGTGCCCCTTTTTACATAGGAAAGTGCCCCTATTAAGTTTTTAAAGTGCCCCTTCCCCTTTTAATAACTACCCCTTTTAACTTGGATAAGCGCACCTTATATCTTCACATGTGCTCCCTTTCATTTTTAATAAGTGCCCCTTTTTCTTATAAGTGCCCCCATTTAAAAATAGGCCCTTTCCCTTCTCATAAATGCCCCTTTTCATCTATGAAAATAGTTCCTTTTCATTCTCTTAAGTGCCCCTTTTCATCTCTTATAAATGACCCTATTCACTTCCGAGAGATACTTGTTTTACTTTGACAAGCACCCCTTCCCCTCCTAGTCAGTACTCTTTTCATCTCTTATAAATGCCCCTTTTATTTTGACACGTCCTCCTTTTCCTTCCTATATAATGCCTTTTTTCCTTATAAGCACCCTTACCCCTTATCATAATTACCGGTACCACTTTTCGTCTTTGATAAGTGCCCCGTTTATTTAAACATGTGCCACTTTTTCTTTTTAATAAGAGCCACTTCCCCTTCTCATTACCCTTTTAACAATGATATGTACCCTATTTCCTTTCTTATAAAGAACCTATCCCTTTTTCATAAATGCCCCTTTTCACTGCTTATAAATGCCCCCTATCAAAATCTGATGGGTGCCTCTTTTCCGTCGACAAATGCCCATGTTCTTATCATCCCTGGTGCATGCCTCTTTGTTTAGGTGTAAGAAGTGCCCCATTTTCACCTCTGATAATTAGCCTTTGTACTTTGACACATGCTTCTTTTCTTTTCTGATAAGTGTCTTAACCCTTTCGATAAGTGTCCCCTTTTCCTCTCATCATTAAACGTGTCCCTAATTTCAAGCGACTAAAAGCAATTTCCCACAAAGCTCGCTCGCTACGCTTGCCCATAGTTATAGATGTTATAATTATGTAACTTATCACAGATCTATTCAGTCTTCCGTTATGAGATTGTGCTTATAACCCCATCAGGATTGGGTTTTCCTCTTTATAAGATGTAATTTTTCGCACTGCAAGCCAAAAACTGCAAATTATGATACTTAAGCAATATCTTAAATGCTGTATTAAGAGAAACAAATATTGAAATCATCCCTGATAATGTAATCACAAAATAGGGGTATATACCAATGTCAACAAAATGGTATATTTTCCCTCTGAAGGTGCCCTTTTTTCAAGAAAGTGCCCTTTTTGTTGGTGCCCCCACCCCCCCCCCCCCCCCCCCCCCCCACTTTGGAAGTTGCTCCGCCGCCTCTGCGTATAAGTAAACATAGTTGTCGACTACCCCAGGGGTCTTCTCTTATACAACGTCCAACAAAAAATAGATTTATCAAATGAACTGCACACTTTGGAGAAGAAAAAATCTTTAATATAGGTCTAGATCTAGAAAAGTTATGACAGCTTGACAAGCACACTGGACACACACAACATCTGAACATTAAATAAATGAATCCTAGGTCTAGTTTGTTTGTTTTTGAATATTTTTATTAATAAGTTCCAGGTTTACGTCTAAATGAAATATGGTTTGGAGCTGTTTGATTATCCATGGTCACAAACAATTTTGGTCTAAAAGTTGCCACGCACCAATGATGCAACTGAGCGAACGGATAGCACTTAGTCTTAGTAATACTAGTATAGCCAACAGAGTCGACATCTACTAAAGATATAAACAAGAATTAACCCTCTTGGATTATTAAAGAAATCATACTTCATAGATTATTTTAAGGTGTAACGTTAAATCTAGATTTAAATTCAATGGATGATTGGTGAATTAGATTCACGATGACGATCAAATTTGTAATAAAACCTGATCAGAAAGTTTTATCTTGATGCAGATGAGCACCGAAATTCCCCAACGTGGGCCTGCCGGAACCCCGGGGCTCTAAAGGGTGACATGAAGGCAAACCGCAGTCAAACTACTTCACGACGATGAAAATCAAAGTGCAATTTCAAGAGAAATATTTTCCTAGCCTTTTCCCCACAAATCTGTTGAGAACAGTCTCAAAATGTAAAGAAATTACAGTAGATCACGAATTACAGCTTTTTCAAATTAATGACTAAATTCTCTTAATCTAGACCTAGATCTACTGATATTTCAATCAATTACTCACCCATATGCATTCTCCGTGAACTAAATCTTCTCACTTTGTGCGAGTATAGCGCGCGTCGTGCATTCCCACCTCGATATGAATATTTAAGAGAATCGAGACTTTCCCCGACCCTGCCTAATGAATATTCATGATAAAACAGGAATCCGGCCTCGCCGTGGTACGAAAAAATAAGACGCTGCCCGGGCGTAAGGCTTCTACACCTACGATTTGTGCGCTCGTCGCCCACTTCAAAAAATTAGCAAAGGGAAAAAAATGATGTAAAAATAAAAATTGAAGAAAATATGAAAAGAAAATACAATTATACATTTCACAACATACCTATAATCACGGATCTGTAACAGTCTTTCACCATTTGTTGACAATCTTGCAGATTTTGACGTTTTTTAATCCAATAATTGTGGTTGCAGACGACCTTGACGCACTCGCACCACCGACTAAGAAAATCCTAGAGGGCGTAGAGGTTTGCTCACTAAAAACCTTCTCATTGGCAGAAGGTAGACCCTAAAAATATGGGATCCGTTTTGAGTAAAGAACTTTTGATAGAGATCAACATTTCAGATGTTCACAATTGCCACTTCTAACAACTAGAAAATATAAAGAAAAAAGATTATATCTTTTTAAATACAGATTTTTACAAACTGAACATTCGAAAGTAGATAGAGTACGATGTTTCTGTCAATCTTGCGTTGGTTTGAGCCCTATAGCTACATCCATCTCAAAATGAGAAGGAAAACAGTGAACAGTGACGTCATTGTTCGCGCCAAAAATAAAGGGTATTGCGACATAATCTGAGCTCCGGTCAGAGCGTGCCCAAAGCGTAGTCTTATTTATAGACCCTAGTACCTTATTCTCACAGCACTAGATACGAGTGTCGTGCAGTAATGTATGAGAAGTGTTAAAAAAGATATTTCAGTAAAAAAAAAAAGTCTACGTGAGCAGTCTATACTCCAATTGAGAATTGAAATGAAAGCCATGATTTGAAGGTGTGTGTTGTATATGATACATGGTTAGTGAGTGTGTATGTTACGTATAGCGAAAGGGAGAGAGAGAGAGAGAGAGAGAGTGAGAGAAATATTAGTACACGTACGTTGCATGCATGGATGTGCGCTATGATTGTGTTCGCTGCAAGATGGATTTTAATTGGACCTCGTAACTTCTCGATCGTTGATAATAAGGAATACTCATGAGGAAATCAAATTATTGGAATACACATCTAAGGTAAATATCAATGAATTATATATATTTCTTTCCTTTTTTGAACCATCGTCTTCGGCTCGTAGTAGTAGAAGATGTAATCGTTCGCACATTGATGGCTGGACTTCAGCCTGCATCGGGGCTTGCCTGTGTCGGTGGAGGGATCAACTAAGAAGAAGAAGGTGTGTACGTGTGCGACCGATTCAAGGCTAGCCGCTGTTGAGTGATTGCACTTTCGCGCGAAGTTTTAAACTTCATCATGAACTTTGTCCCTCGGGCCTGTCTAATTATGAACGTAACTTTGCGACATGAAATATAATTGTTTCAAGGCTCTTACGTACGGAAAGGCGTAGAAGGAAATGGCTACAAACCAGCTGGATATCTCCTATTTGATGGAACCTATGGAGTCGGCAGATGGGTGGATTTTCTTAGTGAAAGTAAATGCTTTCTTTTAATCTTAGTTTTAGTATAAACAAATTAGTAATTAAAAAGTTAGATTTGGGCATTGGCCTCCCTAGCCGTATGCTTACCGCTCCTATTCTGGGAATCGGAGTCGTAATAGGACATCTTCGAACCTAAAACATCGACTTTCTTGCATTTTCCCCACCATTCATCAGCCGTCACGAGAGGTATCGTCGACTGAAAACGCGAGACCACTCTGGCAACTAGATGTACGCTAGCAATATGTTTATGTCCCAACATGGTTTGCAGACGACTTCCAATAGAACGGAACGCCATCTTGCCGAGCCTGACTATTAAAACTTGACCCCGTATCAAATGTATTGAACCTGTTCCAATTTTCGGTTTGCATACATGCACTTAAGTGGGAACAGTGTTCTGGTGCGCCATGCATTATGGGATATCTTGATATGAATAGGTGCCTGGACGGGAGGGAGCTGGGATCGAAGTGTGCTCCTGAATCGGCCGTTACGAGAGGAATCGTAGTCTGGTTGCGTGAAGCCATTCTTGAAATTAGCCTACTATTAGTTATGAAACGTTTTGAACCCAATATGATTTGCAGGCTTGCCAACGAACGGAGCCCCTTTATAGTACCGCGGATGAGTTGCCAAGTGTTAGTATTGGGCCCTAAGTCAACAATGAAATGGCAATATTTCTCTCTCTTTTTTCTTTGAACTTGTACTTCCACAAAATGTAAATAACCATGAGCGTTCCCGAAAGCGTTCCCAGGGTGGTATCACCTAGGTCGGGAAGCTGCATACTTTCCCAACGCTTTTTTGTACGCACACAATATTAGCGTAGCCGGGTTGTGGCCAAGTGTTAGTATTGGGCCCCAGGCTAAGTCAACAATGAGATGGCAATTTTTCTCTCTCTTTTTTCTTTGAACTTGTACTTCCACAAATAACCATGAGCGTTCCCGAAAGACAGATCTATTGTAGACATTTCGAATGATGAACCTTACCCTGGTTAATACATGTTTTTGATGCATGATTTTGGCTAAATCACACTTTTGAAATAGCATTCCATTTATTGTTGCTGCAATCTCTTTCGTATTGTGGGAGATTAATGCAGGTTGTACTGGAGCTGTTATTTCGATTAGGTTATTATAATGATTGTTATAATAATTAAAGGCAACTTAATGATGCAATTTGTCGAGGAGGAACAGCATTTTCAAAATGGTGGATTTGCACTTTCAACATGGTGTAGATAATGAAGAACAGTTTAAATCCAAATCATTGTCAACCTTATCCCTTCATATATAAATATAATCTATTAAAATTTGAAAAGAAAAGGTCATACGAGAATCTATTCACAGTTGAGAAATGATTGAATAGAAATGTTGATAGTTTGAATCTACGATATTGAAGGTTATTTGCACTATGGTCAAATTGACGAGTTTCGGGTTGAATATTGAAAAGCTGTTTCCTTTTTAGGAATCGGTCGTCATGGGAGTGTAACATTTAGAAAATGATAAAAGGAAAAAAATTAACATTAGAGTAAATCTACAATATGGACACAAATTGCCACTCCTCGGCCCCTTTAAAATTGACCTTACATTTGAGGCTTTGGAGCGTGATCTGTAAAGTCTGTGTAAGCAAATAGGCTCATTCTCAGTTGATTTAACGCAATGTCTGCATTGCCGAATTGCTTTCAATCATGTCCCCACACTCATATGGCATGTCAATGACCTTACTAGTCGCTTATAATGCAGTTCTATTTCAGACAAAATGAATGACGCCCAGTGCACAATGGGTGTCACAACTTGGACCGTCCGTTATACCCCGTTCACACAGTCGACGCCGCTTCTACTACGATGTGGCCGAGAGCGTGGCCAATCGGGGCCAATCGTAGGCCAAACGTGGGAGGATCTCCACGAGCCTGGTTTGGTCGGGGTGGGATCACCGGGTCGGCCGGGAAGCTGCACGGCACGCTTTTTTTTTGAACGTGCACAAAATTAGCGTAGCCGGGTCGTGGCCATCAAAAATTGGCGCAAAGTCTTAATTAAGAACGTAGTGGGAACGCCATTAGCAAACAAGCAGTGTGGTAGCACCGTGGTAAGATCTATGTGGTCGTAATAAAAACGCAGCACCGTCGGCAACTATTTCGAGCCGTTTCCGATCGATATAGACATCGCTACAAATCGTACTAGAAGTGTAATATGGTCGCCATCAGCGTAGCGATATCGTCCTACAGTCTTCTAAGTCTCTGTAACAACGTAGTAAAAACAACCGCTTGGTCGGCATTGGTCTAGGTGTAATCGTAGTGGCAGCGAGTCAACAGGCTTTTGACGTAGAATCATCGCAATACAGTCGTGATGTATAGTCTTTAAAAATGCCAAATTGCTGGATTTCGAAGTCGATAATGCCCCGACTTGATATTTTTTTTCAGTTCGGGGTGACCGACAAGGTCTTCGTAAGATCACAGACCTGTGTGAACGGGGTATTAGCGGACAGCTATATATAGTTGTAAGGTCCGCCGTATCTGCGCTGTCATGCATTTGGAAAAATAACAGAGGAATAAATGTAGCGAGGAAAAAATCATCATCACAAAATTTATCTCATCAGAAGACTCTCTGAGAGAACGGGGATAGTTCTTGGTGGAACAACCAATTTGCTGTTTGTGAGACGGGTAAGGAGTCAACGAGTAATGACCTACAGCGCATGTAATCCCTAAAAAACATGCTGTAAATTAATTTCAAACTTTTTCAATTGATTTATATCGATGCCTTTTTTCAGGGACATTCCCATTTAGGGTCGTTGCACCCCATTTCCAGTATGGAAAAAAAAACCTGAAATATTGCACAATAAACTCTAAATTCTGTGCAACCCGAAAATTGTGTGTCAAGAATGACGCGACTTTTTAAATTTTGTTGTTTGTAGGCTATTTCATTATAGTCTCAAATTCTGTACCCACCAAAATGTAAACAAATAAGTGTCGGAGAAAACGTTCACTTAAGAGTGTGATTGTATAACCCTTAACCTGGATAAACAGATTTTCTTTAAATAAAGAAGAAAACAAATGTTTGCTGAATCATACTCTAACCTTGCATTTTGGTCGTGGCCACGATTTACGCTCATGTGTGCAACATAGCTCATCTGTACGTCCGTCCGCCTCTCTTAAAATCTCTCTCTCTCTCTTTAAAGACAGGTCTTATTATTTTCAGCATTCCCCATTCTCATTATTTTCAAGTCCGATATCCTTCTATAATCATCTCTATATTCTTAAATCCCTCTTCTTTCCCTTATCCCTCAACCCTTCTCTCTCTCTATTTTTCTCTCTCTCTCTCTCTCTTTCTCACTCTCTCTCTCTCTCTCTCGTTCCATATCCTTCTTTCTCTTCCTTCATATATCAGCCTCTCTCTTTTTACTTTCATTCTTCTCTCTCTTTCTCTCTCCCATATTTCTTATATTGTTTGCTTGTTGCAGGACTGGTGTACAGTTTAATATTGCTTTTTTGTCCCCCTTTTGCATTTTCTTTAACCTTTCTATCCATCCCCTTGCCTTAACCCCTCTTTCAATATCCACGTCACATATTATGATTCTATCTTTCCTCATGCACGCAATCTTTCTCTCATCACAGCTCCTACATTAACCCTTCGGTTGCTTTCTTCGCCCGTGTGCACGGTCACTCATTTGCAACACGTGCAATTTCGCACAAAATAATACGCACAAATTGATGGAACGGTTGCTTTGTGCATAACAATGGCATGGAAACCCTTTTAACACGGGTATAGATTAATTGTGTGCGGGAAACAGTTTAATTATCTTGATACCCTTTGGTATATCTATGCCATGGTAAATACAATGTGGCATAGAATGATTATTTGTGTAGTATATTAAAGAGTTAAGACACAGTGAAAGAAGAAGCATGTGACACCTTCAATGTTGAGATAGGAAGTTTTATTATACAAAATGTTCAGTGAAGCATAGTCATGTCAAGTAAACACACTAAAATATAAGGTCGCAAACAATATGACAAAGGAGGAAGCAACGATTGTAAGGTAAATATCACAATTTAAAATCTTAACGTAAGAAAACAAAGCAAATAATCTAGCATTTTGCGGGCTATGTATTGTTGCTCTCAAAGAAAAATTAGTGATGCAATACACAGTTCGTGTTCTTTTTTCTAGCTTTACTTCATCTGACAGGAGAAGGGGAAGTGCGATTTAAAAGTACGGTATGAATTTTCTTCCTTATACTACACTTATCAATAATTTTCATTAAGATGTATGCATATCTCCCACCCCCTCCTCTTTCCGTTTTTCTCTAATGTTTTTTCCCTATTCATGTTATTTCTATTTTTAACGTTTGTATGCAACTGCAGTTTTTCTTGTAAATACTCTTATTTTCAGTTCTTAAATTTGTATTTTCCTTCTACATGCAAGACCATTATGTAAAACAGCCTGCGATCTGATCAACGTTATCCTGTTAAAAGATGTTTTAATAAATAAATAAATCAATAAATTTACAACACCTCACCCCCTTCCAGATGCAAGGGATAGATACGTCACTGTTCGGAAAGTGTTTACATTTTTCGTTGTTTCATCTTTTCTTACGTCATATGAAAACTGTCTTATTTTACAGTTTTCCTATGAACAACGACAATGGAAAAATATTGGTCGCATTAATCCCGCCATTTAATAAGCTAACAAGAACCACAAGTTAGGCCTATATACGTCACTGATCAGAAAGCTTTGACATTTTTCGATTTGCTTTTCAATATAATTTAATCTTTTCTTATGTCATATGTAAATTGTCTTATTTTACAGTCTGCTTATGAACAAAGACAACGGCAAAATATTGATCGCATTAAATCCCGCCATTTAATATGCTAACACGAATTACGGACTAGAGAGTGTAATTATTGGAATGCATACTTAGTTTTCTTATGAAACCGAATAGTAAAATGTAGAAAAGGAAAGGAGGTTCTCGCAAAATATTGGTCGCATAAAAGCCCACTACTAAGTCAACACGGGCAAAATTATCACGGAGTAGGAGATGTTTTAACAATCATTTAGATTAATTATTATATATGCAACCAAGACCGAAAAGGAAGACTTACTTCATGTTTCTAAATATGTCTAATTATAGATGTTGATATACATCTCGTCTCTTTTAATTACAAAGACGTTATGGGTGTGTTTTATACTATGTTTCACCAATTTAAATTGTAAATCCCGCCCCTATTTCTATCTCTCTCTATCTCTCTGTCTCTCTCTTCCACCCTCTCTCTCTCTCTTCCTCTCTCTTTCTCCTTCCCTCCCTCTCGCTTTCTCTCTCTGTCTCTCTCTGTCTCTCTCTGTCTCTCTCTGTCTCTCTCTTCCTATCTCTCTCTCTCTCTCTTTCGCCCTCTCTCTCTTTTTGTCTTTCTATCGGTCTTTCTCTGTCTTTTTTCTTTCTCTCCTCTATCGTTTAACTCTCATTTCTCCCTGTTATCCTCTCCCATTTCTCTCTCTCACCCTCAATCTCTTTACTCCCATGTTTTCTCTCTCTCAACTCCCTCTTCCCTTCTACAAAATTCTAAAAAAAGCTTCTAAAAGTTTCCACAATTACCATATTTGATCACTTAATCAAAAGTGCGTTACTATACAAGCACAAAACTAACTTCATAAAGCATGTACAATGCACTGTGTAAGAAAGTTCTACATGTATTACTTATTATACTAGAAGTCACACATATATATCTTATTAAATAAACAAACAAACTAACTCTCAAAATGCATAAGAAAATAAATTGCCATTACCTTATATTTGTAATAAAACCACATTATTGATTTAACAAAGACAACATATTTGCGATACAGGTACATGCATATATGAATTTAGCATTTTGTTTCATTAGAGTAGTAGATATACTTCGACATTGAAATGATTTCATTCGATATTAAAACAAAACAAATATACAAGTTAAACAAACGTGAGAGAGCAAGCAATAAAAACAAGAACAAATATATTAGATCAATAAAGAAGTAAAATATCAAGCAGAGATACTTAAGTTGAAATTTAAATGATTATCACAAAAGAAATTACAGTCTACGGGTGTTTTGGTTCTGATTTACTGTTTTCATTGTAAGGTATTGCTACTCTATACAGTTGACCACTAAATTGTATATATACCATCACCAAGTTTTGTAATTTCTCAAGTATGTGTAAAATTGATTTGTCCCGATTTATACTTCTTGAGAATGTGACAAATTAAAACTTACTTCTAAAAGTATTCAAGATATTCCTCAATTAAACAAGTCCAAGTTTCATTTATGAGTTACAAAAAACAAAACATTTTGTTTTTGTAATTACAAGGGGTATGGATATATTGTTAACTGTCCTTAAATGTCCTTAGCTGGCCTCCTAAGAAGTAAAATGGGGAAATGTCAGAGAAAAAATGACAGAAGTAAAGTATCTGAGATCATATATCACAGGTAAAAAAGATCACTTTACGAAAGAGAAAAGGTGGTCCCATACTCTCAAAAATTCTGTCAAGAAAAGAAAGAGAGAAATGAAGAAGAAGAGAGGGAAAGAAGAAGAAAGAGGAGGAAAAAGAGAAGGAGAGGAAGAAGAAAAAGAGTATGTCATTAGATTTTGGGAAAGTAATTTCCACAACAAGAAAGCCGACAAATCGGGGTCTTGGTTCACAAACCGCCTTTGTACGTTAGGATGTATGTAATTTATAAATTAAGTATGTTTACATTTGTTATGTCAATTGTTGCATTAGAACACCCTCTAAAAAAAATTCTCAGATCTGTCCCTGGTGTATAATTATGATCCGTCTATTTGAAGATACTTGATAGGAATTCCTTGATGTAATCCCCGGTCTGGATGGGTGAATCTTCCTGAAAGATATGCGACCCTTCAACCTGGACTACCTTGTGATTCGGCCAATCCTTCGTAATCCCCGTGCCCCATTCAGTGAACATTCCAGGAATTGGGACGATGCGAAGCTTTGGGAGATCCTCAGTCCCCTTGATCCAGGCGTGGTAGGCCGTAGCTATGGCGACCGTTTCCTCTGGGCCCTCTCCCTGGATGGGGATTTGACGGGGGAAGGTGAGCAGAGGGCGTCGGTCCTCTCCAGGGTTCTTGAATGGCTCCCGGTAAGCGTCCATCTCCTCCTGGCGAAGCGTCCGCTTGATGGCGAGCGGGAGGATGGTTTCTATGAACATGTTCTTCTCTAGGATCATCTCTTCGCCGGCATCCGAGCGGAACGCCAGGAAGATGTCCCGCATAGAGTCAGTCATGATGTCCCAAGGCATTGGCTGGTAGAGGCCTTCCATGTGGACGATAGCTAAAGAAATGGTGAAAAGTCATACTGTTTAAGTTAACCATCAAAATGTGCCCCTCTGCTTTTTGTCCGTGAGGGTATCTAAAAATATAAAAACGTCTTTCGGGATAGGCTAATGTCCGATAATTTCTAAATAAAAAAGTATCTTAAAATATGATAAAATGTTTACATTTTTTAGCTTGACATCAGCTAAACATCAGGGATTAATTAACCTATTTCTAATAATCATAAAATACAACAGTCTATAGCCAGTTCCATTGACACTGGGGCATGCCATGAAGGCATATTTAGTTTGAAGACGTGCTTGCGAAGGTGTCGTGGTTTAGTGGTTCACTGGTTTATTCACTTGACTCTCAAATCCAAGGGTTGAGGGTTCAAATCCCAGCCTATCACTAACTAACGTCCTTTGCCTATACATTAATCCACATTTACCACTGATCTCCACCCAGGTGTAAATGGGGACCTGGCAATTGATGGGGTAATAGTAGCTACAGAGCCCGCATAAGACTTAACTATTTATGAATTATAATATAGTTATTAAAGCGTAAACAATGTTGATACATCGTGATGTAAGATCGTGAAAGCGAGTGAATTACCCACCCTTATGCTTAGTTAAACGAAAAAACTAGTTATTATAAATATATATTCGTGAATATTATTGTGTACGCAGAGTCTGGTTGATGGAATTGAAGATCAGTAATAAACTTCAAGCATGGTTTAAGATGATAAGATAAAGTATTTACTTCCTATTTTCTAGATTTTCTTGAGTTTCTGTTTGAGTGTTCAATGTGGTGATTGATCCCTAAAATCACGTTTACCCTCCGCCCCATATTGCTTACCTTCAAGTCTATCTCTGTGCTCATTACACCAGTGGAGGCCAAGGGCTGTACCCCAGTCGTGACATACGACGGTTATCTGAAAATAAACATGTGGAAAGGATTTTTCAACAATAGTAATAATATAATGATAATAATAATATGTCTTGTTTACCCAGGGTAGCCTCATCAGTATTCATACTGTTCTCCTTGAGGGCCCTGCAATCATATTATTACCCTGGTCATCGGATTAAGGCTTACCCGCACACAATGTATGCACATTCTCCACTCCCTGGGGAGCATTCCAGCCAGGCGTCATTTTTACAAGCGCAGACTTGCTAATCTAAGCACATTAGCTTTCGCATCCTACCGGGTACCCATTTAACACCTGGGTGGAGAGTGGCAAATGTACATCAATATGTTTTATAAGTAGAAGACATTATATTTGTAGATGCCAGATTTTTCCTTCGACGTAAAACAAACTTTGCACGTTTCATATAATATGATGTTGTAGGCGTTAGCATATTGTTAGAATCGTCGTTCTTTTAAAAATTCTGTTAACTACATGCATTATCAATTGAAATTCATTATTATTAAATATTTTGCTTCAACAGTTTAACAATACCGCTCTCTAAAAGTGACAAAGTATAAAATGAGTATCTTAACAAAAAATAAATTATGTCGACGTATGATACGTCTAACATTGTTAAATAGGCAAAATATTGAATAAACGGAATTGATCAGTATAGATACACAGGCAGGTCCAAGGGCCAATTGAACGCCCTTCCATCAGAGAGAAAACAAATGGAAACTAGGATATTTGTTTTCAGAAGAAGTACCATCCCGGCCATTCCGAGGTTTTGGGGCCGTTGAAGAAATGTAAACAAAAGAAGTTTATAATTATTATGAATGATGATGTACATCGTAATCCAACGCTTTACTCCTTAACCGTAACAGTTCATTCATTACGGTAACCAGATATTAATAAAAAGTACAAATGAGCTGTCACCAGCATTCTCTAATGACCAATCATTTAATGCTCCATATCTTAATTTATCAGTCGACTCTAGATCATTCTATAAAATTTGGGATGAGGATCTTTCATCAAGTAACATCCTCGTCACCATTGTATAAAATAATATATAACAGAAATAGTCCGAACATTTTTTTTGCTTGGGTCTCTGGCGTTTTTTGCGTGGACATTTCTCACTAATGCCCTCACTGTAGTGTTGTACACTATCTGAACACTAACGACCTCATGTTATTGAGTATTTCATTTATAAGCTATATTCTTCTAAAAAAATACCTTTTCTGGTAATTTGAGAGCATCAAACCAGGCTGACAGATAGCGGTAGTGATCCAAGAAGCGGTAGGAATGGCTAGCCAGCTTATCAGACCGGCCCATCCCAATGAGATCAGGAGCCAGACACCTGGCGATGGGTTCTACTTGGGGTATAACATTCCTCCAAAGATACGAAGACGTTGGGTTGCCGTGCAGGAACACGGCCGTATGCTTACCGCTCCTATTCTGGGAATCAGAGTCGTAATAGGACATCTTCGAACCTAAAACATCGACTTTCTTGCATTTTCCCCACCATTCATCAGCCGTCACCAGAGGTATCGTGGACTGAAAACGCGAGACCACTCTGGCAACTAGATGTACGCTAGCAATATGTTTATGTCCCAACATGGTTTGCAGACGACTTCCAATAGAACGGAACGCCATCTTGCCGAGCCTGACTATATAAACTTGACCCCGTATCAAATGTATTGAACCTGTTCCAATTTTCGGTTTGCATACATGCACTTATAAGTGGGAACAGTGTTCTGGTGCGCCATGCATTATGGGATATCTAGATATGAATAGGTGCCTGGACGGGAGGGAGCTGGGATCGAAGTGTGCTCCTGAATCGGCCGTTACGAGAGGAATCGTAGTCTGGTTGCGTGAAGCCATTCTTGAAATTAGCCTACTATTAGTTATGAAACGTTTTGAACCCAATATGATTTGCAGGCTTGCCAACGAACGGAGCCCCTTTATAGTACCGCGGATGAGTTGCCAAGTGTTAGTATTGGGCCCTAAGTCAACAATGAAATGGCAATATTTCTCTCTCTTTTTTCTTTGAACTTGTACTTCCACAAAATGTAAATAACCATGAGCGTTCCCGAAAGCGTTCCCAGGGTGGTATCACCTAGGTCGGGAAGCTGCATACTTTCCCAACGCTTTTTGTACGCACACAATATTAGCGTAGCCGGGTTGTGGCCAAGTGTTAGTATTGGTCCCCAGGCTAAGTCAACAATGAGATGGCAATGTTTCTCTCTCTTTTTTCTTTGAACTTGTACTTCCACAAAATGTAAATAACCATGAGCGTTCCCGAAAGACAGATCTATTGTAGACATTTCGAATGATGAACCTTACCTGGTTAATAAATGTTTTTGATGCATGATTTTGGCTAAATCACACTTTAGAAATAGCATTCCATTTATTGTTGCTGCAGTCTCTTTCGTATTGTGGGAGATTAATGCAGGTTGTACTGGAGCTGTTATTTTGATTAGGTTATTATAATGATTGTTATAATAATTAAAGGCAACTTAATGATGCAATTTGTCGAGGAGGAACAGCATTTTCAAAATGGTGGATTTACACTTTCAACATGGTGTAGATAATACTGAACAGTTTAAATCCAAATCATTGTCAAACTATTATATATGAATATAATCTATTCAAATTTGAAAAGAAAAGGTCACACGAGAATCTATACATAATTGAGAATAATTGAATAGAAATGTTGATAGTTTGAATCTACGATATTAAAGTTTATTTGAACTGTAGCAGGCGCGGATCCAGGATTTTCCAATAGGGGGGGGGGGGCCGGAAATTTGAAAATTGCGCAGACCGTTTTTTCAACTCAACATACCAATACTGACAAGGTCATATTAGAAACACCATATACCAGTACCATTTTTGACATTTTCATCGGGGGGGGGGGGGAGGGGCTATAGCCTCTTGGCCAAAAAGGTAATTTTCTGGTTTCACAATTCGGCTAGTGAACGAAGCGAGCGAGCAACAATTTGAGCATAATATGTATTTTGTGAAAGTGTTATTTATCACCAAAATAAACGAAAAAATATTCGGGCAGCTCGCTGTTCCACCCCCCCCCCCCCATTACGCGTGAAGCGCGGAAGCTTTGACCTTTCATAGTTTAATGAAATTATTAGAGAAAGATGATTCGTTGTACCATTTTCAAATCTTAATCCCTCTCTGAATTAAGTTTTCCTCCTCCGCGCAAAGCGCAGGAGCTTAACGTTTCATTAAATTATTAGAAAAAGAAGACTATTCGTTGTACCGTTGTCGACTCTTAATCCTTGTCTGAATTCAGTTCCCCTCCCGCGCGAAGCGCGGAAGCTTTGACGTTTCATTAAATTATTAGAGAAAGAAGACGATGCGTTGTACCATTCTGGACTCGAAATCCTTGTGTGAATGCAGTTTCCCCCCTCCCGCGCGAAGCGTGGAAGCTTTGATGTTTCATAAATTATTCAAGAAAGAAGAGGATTCGTTGTTCCATTCACGACTCTTAATCTTTGTATGAATTCAGTTTCCTCCCGTCCGCGCGAAGCTTGGAAGCTTCGACCTTTCATTAATTATTAGAGAAAGAAGAAGATTTGTGTACCATTCTCGACTCTTATTACTTTACTGAATTCAGCCCCCCTCCCGCGCGAAGCACGGAAGCTTTGGCCTTCCATAGTTTAATAAAATTATTAGAGAAAGAAGACGATTCGTTGTACCGTCCTCGACTCTTTAACCTTGTCTGAATTGAGTTCCCGACTCCCCCCCCCCCCCCCTCCCCCTCCCGCGCAGAGCGCGGAAGCTTTGACGTTTCGTAAAATTATTACAGGAAGAAGACGAATCGTTGTACCATTCTCGTCTCTTAATCCTTGTTTGAATTCAGTTCCCCCCCCCCCCCCCCTCCCGCGCGAACCCGCGCGAAGCGCGGAAGCTTTGACGTTTCATTAAATTATTAGAGAAAGAAGATGATTCGTTGTACCGTCCTCGACTCTTTAACCTTGTCTGAATTGAGTTCCCGACTCCCCCCCTCCCCCTCCCGCGCAGAGCGCGGAAGCTTTGACGTTTCATTAAATTATTAGAGAAAGAAGATGATTCGTTGTTCCATTCTCAACTCTAAATCCTTGTCTAAATTCAGTTTTCCCCCGCCCGCGCGTAGCGCGTAAACTTCTGACGTTCCACTAAATTATTAAACAAAGAAGACGATTCGTTTTACCATTCTCGACTCCCAATCCTTGTCTGAATTCAGTTGCCCCCCTCCCGAGCGAAGCGCGGAATCTTTGACATTTCATTAAATTATTAGAGAAAGAAGACAATTCGTTGTACCGTTCTCGACTTGTCAGAATTTTCAAAAATGTTTCTTTGTCTGCTCATTTTTCGTCCTACGTCATCTTACTGCCCCTACCGCCCCTGGCTATGCGCCTGCTTCAAAGGGAAAATGAAACAATGGTGATTGTGATAGCACACAATAATAGGTTAGTAGAAATGAAAGGGGAAAAAGATATATTTCACCAACCATGGATAAATCACGGCCGGGAGCGTCATATCATAGTTTTGTGTTATCGGGCGAGGGCCGGGGCGTAGCGACCAAGCGAGATTTTGCAATGTTGAATGCTGAAATTATGCATTCTAGAAAATCCCTAAGCCCAATATGTACGTTCTTTCCGCTATATTTCTTTCTAGCTATATATCTAAATTTCCTGGGGGACGTGTCCCCCTATCGGGCCCAGGATTGCCGCCCCTGTCCATGATTACTACTAACATGCGTTCAAATACAAGCACAAACGAGTTGGTATGAGCTGAATCCAAATGAAGGGCAAAATAAGAGTTGTGAAGCGGCCCTACCGTTAATTTAAAACTTGACTGTTGAGAATATAGCTTCAATTTAAAAGACATCCAAAATATTGTGCCTTTTTCAAATTTCTCACTAAAAGAGTGATGAACTTTGTAGCGCAGGGGCTGTTTTTAACGTTTAAAGGGATAGTTGAGTTCTGTTTTCAGACCGCAAACGCCTTCAAAGTGCATGGTTATTGCTCTTATTCTTATCTATGACATTTCTAGTACCCTTTGAGAACCTAAAATTGCTATGAAGGTCATTTTAGACCCCCAAATGTGTGAAATTTAGCCAATACGAGCATACCAATCCAGCTCCACTTTAAAAAAAACATGGTGACCTTCAATTGATGATTTAATTAAAAATAACAATACATGGGCCGGCTGGTTGTGCGTAATATAAGCAACACGAAAATTTGCTGAAATACAGCGTAAAAGGCGTTATTTCGTTTTTTCCAACGGTTTTTTCAAATTTTTCAAAATATCGAATATTTGTGGTGGTACACAAGTATTAAAAATCGTTATATTTCAGCCGTCTCTGAACCGATTTTGATCAAACAAAGATGATTTTGTCATTTAAATATTATGTTCTTTCAAATGTGACACTCAGTTTTTCATTATCTCACATTTTTTTTATTTTGAGTAGCGCCCTCTGCAACAGAACTCAACTATCTCTTTAACTTTGAATCCGCGCTCGAGATTGTATGCGGCCGGCTCGGTCCCTCTATTCAATAACGTTTGCCAAGCCTTTGGAATGACCCCAAATCTCCCGATTACAGTTTTCCCTTATTCGTCGTTACTGTCACTTAGCGCCATTTCCTTGTCTTTCCCCCTTTCTCACCCGACTTTTCTCTCCCCCCCCCCCCACCCACTCAGTGTTATCTATAGTGTACGCACATGTATGTTCCCTCTCTCTGAAAGCACCCCTCTATCTCAGGTGTGTAAAGTCAGTACGGGCCGGATTTTTGTTGCGTGAAAAGTAACTTTTTATCGGAAATTTTGGGAACACAAATTCGGTCCCTCCGACCCCGGAGTGGGAGGGACTGGGGGGGGGGGGGGTTCTTCTTTATCTTTTCTCTTCTCTTTTCTTTTCTTTTCTCTTCTCCTTGTTTTCTCCTCTTCTCCTTTCCTTTTTTCTTCCTTTTTTTGCGCCGCCAATAGGGGGGGGGGCCGCGGCCGTTTCGGCCCCCCTGGATCCGCCACTGCTATAGTCAAATTGACGAGTTTCGGGTTAATATTGAAAAGCTGTTCTTTTATTTTTTAGGAATCGGTCGTCATAGGAGTGTAACATTTAGAAAATGATAAAAGGAAAAACTAATATTAGAGTAAAATCTACCATTTGGAAAAATTTGCCACTCATCGGCCACTTTAAAATTGACCTTATATTTGAGGCTTTGGAGCGTGATCTGTAAGGCCTGTGAAGGCAAATAGGCCAATGTGTGCACTGCCGAATTGTTTTCAATCATGTCCTAACCCTTACTTATATAGCATGTCAATGACCTTACTAGTCGCTTATAATGCAGTTCTATTTCAGACAAAATGAATGACGCCCAGTGTACAATGGGTGTCACAACTTGGACCGTCCGTTATACCCCGTTCACACATAGACGCCGCTTCTATACTACGATGGAAAAGTGGCCAAGAGCCAGTCGGGGCTTATCGTGGGCCAAACGTGGGAGGATCTCCATGAGCCTGGTTTGGTCGGGTTAGGATCACCTAGGTTAAGATGCTGCACACTCTCCCCACGCTCATTTTGATCATGCACAAAATAAGCATAGCCGGGTCGTGGCCATCAGCGCCTTTATCGTACAAGCAGCGTGGTAGCACCGTGCTGAGATCTCTGTGGTCGTCAGAAAAACGCAGCACCGTCCGTAACTATTTCGAGCCGTTTTAGGCCGTTCATTTTCGAAGTTGGGAAAAAACTGAATGCTTAAACATCCATCGACATTTCCATTTAGGGTCGTTGCACCCCATTTCCGGTATGGAAAAATTGCTGGGCTACACGAGAAATATTGCACAATAAAATCTAAATTCTGTGCAACCCGAATATTGTGTGTCTAGAATGACGCGACTTTTAATTTGTTTTATTTGTATTTCAATATAGTTTTAAATTATGTACATCCCAAAATGTAAACAAATAAGAGAAAACAATCACTTATCAAAAATGTGATTGGATAACCCTTAACCTGGATATACATTTTTTTTAAATAGAAAACAAATCTTTGAGTTTGCTGAATCATGCTCGAAACTTGCATTTCGCCGTCATGTGCAGCTGCGGACTGACGTAGCCCATTTTGGTTTAAACAGCGGATAGGTCTCCCCAAGATTCCTTTACTAAATCTTTCTTTCTTTCTCCTTCTTCTTTACTTGGTCTTTATCTCTCATCCTATCTCTGTCTTTTCCATATTCCGATCTTTCTTCTTTTTCATCATCATCATCATCATCATCGTCATCATCATCATCTTCTTCTTCTTCTTCTTTATTTCTTTGAGCTATTCTGTCTAACATAGCTCATCTGTCCGTCCGCCCGCCTCTCTTAAAATCTCTCTCTCAGACAGGTCTTATATTTTCAGCATTCCCCATTCTCATTATTTTCAAGTCCGATATCCTTTTATAATCATCTATATATTCTTAAATCCCTCTTCTTTCCCCTATCCCTCAGCCTCTCTCTCTCTCTCTCTCTCTCTCTCTCTCTTTCCGTATCCTTCTTTCTCTTCCTTCATATATCAGCCTCTCCTTTTTACTTTCATTTTGTGTCTCCCTCCCTCTCTCTCTCTCTCTCTCTCTCTCTCTCTCTCTCGTTCGGTATCCTTCTTTCTCTTCCTTCATATATCAGCCTCTCCTTTTTACTTTCATTTTGTGTCTCCCTCCCCCCCCCCCCCCCCCTCTCTCTCTCTCTCTCTCTCTCTCTCTTTCTCTCTCCCATATTTCCTATATTGTTCGCTTGTTCCAGGACTGGTGTACAGTTTAATATTGCTTTGTTGTCCCCCTTTTGCACTTGTTAAAACCTTTCTATCCATCCCCTTGCCATTGCCCCTCTTTCAATATTCACGTCACACATTATACTTTTATATTCATAATCTTTCCTCACGCTATCTTTCGCTCATCACAGCACCGACATTAACACTTCGGTTGCTTTCTTTGCCCTTGTGCACCGTCACTCGTTTGGCACATGTGTGATTTTGCACAAAACAATACTCACCAATTGATGGAAGTGTTGCGTTGTGAAAAACAATGACATTGAACAATTTCCCTTTGAGAATCCAATAAGCTCCGTGATAATCCTTTTAACACGGGTATAGATTAATTTTGTACGGGAAACAGTTGAATTATCTTGAAGCCTTTGGTATATCTATTCCATCATAGATACAAAGTGACACAGGAAGATCATTTGTGTGACACAGTGAAAGAAGAACCACGTGACACATTCAATGTTGAGATAGGTAGCTTTATTATACAAAACGTTCAGTGAAGCATAGTCATGTCAAGTAAACACACTAAAATATAAGGTCGCAAACAATATGACGAAGGAGGAAGCAACGATTGTAAGGTAAATATCACAATTTAGAATCTTAACGTAAGAAAACAAAGCAAATAATCTAACATTTTGCGGGCTATGTATTGTTGCTCTCAAAGAAAAAATAGTGATGCAATACACAGTTCGTGTTCTTTTTTCTAGCTTTACTTCATCTGACAGGAGAAGGGGAAGTGTGATTTAGAAGTACGGTATGAATTTTCTTCAGTGTATGTTCCTAAGGAAATAAAGTACGATATCGTTCGAAATCCATAGTCATTAGGGACAATTTTTTAATCAGTTTTCCCTCATACTTGAGCTTAATGTAAGCCGTTATACATCGCCGAGCAAATCGATTTTTCAGTGATTGATTTCCTAAAAATAATTTTTTACAAATATGGGATAAAATGTATTAACCCTAACATAAATAACATATCAGTTAATTTTCTGTCCAAAGATAGAGTAACTTACATTTTTCTTTCATTACACATATTGATTAAAAACCCAGATTAATACTGCTTTGGGCTGTTTCAGACAAACTGAGAAATTATTAAAAAAGAAATATCGCTACCTCAGGCAGCAATTTCTTTTTCTTTATGGAGAGTCAATCGGTTCGTTCTTTTTTAATCATTGATCTCAATCCCAAAGACAGTCTGTACCATCATAAATTTCTTGGTATTTTAAACAAATGTTTGAAATACTATGTAATACTCGTTTAGCTGATAGAGTTTGGTAAAGATTTTGTAGACAATTTTTGTGAACTTTGAATTGTGAATCCTGAAAAGAAATTATGTGAATTTTGTTGCTGTGTGTCTAAAAGGGGGTTATTATTACATGAGAACATTATCATTTCAAAAGATCTGAATATGAGCGAATTGAACGGTCAGTGTTGTCACTCCAACTCATATAGCATTTATGGAGTTACAAACGAGGTAGCTAATTCTTCAATACATATTTTGAAATAAATTGAGGAAAAAGCTGATACTATCCTGACAAAGTGTACAATGAAATATCCCGACTTCGGGCTACTAGGAGAGAGACTACATTTTACTTTCACAACCACACTTGTTACGTTTCTTTATCATGTTTTTGCGAAACTCACTTATTTTGAATACGTTTCTTTTCTATCAGTGGAGAAAAAGTACACATAATTTCATCACAATAAAACATCCACAACTCTTCATTGATACACCTTTTCAATCAATTTTGAATAAAGCATTTTATCCATTACATGACACCATTACATGATTGCTTTTACTTTACACTTTAATTTATTTTTCAATCAGAACAATTTGTCAACGTGGAGAGAAGTGAACAGTTCATGAACCGGAAACCTAGTGTGAAAATATGGTCAACAAAGACACTTCATAACGTCTTATTTCTAATAAACGTAGTAATATTTTGCTATTTAATAAAGAAGTCGTCGGTCACACGTGTATTGCAAAACCACCAATCAATTGACGGAATTATTTTTAGATGTTTGGTTAAGAATGAAAATGAATCTTAAAAGTATAAAAACAATATAAGTTTCATTGCCTTTTATCAACACACACATACATCGAAATGCAGCAAAGTGAATGAAATGGAACTTAACAATGCGTTGGTGGTCATTATACCGATAACAAAATAATGACATTTTTGCTATGACGATGATTGCGGAGAAAATATACTTTGAGTTGACCCTTTTGGTCCATGTTATAATATATGTTATCCTATTAATAATGTGATAAAAGCACGTATCTTATTTTATATCTTGTCTATCGTCATCATCATCATCATCATTATTTATACCATGATATCGACGTTATCAATGTTCTCAAATAAGCCTATGTGAATTTAATTCATTTAAACTATTTAACGAACAAAGATTCTAAATGAATGCCATGTTAGCCCCATTATACTTCATCACTTACCACATCACTTTGCTTTTCCATAGCCATTCACACATACATCCAAACGATCGACTATATTTTCGTAATATTTTTTACTTGTTCTGTAACACCTTTAAATAAATTGAATATTAATTGACATAACTATGTTCGTTACGAATAGCTGCAAAACTTACAAAGAAAATTGTAAATGTATGAATTCGAAAATCAATGCAATGACGCGATAGAATGCGACATCAAAATCCCATATCAATAACTCATATAGGTTACATCTTAGTATGTTTTCTTTTAATCTAGATTATTTTTCTTATTTTAGACAAAACTGAAACTGAAAATCATCTTTTAATTTAATCATAGTTACAATGGCATCGTAATGTTTAAAAGTGCCAGCGCACAGAGATGAATCATAATTATGTCTTGTTAACACCTATAAATAAAGAGACATTGATATATTCCATAAAATGTAATCAAATACTGTATTACATTCAATTATCACAGAAAACATTTCATGATAATTGTCTCACCCTGTATTAGTTAAAAATAGATGGACCTAAATGTATATTCATTTCAGAATTTCAGATCGCAAGAACTAAATATTCTTAAATATTTTAATTCGTTTCTTTAATCTCTTTATCGTTCACTTTAAATCCAATTTGAAGATTCAGGTTACAATTTCTTCAATAATTATTGATATTATTTTTCGGTACAATGACCACCAAGTAAAACCCTTCGGGTAGTTTGTTTATCTTTAAATGAAGGAGAAGAATAATACGAGCCTTGGAATCAATGTTAGTCCTACGAAAATCGTTATACTGCCCTCACCAGACCCGGAGTGGTAATTTTGTTGAATTGTTGCGAGTGAACGATAAGTCGTAGAGCAGATTGCCCCGGCCATCTCTGTATAAATTTTGGTCAGGGAAAGTAATTTTTACACAAGTTTGCCTGCTCTTTTTTTATATTTTGCAAAATAATAGGTGATGCGAAAATTACTCATTTTATAATACAAAAGAATCCATAATTTCAGTGTAAGTGAATCATAAAATTTGTGGAGTAGGGAGATATTTAGAAAGTAAAGTCTTCGTTCGTTTTGTAGCTGTATGTGGTTCTTTCTTATGCTTAATTTTGGATTGTGTCGGGGGTTTTTCTTTTTGTTCATTGATATGTGGAGATATTAAACAAAATAATTTGCCCAGGAATAACGTAATTCACTCCCGACCTGGTCAAAGGCTCAAACAGGCTCATTCTCCTAAATATGGAGGTGATTATTCCAATAAGGTTTATTCTTCAACTCCTATTGCAGAAGCAAAACTGACGATCTGAAACTTCTGAAAGGAAAATAATCGCTATAAATTTACAAAATAAATGTACATATAAAGTAAGCGTAAATAATATGTGCAGCATGCAAAATGTAAGCATGGGTGATATAAACGACATTGATTGATAATGAATACTATAATAGAGTCGTGCAAACGTGTTCAACTACAAAGCATTTCTACTGACAATTCTGGCGCCCTAATATGTTAAAGGCATTTGTTTTTCGCGCAGTTTTTTTTTTTCAATTCCAAATTTATAAACTGAACATCAATTCAATTAACAAATAGTAAACATGCCTTGGACATTTGTTTGTAAAAATCTAGCTCCCTTTTTTTCTCTCTAAAATGACATGATATGATATAATTCACTTTATGATAATAAATACTCTTTTATACAAAGATGATACACAATATTTACGTAATAGTTTCTCTTAATATAATAAATACAAAAATGTACAAGCATGCACTTCATAGGTTTTCTTTTTACAGAATGGTACACAATTTATATAAGATAGAAAATAAGAACTAACCGAAAAAGATGCAATTTACACTCAGGAGTGACATTTTTTGTTCTTCTGTTGAAAAGGGGGTAGGGTTTTCACTTTCCTCTTGCTATGCCAGTCTTATTAATCCGTCAAGTTTACTTTCGTCGTCTGAATATTTTCAAACTACATTACGTAATGTCAATGGAAGCGAGGAAATAGGCACTTTCATCCCTCATATCAAATTTGGAAAGGGAAGTACGTCCTTGTAGGTCTCCGGTGTGGTAATGGTTGCATGATGGAATGAATGTCGGCATCAATGCTAAAATGTATCCTTGAGTTCGAGTGACGATGAAAACAAAAAAATAACAAATTTAAACCACCTTCAGAATGAAATATAAAAGAGTTTAAAGAAATCCGTCAAAATGTTTCGTATTTGCAAACAAGAAAGCGTACTTGTTCCCTCTTCTGCAAATGTGACTTTCTGCCTTCCAGTATCTATCAGCACGTTTGAATAAGGTAATTTTATTTTACTGACATAATGACACTGTGCTTCATGATGAAGAAGTGATGATTTGTTAAAAGGCAATTTCTCTCGAGAAGTCAAGATTACATATCATTGTGTCCGCTCGTATAAAACCCGTCAGTAATCTAATGGTAAATATTTGCCGTTGATCAGCTGGGAATTCGACAGTCAAAGTAGACAAAGATCGTCTTCAGTCAGGTAAATTGTCCTTTAACGGTCTCCGTGATGTCTGCAATCGCTTCCTTAAAAAAAATCACACGCATGAATCCGCTGTTATTAGTTTTATCCGTACAGGGAATTCAGTCGTGCATCAATTGCTCAGTGTCTATACTATCGAAGTTGTCTCCTATGTAATACAAAGTTGAGAAGGTAGAGTTGAGAGCGGTTGTAATAATATTTTTAAGTCGTGTTAAAGGTACAGTAGTGTTGCTAGAGTTGTCCAGATGTGTCTTTTTAAATGCGTCAAAGCAGTTTGGACGATTTTCATTCTACGGAGTAAAATAGATATAGATAACCTCGCAAGTAACATACATGAAATGTCGTCATGGTCTTCTGATATTTGACTGTCCGGATTGTCTTCGTTCATCCTGATAACACAGTCACATCGACGAGACCAATACCGGACCGAACAAACAATTACTTTACTCCGAAGGGAAAATAATCGGTCGGTTTGGAATCGCTATGGAGACGTTTGGCGGTGTAATGCCTCGGTCAGACCACCGGACCAAATACAAACCGGCCCTAGACCGACTGATTTAGGGCTCTATGCAATTGTTCTTCCGGTATATTGTCGGTCTTCTGTTGGACTCGTTTCGGTCACGTTGATATGACTAAGGTAAACTACACTCGTTCGCGGTCGAGTGGCGTCATGTCAATTGTCTGCTATCTACCTGCTCTGAAAGAAAAATATTAATTTTCAATGACTAGGCCTATACATATATGTCTCTAGTTTTTCGGATACTCCGTCTTCAGTTCTTGTCTAACTTGTAAGGTAGTAAGTTGTGAAAGCTGACTACAGAATGTCTCGGTCATGACTATGTATATTCATTTGGCTGTCAAAATTATCATAACATGCGTCCATTCGTTTTTGAAGCGATGCCACCTGATCTGGCGTTATAAGCTTTTTAGATATGAATAAACAGCTTACACGACAATATTGGTGACCAACGTCAGGCTACAGTGTCATCATTATCTGAATTTGGAAGTGTTGCTATGTAAGCTACCTAGCAACACATGTATACCCCTTGTATCCCTAGGTTTACCATTATGGCTGGCCGTCAATGCCATCAATATTGCGATCCATAAAAGGGTCGATCTTTTCCATTAACATAAATATATAAGTGATCTTTCTTTGAAATCAATCTTGAAAGGTAGATTTTGTTAAGCAGTAATCCACCAAAGGTCGATCTAATGTTTGTTATGCCGGACACAGAACTAGCCATTTTTCGAGCGAGAATCACCCTTTTTTTTATCAAACCATGAATCCCAAATATTTATTGAAGATCCTGTTTTTCCCCCTTAACAGTCTTCAAAAAGATGTTTGGATTACCAGACATAATCACAGGATGGCTCGTCCTCAACCTCTGCTTGTACCCAAAAAATGTCTTCGTAAAAATTATTTATATCTCGACATATTTCGACATTTTTATATTTGATTCGAAAATCTCGTTCTTTGTATGGCATCAACTGCGGCCAAAAGAGCCTCCACCGATATTCTACGTCAGTGGTTTGCGTAGCTATGGTAACCAGATCAATCCCGGTGCGGTTTAGGAAGGCTTAGGTCGTACAAAAAGTCGTTGTCTTAGTAAATGATGAGTGTGCATCAAAGTCAAGTTTATATTAGCTCAGGTAAGTCTTTGATAATCCTCCACACCAATCCTATTTGGTGACAGTCCAAGGGAGGAAATGACGTTTGGATCCAGGTAGCAGTTTTGATAATCTAAATAAAACCTTTGTTGGGGGAATTAAATTCCATATCACGCTCATTTTCTTTCGCAACCCAATATATTCTGCAGATCGAGTCTGGTGCGTGCGTAGTCGCGTGCCTTGAACTTTAGCATAATTAGAACACCTAGGTAGATGGGGAAATGGAAATTTATATTAATTTACACAAGAGTAATAAACCTAAATTTTTCTAGAGTGAATAAGCCGATGAGTGATAGATAGCACTGTAAGGTTTGTTGGCAACATATTAATTAAAGTGGAGTACGTCACTGTAATTAGTCTCTTCTAGCAGTTGTTGTATCACTTCGTCCGACAGTCTGTGAGACAGCTACGGGTTTCGACAACCAATTTCAGAAACCAAGTCCGACTCTTTAGTCGAATAATCGTCAAAATTCTCGGTAGCCAGTTTCTAGAAATATATAACAATTTTGAAAAGGTATCCTACAACTATTGTTCATCTGGAACAATTATTTACTCAGAAACATCATCATTTAGACACCCTCCCGTTCAAAGATAGTTGCCAGGCGACGGGACTCGACTGCATCTTTCTAGCAGTATGGATTTGGTATTTCATGGATAGTGGTGGCTCGGTTAGTGTTTGTCCAGGCGGTAAATGTCCATAGGGTTAGCCAACGTTCAGTACGGGTTATTGTTCGAGTTGTTGCTGTCTGTAATCAGTGACTGTCCAAGAACTGTTGACCGGATGTAGCTGTTCTACAAGGTAGTTGTCATGGACTCGATATCAGATACAGTTTGTTTGCATAAATTGGCGACCCCACTGTCCAGTCTGGCTTCCATGTCACTGAGTGGTCATCAGTAGTCAGGGTGGTTCATTCTCCAGTGTTCTCAGTTCAGTCCCTGTTTAAAAACCTCTCAAATATTCCAATTGGTCAGTCAGGTTCTATCGCCTAACCGTATCCTCCACCAGCCTCATTCGAAAGCCCAACTATTCTTGTCACACATTCATATAAATCAGTCAAGTCAACCAGTCTCGGTCAAAATGTCGCAAACGGATCTCGGCAACACAATATTTGCATCTTGTTTTGGTGACCAGTTCCGTCTACACAAGACTGCCTTCTTGATACAACACAAGTCTTGGTAGCTAGTCCACGTTAGTTCGCGAGATTGGCAACCACACGGGTGTTTTATTATTGGTCAGTACCATCTAAACGTTAGTTCGACAACTCGATATAACATTAGTGACTGCGAGTGAAGTTGTCCGGCAAGTAGCTGTCCTTGACTCTTTTTAGCAACCGTCTGCTAACCAATCTTGACAAACTCAAACTCTGTCAGAGTGTCGGTTAATATGTCAACGTGCTCAAGAGGTTATTTTTGTATCAATATGTTTGCTCAATAGTTGTGGGAAAGGGTGAACAGTCAGGTGATATTCAGTCTTAACAGTCACTTTAAATACATAAATATTTTCCGAGATAAACGTCGGAGTTCATTTGGACCAAGAAGGTAATCAAGGTGTTAATTAGACAGCTCTTTGTGACAGTCGTTTGTTCGTTGAAAGAAAATAAAAGGTGGTACTAGAAGGTCCAATAATGACAAAGAGAAACATCGGTCCAAGTTATGGTCGTCAAAAATTAGAGTCTTTTCTGTCATAACGGTCATCATCTTGTTAACGTAGGGAACTTACGGGTGCAACATATCAACTTATTCTTCGTGTCCTCAGTGAATGATCGAGAGTCTAAGATCGAGTTCTTTCATTAAGTCATTGAAAGTGACTACTAGTATTAATAAGCATGTTCATGTTTTGTTTGCATAAACCTTGCGTCCCCACATTATTCAGTTGATCGTTTTCCTTGTCAAAAAAGGTAGGATATCATTATTGCCATTTTTACAAACAAACTGTAATGTTTAGAACTTTCATCAAGTGGATTTCAGAGAGATTCCAGTGCGTTTGAATGGCGGGTTACGTCAAGTGTGGACTTCACCGGGTTAAAGTGGACTTGATAAGAAAATGGGTCGCGTCTTATTTCCCGTTAACGAATGCGTCATAGAGGAACATGGTCAATATGGGAGGGGTCAGAGGTCGTCATGAATAGAGTCAAGATGTGCAGTATAGAGAAGTCCTATCGATCCGACATGATGCTATCGATTTGGTGCTTCCTGCTGTCTGAGCAGATAGTCACGTGGTCAGTCTCATGTCTGGGCTGGCAAAACGGAGATAAACACCCAAATCTTCAATCCTGAATGCGTTTGCATTATGGTTATCAAAGTCCAATACTTTTCTCCATTTCTTAAATGACATTTATCAATCAGAATTAATGCTACACGGATGAATCGGAGGATACATTGGTGTAGTTCGTCGAGTGAGGGCGTTGCACTGGATGATTCCGTCTGACGCTGGTCTGGCTGGGTAATGATGCAGTGTCTGCCTTCTTGCCCACAAAGCAACAGCAGCAGCAGCCAAATGCGTCGATCAAGCCCTGACGGAACTTCTTATTCATGAAGCAATAGATGATTGGGTTCACGCAGGCCGAAGTGTACATCATCAGACGTATGAGCGTAACCTGAAGAGAGAAAACAACGATGAGTAAAAAATGTTAAGACGGAAGACATGACGAAACACAAAGCCTTATTCGTCTATGCCAAGGAACCTAGATTGTCAAATACTTTGTGAGAAAAATGTTTTTAAAGTGGATAAAAATCAATCAAACAATAGGTAGGAGCATATCTAACATTGATATTCGGGTCATGAACATCATTGGGGAAATTCTGGTACACCTACTCACCTCGACTACCCTTGGACACTACTAGTTCAACCCTGGATGTTTACACCTTAAGACAAGTACCCCGGAAACAAATTTCTTTCCACACAACACTATCCCTTGCAGTCACAAGAGTTGGAAATAGAAAGAAGTGTCGCTTCAGGGGAGTCTTTCACTGGACCGGTTGTTCAACATTTTACACATGGAACATATTCCTGCTCTATTTAATCTAAAGAATGGACTATGTTGATCACGTTAAGGTATCATGAATGTCTTCTATTATACCTGCAGAGTTGAAACAGATGAATATGCTCCCTTGGGGTCATAGGTCGCCCAGATGTTCATACTCCACGTGGGTGTCCAGCACACGAAGAAGAGTATGACGAGAACGAGCAACATCTTGACGACGCGTTTCTTCGCCGTGTTCGATGACGTACTCCTTGGTGTTGCGTGCGCGCTCTCGCCCTTCTTTGAGGACGCACCCGTGCCGCCGCGGGATTTCCGCAGGAAGCTCTCCGTGGCACTGCTGTCGTCCATTAATGCCTTTCGACCTTTCTTCTTCTTGCTCAGGTCGTTAAGGGGTGTTCCATTTTGTTCCTTTTCTGTGATAACAAATAACAGTAATGATTATAGTATTTCGTTTTCATATTCGATATGCTTTAACATATGTTTATCGTGGATTAGCTCACGTTGCCTTGGTCCATAACAAATACATCCTACCAACTACCAAGTATGTTATTTCTACCCCTGGGTCGAGCGAGTAACATGTAGATGATATGCTTTATATAATGGTATAGAGCCGTTTTAACGTTTGAACGAAGAGGACACGATACGATTTAGGATAATATCGGTCGATGTATTTGGGGGGAATATCTGTATTTCACTGTTGTTGTGTTCATTTCTTTGTTGTTTATTCAATGAAATTGTGCGAATATATTTCTTGGAAACCAAGAATGTAAGACAAAATTGCGTTTAACACGTACTACTAACGACGACTTTGGTATTAAAGTTTAAGAACTTCTTTAAAAACATGTTTGATGCCTGCACGCAAAGTAAAAATCTGTGCATGTGTCTTGTTTCTTATTGAACGCAATCGCATGCTGAATATCTCTGATTGAACGCGGGATATATTGCGAATTACTTGTCTTGGAAAAATGCATTTTTATCGGATAGGGTTACTGAGGTGCTTTAAGAAAATACTTCCAAAAGGTTATCAACTCCCACACACTTATTCAACTCTTTACACCATTTTTTAACTAGAGTGATCCCATCGCCCCCGCACCAAGATCACATGGCACTACTTCGTGTCTCTACAAAAACATTGACTAAGATTCTAGCTTCGACATCTCGAATTCATCATAATTTCTATTTTTCAACGAAACCATCCATTTTCTATCTACATAATTGATCTGACTTCAGACTAAAGGATTATTTCGCTAGAAACGCATTTTGTTCTTCTTCTTAATATGCCTTTGTTTAACGCACGATTTAAAAAAAGAATGTCTGTACGGCGTATAATGTCACATTTCTATCCATGCCGGGGTGTTGTATGCCATATTGACATCGAAAAACGTGTTTGAACCAAAGAATGAAAAGAACTACTGGAAAAAATCCCTGTTTGAACAGCCCCGGTCCTTGTAATGAAGTTTAACGGATGTTAAACACGATGCGAGTGCTCATAACTTTTTTTTAAAAGAATCTTCTTTTTACAAAAACCGTCAATTGAAAACATCTGATTTACTTTCATCTATTGTTACGATAACTGAAACCTCATGAAACAAGTAAAACACGAGACACGGACGGCCATGGAGGCGGGTCGAGGCAGATGAGAGAGAGAGATTATATACAGATAGAAAGGTGAAGTAAGGAGAGTTGGGAAGGATTTCTATGTAACTGTTGGTGGTATATTTCCAATTAAAAGGTACACAGCTAGGATTGTACTACTACGACTACTACTACTACTACTCATGGACGAGTGGATATGTCACCGGACTGTGGATCACAAGGTCCGCGGTTCAAGTCCCATCGCGGCACTAATGTCCTTTGGCAAGACATTGATCTACATTTGCCACTCTCCACCCAGGTGTTAAATGGTATACCCGCTACGGTAAGATGCGAAAGCTAATGTGCTTAGATTAGCAAAATTGCGCTTGTAAAAATGACGCCTGACTGGAATGCTCCCCAGGGAGTGGAGAATGTGCATACATTGTGTGCTGGTAGGCCTGAATCCGATGACCGGTGCGATAATACATATATCTGTAAAGCGCTTTGAGAGGGCCTTCAGTCCTGAAAAGCGCTATATAAGAACTAGCTATTGTTATTACTACTACTACTACTGCTGCTACTACTTCTACTACAGCTACTGCTTATAATATTCATAATGATGAAAATAATCTGCCATTTTTGTATGGGGCATATGGTATCATGATATACCGTCTCTATGTCCTTTCAAAACACTGTGCCCACATATAACTCTCGCTCGGTGCATTCAAAGCATATTATCATAATTATTACTGGGGCAATATCAAAAATAAATAAATGTTCAGCCCAGCAGTTATTTCAAGAATTCTATGAGCTTGCTCTTCTGGATCTCAACTGTGTTCTCTCCACATTAAACCAGTATGATAGCCGTGACAATAACCTCGTATTCAAAGGACAAAAGAGCAGATTATGAAGCTTTGTTTCTGCTCCAATCTTTTATGACTATAAAGCCTCGGGGAGTATGCAGCGTTTGAAGACAAATTAATAACGCCTTTAAAAAATTAATATTTACTCCCCCGATGCAATTGAGGTGATCTCTAAAATAATACCTAAAAGAGTAGATTTTCTTTCATGTACATTACGAGGGTAATGACATGTTCCTCTTGGAATAAACAGAAAAATACTTACGTGCTTTATCTCATATAATTTGATGGAATCTTTTTAATAATTCTTTAAGCATCAACGCACTTATTCAAGTTGTATGGTTTCATTAAAAAGTTATTTACTCCATTAAAAAAAATATATATATCTACGATTTTTAAAACATCGGGTACCATTTGGCCTTTCTTTCTTTATTTCTTTCTTACCTCTTTTTGTGTTTTGTCTCTCATAGTGCATTCCACGCCATAGCTCTCTGATGATCAACGCGTATGCGATACACATCATAAACAGCGGTATAAACATCAAGGCCATGAAGATGGATGTCTGTCGAGGTAAAGGTAGAGAAGAGAGAAATGGGGGTCATTACATCAAAGCAAGGTAATATGTTTGTACTCCAAGGTAGACTTTTATGGGCGCCATTGTGTACATGTAAGCTTTGAAATCAATCTTAACTTTAGTTTGTCATTAATCACACACATAACCAATCAGAAGCGGCAAGTTAGTGATCGTCAGTTTGTGATTGATTGCTAGACTTGCGATCGATTTGGACGGTCGCAAGTTAATAAGACCAAGTCTTAATTTTTGGAGCTGAAACTAAATTCATATAATGTTAGCTAGTGATTAATTGTTGGAAAACAGATGATTTTTTTTAAACGTTGAAATCATTTAGAAGATCATGTAGTACACATTTTCATTGTAAGAAGCAGATTACTTGTGAATCAAAATATTGACTTGGTGTTAGATAACATGTATGTTTTCTCTCCAAATGTAGACAGTCCTACTCGACTATTTTCACCACCCTCTCTTTTTTTCTTCCTGAATTCCAGATAAATAATCATATAAACGACAAAATCCATGAATTATAGGCCCATTCCAGTACGGAGAAGGCACACATAAATATTCATGATATATTAGCTATAAACAATATTCACATGCACGTACTTCCATAAAATAATGTTTATTCATAACAGACGTGACCCTTGTGTAGTCGCGCATGTACGTCCATTCACATCAACAACCGCCACGCAACCACACACCAGCACAAAAACACCCACACGGATAACATGGCTAGTTTCAAAACACGGAATGGTAAATCCTTTAAATAATTTTGATTAAAATGCACTGGATTCATAAGGCCAATATTTGTCTTGTAACGTCATTGTAGAACTATATTGTTCATCGGTATTTTGATTATCATGACTTTCGTATACTCTTGTTTAATCAGTGGAAAATACTGGGAACTGAATTTATTCCATATCATTTATTTCTAAAATAATGTCGTCACCTCCTCTGTTCAATAACCGTTAAAAGACTTATTCTTAAAAGAGTAATTCTTCCTTCAAAAACGGAGATAGTTTAACTTTCCATGCCCGACTTGTTTAGATCCATGTGTAATGCATAAGTTTTGTTTAAAATATTGGTGTTAAATTTTCTGTCTAAAACGAATCGACACGTTTTATCTAAAATACCTTCTGTAATAACGTTTTCATTCTTATTCGGCGTAGTTAGGGGTATTAACTCAACTATTTGATGCATATTGAGCAAACAGACAATGACACGTGGCATTAGAGAAGGTTCGAATGCAGATGACTAGTCCTTAACGATATGTCGTCGACGCATCCAAAGATCATTCAACCACACCTGATGGTGTCTGTGTCATTACACTTTACTTCTCCTCTCCACATTCTTCAAGCACAATATTACGAATAATACTGTAACGATAGACACTACTGCGTCATGAGAATTTTTCATAAATAATAGATCTTAATATAATACTCGGTATCGAATCCGGGAATCTCTTGCAGGGGCACAAGTCCGAAAAATTCTACGGCAAGCAAAGAAAAGGGCACAGGTTTTTAGTGCCCTATTCTGGCTTTAAAAATTCGTAATACCAAAAGGGTGAATATGTCGTTAGCCCATGATTCGTTTCTTCTTCCTCCCCTTTTACATCCTCTTTTTCCCGGGGGAGGGGCACGCGTCCCGGTGCTCCTCGATCCGCCGCTGTTATATATGCTCATTTCTCAGCGCTATGGTCACAATCGCTTCGCAGCATGTTTCGGTTCTTCAATTGACATTTCTCTGACATCAAACAGCGTCAATTTAAGTCATAGGGGTAACATTTTGACAAACGACGTCAATTCTTTTGTAATATCCTTTTTATTGTAGACCATTATGCTATATACAATCACCAAGTTGATGAGCTTGAACTAAACATACACTTTATAATAGTCTCCCTCCATCTCAGGATATTGCGAAGACGCTTTGAACGCATTGCCTACCGTAACCGATTTGTCGATGTATTATGCCTATGAGAAATAACGAATTCAGTAATCAAGGGGTTAAGATTAAAAAACCGTGCAAGAACCCCATCGCGTTGGGTGGACACGGATGATAATTGGAGCATAAAACCAATAGGAAATGGAAGACATTTATTTGTTATTCTCAAAGAAATGAGAAGGTTGAGGGAAATTGAAATGACCTTGCCCAGACGTCAACCGAAATAAGAAAGGATTTATTAGAGATATAGGCCCGAATTCACAATTCTGGCCATAAAGTGTATGGAAAAGGTAACATATTTCAGATAAAGAAAGCATTGGAAATTTGCCATCGGATCTCATTTATGTTTATAGTAAAAAAGGACACACTGTTGAAACATTTTGTTGTTCTTCGTCTAGTTCTTTTCTTCTTTTTCTTCTTCTTCTTCTTCTTCATCATCATCTTCTTCTTCTTCTTCTTCTTCTTCTTCTTTGTCTTTGTCTTCTTATTTGACTTCTTATTTGACTTCTTATATTACTTCTTATATTACTTCTTATATTACTTCTTATATTTAAATACTTCATATGTTACTTCTTATATTACTTCTTATATCTTCTTATATTGCTTCTGATATACCTCCCAATTTACCTTTTCCCTTTAGCTTTCTTTTGGATCTTGTTCTTGCTCTTGTTATTTTTCTTCTATAACTTCTCCTTTAATCTTATTCTCTTTCTTTTTCTACTTCTATGAGCTCTGTCATTACAATCAAAAGTCAATGTACCATATATTCTGTGATTGATTTAATTGGTTACAATTCTCAATTCAGCTCTTTCTTTTCTTATCCAAAAGAGGGAACTAGTTGTATTTTTCGTAGATGACACAGCCATACAAAATGATTACAATCGACCAATCAATTATCTCTTACAAAGTTATTTGGCATAAAGAAAACTTGATTCATTTTCAAATGGTATAACAGTCAAAGCTCCGGTCTTTTCAACCACTATCTTACTAAAAAATGTATTGCCCTTAATGTCATGTATAGTTCCAGTAATTTGGTGATTGCGGATCACTATATCAATATATTTCTTCAGAAGCGTGAGCTTTTATCTCAAAAGGTTACATCAAATTCATAAATCCCTTCTCTTTATCATTCGTATGTGACAACGCAATTTGCAATAGGCCCTATTTTAATTCGCGTGCGTCAGATGAATATTGAAGAAAAGGGGAGAGGTCTGCACCATCCTCCATATACAAAACGACACCCACACACACACATTCACACACACGCGCACCCACATTATGTAACCCACATACGCGAGGTAAGATGTAGGTAATAGGATGCCATCAAATCTCCGTTCCCTAAAGATTCGACGAGACTTCTGTGAAAAGTTCATGTTTTACATTTTGTGAATTGTATGTACTTTGGTTCTTTGATAATAGAGAGAACAGGGGGAAATGTTTATGCCCTACCCACCCAAGGATGTGTAATAAGATAAATGTTATTGCTGAGGAGGACTCTTTAAGAATAAACTGACAAAATCCTTTATATCTATTCAAAACTACTTATATTCTTTTTTTAGGTCGGTAAACTTTTGATAGAAAGTGTGGATGAGCGTATAACTGGATCATAACCGAATGGTCACCGAGTCCGCCCCCATCCCCGCATACATCAAAAGTCCTACGACGCCACTTGCAAACATCGAGGGCGTCGCTGTAGGTGTCTTCATACATCACAATGTGCAGATGCGACGCCAGCGTGAATGCTGCAAGCGGTCATGAGAAACATTAAACTCGATCGGGACTTCGCACGGACTGGCAGCCTCATGGTGTGCGCGATGGAATTACGATTGGCTGTAATGGTCTACTGCTCCTGGCTCAATTAGTCATATTTCAGATGTGCATCATCAAGAAAGTGCAAGACAGTTGGTTATCTCACTCTCTGTCTCTATCTCTGTCTGTCTGTCTGTCTCTCTCTCTCTCTATCTCTCTCCCTCTCTCTCTCTCTCTCCCTCTCCCTCTCTCTCCCCTCTCTCTCTCTCTCTCTCTCTCTCTCCCCCCTCTCTCTCTCTCTTCCCTGCTCCCTCATTCATCTTTTCTTTTTGTAGCACCACTTTGAAGTATTGAAAATGTTACTCTAATACTAACGATGATTGCCTTGATTTTAACTTCCTCCCCTCTTTCTCTCTTTCTCTCACTCCATCTCTAATTTTTGCTCTATATCTTTCTAACTTTGTCTATCTTCTCTATCTCAGTATCTCTGCATTCCTCCATATAAGGAAAAGGTGCGATATGATTTTTAAACGCGTCAAAGTGAGGAAATGGAAAATTGTCCCAAAATACATTACTCAGACACAGTCGGATGAACTAGGTTAAAATACAAACTTCATCATTATATCATTATAGAGTTTTGCCAACACGGTTCGAGTTGGACACAATAATGGCGACTGCTGCTTTGTTGGGCAAGCACAAAACAAAAGAATAAACGCCATGATGTGACCCAGTGAAACCAAGTTGGCCAAACTCTGTGTATAGACCAAAAAAGTAGCATCGCCATATTGTACTCGCACTGTGTTGGCCAAACTCTCCTGTTCAATGGCTCTGCTTGCATTGTGTCATTAGGGACTTTTATGTTTGAACGTCGACATAGTGGACTGCTACGTGTAACGTCCTTTCAAGGCACTGCATAGGGACTTTTAGATTTGCACGTCGACATATAATGTGGACAGTTACGTGTGACGTCCTTTTAAGGCAATGTGATGTTCTTTTAAGGCATTGTCAGTGCCTTAAAATGACATCACACGTAGCAGTCCACTATGTCGACGTTCAAACATAAAAGTCCCTATGCAGTGCCTTGACAGGACGCCACACGTAGCAGTCCACTATGTCGACGTGCAAATCTAAAAGTCCCTAATGACACAATGCACTATGTCGACGTGCAAATCTAAAAGTCCTTATTGGCTGCTCGGCGGCTGGTGGTCAAGATCTAATTCACTTTAGATCGACACGACCCGCGAATACCTAGATTGCTAAAGAGTGTGAGCTCAAGGGAAAATGAAGGAAATCTAATCCTAAGCAAGTACGATAATCTCGATTGCCTCAATCGACGAGCGGTCAAATTGTGGTGTGAATTTCAAATGCCCCTTAGCAGGTGTTGAGGGGAATATTCTCGCGGTCTAACCCCACAATATTTTAACGTTCAAATTCACAAGATATCATAGGAAAAATATGCCCGTGTCCATACAGCTGATCTTTAAACGTTATTACTTAATCTTGTTCCCCGTTCTATACACGGCATTGTGTCGGTTATGAACTGGGTTACGTCCATACAGCTGATGAGTAATTGCGTTTCTCCATATAAAGTGCAACATTTCACACCGAAATATACCGTTCAAATTGAGACGATTTATAACACAAATTAGGTCTGTGTCCATGCGATAGATTTTTAATCACGATTAATAACGTGCTGCTGTCTATTCGACGTCAAAACGCACCCACGCAATTTCACTGTCAAATTCACGCGATGAAATATTAAACATAGGTATTGTTCATGCTGCTGCGTTTAAATCGCATTGCATGGTCCTAACATACTCACATCGAAATAGACTGTGTTCATGCAACGGACATTTATTCATGATTAGTAAATCAAGGTTCGCAGTCCATATAGTGTCAGATCTAACACTGCCTTCCTTAACACGTCCAAATGTGTTACGTCGTATTGTCTACGAAATGCCATCTCTTTTCGCTGTTCCTAGGTTGTGAGATATCTGCTAGTAGTCGCCGTGTGAGATCTTAAAGAACGCGCGAAGCGCGCTCCTTAGGGGGGGGGGGTTGGTGCAGGGAGGAGGAATCTTTGACGTTTTATTAAAATATTAGAGAAAGAAGAAGACTCGTTGAACCGTTCTCGACTCTTAATCGTTGTCTGAATTCTGCCCCCCCCCCCTCTCGCGCGAAGCTTTGACGTTTTATTAAATTATTATAGAAAGAAGACGATTCGTTGTACCGTTCTCGACTCCTTTTCCCTTTTTCTTCTTACGTCCTCTTACCTTTGTTTCTTCTCTTTCTCTCTTTGTTTGTTTTTTGGCCGGCGTTTTTTTTTTTTTTTTTTTTTCGACCGCCCCACCGCCCCCCGGCTACGCGCCTGTCATAATTATTATCATTATTGTCATAACCTCCACCAACATTGTCATCATCATCAGCAAGTTCTCTTTGCCCTCATACTTACGATGTACAGTTTGTGAAATTGGGTGGGGAACTTTTCTCGGCACTTGTAGTATTCGGTATCGCCTATCTTCTCGTGTTCCGTGTAGATGGCGAACGGGAGTAAGACTAAGAAGGACATGAGCCACACTGCCACGGTGATCTTACATGCCCTGCTCTTGGTCTGCCAGGCACGGGAGGCCAGGGGGTTGCAGATAGCGTGGTACCGCTCCAGAGAGATGGCACACATCGTCCAGACGGATACCGCCACAGATGCACCTGTTGACAAACGGACAGGAAGTTTGGTTAAAGGGATCCGGTAACTTTTTCCTCAGATTCTGAAACAAAATCCTGGATTTAGCTCTTGCTGCAATGATAATCATAAACCTTACGGTCAGTCAGGAACCCCATGGATTTTACAAGCCGATCGCCTGTCTTATTATCAAGATATTTCCGATTGGCAAATCGAAACCAAATTTTGCGTTTTCCTAACGGTTTTCCTAACACTACAGTCTATTGGGGAAAACGAATATGGTAAAACCGGTCACTCAAAGATTCTAATTTTTTGAGGCACTTCTTGATGGAAGAGAGACGAAAGTAAATGGAGACGGAGAGAGAGAGAACAGAGAGATAGAGAGAGAGAGAGAGAGAGAGAGAGAGAGAGAGAGAGAGAGAGAGAGAAATGCATTGTGGAAGAAAAAACGAAGAAAAAACAACGAGAAACATGTGACAAGTATGTGAATCTTTAGACAAAAGTATATTGCATTTTGATTTACATGACTTTACTCCATTTAAATTACTAGACACTGAATTGATAGTATGTACCCGTCACAGAAATACTGGAAAAAAGAGTGAAAATTATGTTAGTACAGACCAAACAGTCATGAGTACATACCTAATGAATATGTACCTATGATCTCACAGTTTAATTTTCCGTGTACTTATTTCAATATCTTTTGTACATCATAAAAAGAATGTATGGGTTTATTCATAGAAAGCTCAGACATAATTCTGATCTAAACAGATTGCTAAGTATGCTTTCGTGAATAAGAGGAACGAAGTCCGTTCTCCAAAGAAATTTTCTTTCAATTCACACTTATCCCGTTTTCTAAGAAATCAATTATTAGCATCGTTAAGAGTAATGAATTTCTTCGAAAAATCATGAATAATTGCTTTTGAATTCCATCATAAAGACTCAAGACCTATCAAGCGAAATCAATTGTCAATGGCTAAGTGTCTATTTAACCTTAACCTTACCCCGGGAGATTGGCGTTACTGGACCAGACTTTTTTACGACTTGAAGCTGCCGTGATTTGGTGGTAATTAGCTGTAATGAGGTCGTGAACTATTCGCCTGTTCCTTGTCGCCTAGCAAGAACATGAACTTGAGAAATGCTTTCAAACGCGTTAATTGATGTGGTCTAGTGTAGAGGAGGCGCGATAGCTCAGTCGGTAGAGCTATTCGCCTGTTCCTTGTCGCCTACCAAGAACATGAACTTGAGAAATGCTTTCAAACGCGTTAATTGATGTAGAGCAGTGGTCTCGTAATCCGGTGACCCGGGTTCGAAACCAAGGCGATTCGCTAGTGCCCTTTGGTAAGGCATTAATCCTCACTACCAGGTCCCTCGGAGAGGACCTAAAGCTGTCGGCCGTCTGTTTGCTTACTTACAAGCATTTATGCTTTCTTAGCAGATAAGCAGATAGGTATCCGGACTGAGAACCACAAGGTACGGGGTTCGAGTCCTTGTCGCAACACTAACTCCCTTTGGAAAAACATGAAATCTACATTTTGCTGTACCTTTACAGGGTATATGGCAGGGGAAATTACCTGAATGCACTGTGTGCTGATTACGGCTGCCGGAGCTAAAGCTAGGGTAATAATATTCAAAGTCCTTTGGAAGCGCATAGATACGTAACGTTGTATCATAATGTGGTATACATTACAAGAACGGCATATAATAATCATTATTACAATTGGGAAGGATGAGGAAAAAGGGTGAATGAAGAAAACTCCTCCAGATATGTAAGCTAGGACCAAAATGTGGAAGAACCAGAAAAGGGAAGAAAGACAGTGTGGTGTAAAGTAACCAAGACGGTGAGCTACAATGACAGAGTGGATAAAATATAGGGAAGAAAGGTAAAGAAAGGGGAACAACAAAAAGTATATAGGAAGAGTGGAAGAGCAAGAAAGGGAGATGCAAATACAGGACAGAAATGGCGAAGAGAAGAGATAAAGACATAGCGAATGTGAATTAAGAAGTGAAAGAAGATCGAAAAGATAAATCAGGAAGAAAGAAACGACCGATAAGCAAGATTTATATTGTCATCTCGCTATCTCTCTCTCTATCTCTCTCTCTGTAGCTTTAATATAAGTTATATTAAATGACTTTGAGCCGTGTAAAAAGTAATTTACTTGTCTCATATTATCAAAATATATGAGAGATACAGTCACGACTTGTAAGCAATGATTGATATACACTGTCTTGTTACAAGTCCGAGACAATCTTTGAACACCCTCCTGGCCTGGGGCACCCCAAGCCAGTAGTGAGAGAACGGAAGCTCGTCAGATCTGAATTTAAAATGAGTCTTGACACGAAACGTGTAAATACTATGAATAGCAGGGCAGATAACGTCTAATTAACCTACTTCATTCTGTGGTGATAGGGTAGAGATTGAGGGGAGTGTGGGGGGGGGGGGGTTCATGAAGACTTTGAGTTAGGAGGCGCAATGGCTAAGTGGTCGAAGTTTACAATGTGACCGACTAACTTTGAGCAATTTAATTCCTAATCAAAATTAATTCTTCCAGTTATTGATCAACCCAGGACCGGTAATATTTGTATAATTTGTGTTACCACGAACAGGGCAAAATATAGCCTGAAATGCCAAACATTACATTGCTTTAAAGTGGTGGGATACCGATTATTCGTCATCGTCTAAAGTTGAGCTTTAAAATATGATACCAAAAGAAAATTGGAAAGCGCCTATCTAAAATGGAGACTGCACTTTATCTTTCCCCATCGGCTGACAAAAAGAATATGGAGAAAGAGAAAATTGAGGAGCAAAAGTAAGAAAATAAAACGCTTTTGATTCTTCTCTCTATCCTTCCACTCCCTTGTATTTCATCAAACCAGTTTGACCAGTGACGCCCCAAAAGCTAAAGCTACACTACGCAACGGAGAGACCGAACATGACAACATGACAGACAGGTTGAATAGACGTGGAGCCGAAAGGAGAGTACACAGGCCTACTGGAAGCAGATTAATATGAGCTTTGCTCCCACACTAAGTTAAAGGCCCACTGCACTACTTGTAGCTACTTGCGCCCTCTATATAACAAACAATGCCTAATCGGTGACCATTGGTCCCCATGATCCTCTTTTTCTTATGTTAACTGAGAACTGAGTTGATGAGATAACCACCTGTCCAGTGATCTTGCAGGTCGCTCTAATCCCTCCTGTAAACTATGGCAGATAAGCTTTAAAGTGAGATTGGCATCGAACTATCTCGTGTTCCGAGCTAAGACATTGGTAAAAATCATTACATTAATTGAAAGTGGCACATGATACAGCTGTTTGCCAGCGCAAACTCGTCTCTGGCAGATGGTCCTATCCACACCAATCACGGTAGTCAATGAAATGTGTGCTGCCTCCATCTTTCTACCCACACCATTCCAGACTTTACGTGAGGAAATCTAATAACAAACTAATAATTACATTGACACAAATATTTTCATTGGTTTGAAACCACAGGAGCCGGGGCGCCATCTTTTTTTTGTCACGCATTATTTTGTAACGAATACATCTTCCATAACCACAGTTTAGAGGAAGTAACAAAACATTTCGGCCAGAAATAAATCTCCATTGCACAGTATATTGGACAGATTCCAAGACAGCAGTGAGGGATGGCATTCTGGGGGAACATTATATTACTTCAGCCAGTTTGTTATAATTTAGGAATTGAATGTAATATGAAACTGTATAATCTCTATTTGTTTTGTATCAAACGTTATCAATTTGATCGTTTTTAAAGGAACATAATCATGTTTATGTGCAAAATTATCTTACACTTATGTTTATCTTCAGTCACAGCTAAGATTTTAACCGTCCGAATCTTCAGAATTCTTCTTATCGAATCACTACACAAGACCCGTCCAGTGGTCTACACAGGCTTTGGCATGGCAATTCACGATCATATTGGGTGCATGGCTCTGGCAGGGGGGAATCTTCAATGTCTATATCAAACATCCGTTTATCTATCTAAAGGCATCGTGAACTAAATACAATCACGATGTTGACAAATTGAAATGTTTCAATATAAAATCATCGAAGTTTCAATCATGCTAACTGAATTACTGTAGAAAATTTTGAATGTTTTCTGAAGCATTACCTATCAACATCTCCTGAATCTCTGACATATCAACAAACATTTTATTAGAGGATTTTACTTATTATTTGCAATGGGGATCTGTATTTTTAGAAATGTTGCCCCAAACAATTAATGTTAAGCCTCGGTCACAAATGCCATTACGAACTGCTACGAACGCAGTACGAACGATTTTCAGACAATGGAAATTCGGGAAGACAATGGAAAAACAGGTAGATTCGTACGAAATTATCGTTCGTACGAACCTTTGTGACCGTATCATTATCCCCAAGAAGAATTGTCCACCCCGTATCTTCACCTTTCTATTCGTGTCTTAAGTTCTGCAATAGTTATTCAGATCACGAAGTGGTTAGTATCGACATCATGGAAAATAATAACATTGCGATGGTCTCGATGAATATGGACTTCTATACACGTGGCGTTACATTACCGGTACACAGATTATATTTCACATGCGATATAATATTGGCATTTTATTCTTCTCAAAGTAGGGCACTGTTAAGTTGCATGATGGAGAGGATTACAGCGACCATTTCCGTCTTTCACCAATAAGCGTCTAGTGTTGGTAAAACACGAAACGGTGAAACCGCAATTCCTTGATTGAGTTTAAGGTAAATCGACGAGAAGCATGAGAGTAGGCTGGGACCGTCAAACAAGTCTTCTATAAATCGCATGCATTTTCTCGAGAAATCCCCTACAGCCATCTATAAAGATATTTTGTCATTCAGGCTGATTCGCTAAATAGATTACAAAAACTATAATATTCATGTTGATATATCCACAAATAAAGCACCTTCAGGAAATCACTCAGGAGAAACGGGATTTAAAGGAGAGAAGGGGGGGGGGGCAGATTCATCAACCGGAAGTGATACTCCTAGCTGACCTATGTGGATCTTTTTAAGTTTTCAAAGCTACTTGAAGAAATAATGTTAGTTGTTTGGTTTTTATAACATATACATGTAGATGCATCAGGCTTCAAATCGAATAATCGGGCTTCATTATTTATGACTTTGACGAACGACGTTGAATCATTTGAGAGAAGTTGATAGGAATCGTAGCACTGGGTTATAAAAAATGCTTATTTCAACTCCCAATATAAAACTTCGAAATAATCCTGTAACTTCAGTTGAGGAAAAAACGAAGGTAAGAAGTGTAAATTTTAATTTTCAAATTATAAGAAAGGGTGTTATTGAGATTAAAATTAAGCACAAACATATTTAAAAAAAAAAAAAAAACATTCCTTAAGCTGATCAAAGCTGATCTACGTCGCTATCGAGGAAATGCGAAATATTTGATGGAAATGCATGAATTGAGGGAATGGGAGAATCGACCCAGACAATTACTCTAAAAAATTCAGATACCTAAACGGTTGTATTGGATAAAGAGAAAACCCAAGAGTCTTCGGTTAACAAAATTACTTAAGAAACGAGAGAACATCGATTCGCACAACTGTTCTCTGATATTATCTGTAAAATACACCATCACAATATCCGCGACACCTGTATCTTTGGCACCCATCGGGAAAATACTCCTTCCGATACCATCTTCTCCCTCAGCGGTTGTCTCTTTCTTCCTCATCTTCGGTTTGTTTCTTGAATCAGGGGTTCTCCCATTTTTTTCTCTCTCTCTCTATCTATCTACAACTCTCCCTTTCACTATCGCTTTCGCTCTCTCTTTCGCTATGAGCTTTTTTTTTCTCTCTCTCTCTCCCTTTTCCTTGAATTTTTGAAATACGTATTTGGTTTCCGTGAACTCCTCTAATTTTTAGCAAAAATTTGTCTTTAAACTGTTTGAAAAAAGAGAAAGAGAGGGGGTAAGGAGAAAGCAAAATATAGATATATATATATATAAGAGAGAGAGAGAGAGAGAGAGAGAGAGAGAGAGAGGGAGAGAGAGGCTTTGCTAAACTATTCCAACATCCTGTATACAGTTGTATGTCTTGATCCTAACTGTTTTTTGTAACCATGCAGGTTACACTTTTGCAGTATCTGTAATAAATATTGTAATATAATCACTCCAAATTGATTATAATTTCTTAGTTCAATTTGCAGTGGATTTCTCTATGCAACAGCTACTCTACTTGCGTTATTTAATTTCTAAATGTGAGTCCACAATAACAAATATGTATATCACCATTCACCTAGAATGTTGGAACGTACAGTATGCCATGTTCAAATTCACACACTTTTTCTTCTACCTCTGATATTACAATAACTTGTCTCTTCTTTCTTGGTTTTTAATTCCCTTAATGCATGCACTACTTGCCTTAATCAATCTCATCTTATATAGGTCTACAAACTATGATCGTCAATTACTCGGAAAAGTTGCTCTTTAGAATCGAGGCAATTACTTATCCTATTTCACTTTCCTTGCAAAATGTTTCCCACGAGGCAAGCTGTGATCACAATCATAACAGAACTAAACAGGATGCTAGCTCAGTAAAACTTAGAAGTAAACTAGCTCATCAGACACAAAACGTGCGTACCCCATGAGAGATGCATTTACACGTTGGAAAAGTTATTATAAAAAAAAAACAGAATTAAGTTTACATTAGAACCCTACCTTTTAAACCCTCCGTACTAAAATGAGTTAACATTCTTTGAAATTGTTTTTTTGTTCTTCCATTTAGCTATTAAGTGAAAAAGCGATCATTGGAAGAATCTTCGACTACAAAACGAGGTTACGAGGTTGTAAATCGCTGTTGAGTGAATATATAATACATTTCCATTAATGGGTTCCTTCCCACACGCACATCAACTTACCAATCCATCAATCATTATACGCACTGAGTAGAGAAACGTTTTTTATTATAGTCACATTCCCTAGAGGAATCCCATTTTGGAAGGAAATTGTTTCAAAGGAAAATAGAAGGATTCGTGGAACGGGTGAAAGTTGGAACAATGATAACAACAATAGGTTCAAATAGAGCAATGACGCCATGATCGCCTGTTTAACAATTCCACTAGTTTCAACACACAACACGACTGAAAATATCACATCCGAAACTTATCACCGAAGATTTTTTTAGAACCTAAACAAACATACTGTTTGCAGTATCCATCGAGTAATAATAATATTAATAATATTCGGCTTTTATAGCGCCCAATACATCGATACAACGATGTGTCATAAGCGCTTTACAGATAATATACTACCCCGGTTATCGGATTCTGGCTTACCCGCACACAATGTGTGCACATTCTCCACTCCCTGAGTACAGTTTCACGGGTATGTACTAAGTTTCGAGAAAATAATTGTAGTGTTACAAGAAACATGATGAATAGGAAAGTGGTCCCCAATTGCATTACAGTCATTCGCCAATATGAAATTTCCAAACATGGAATGATCTAAGTTGTCAAAACATCCATGGCGTCTTTATTTTTATCGGATTTTTTTCTTCAAACTTTCATTAATCACATTCCTTTGTATTGTTTCGCTTTTCTTTCAAACTAAATTACAATCAGTGTCAGATTGCCCTACCCCCTCATGGGTGTAGCCAGAGGACGTGAAAAATAATTGTACCCACGTTACATATATCTTATTGTTATAATCTACATTATAAAGGCAAATTGAGCGCCTATTATCCTTGTTAAACTTGTCTGAACATTTGCTTTGGCTGCCCCCCCCCCCCCTCTTTTTTGAAAACATGGCTACTTCAATGCTCACTTTCCTAAGAGAGTCTGCTCAGAACTTATTAAGCATGCAATGTATGCAGGTGGGCTAATGTAATACAACGACCATCAAATCCTCTTAAAAACAACGGCTATGTTTTGAAGTCAATTATGCATTAAAACATCTGCAATCACCTATTTCTTCTTTCTTCAACGTTATTTTTAATCTAGATTCTTCAACTGGCAATTTTGGGGATGGAAAGGGCGTAGGTTAAACAGTCATGTGATAAATCAACATGGTTAGCGTCTGGTTGAGATGTTCCTTACTTCTATTACATATTGAATGTTACTGACGCCAACTCCCAAAATAAATAACACCTAATTTAAAGTTTTTCATAATAAAACACATCTTTCTACTGTCGCTAATTCATGTAATATATTTGCTCAAAGCCATTCCACCTAGAAAAGGTTTCTTTCACTAAACCAGTTATATTTATTGCTGAATAAATGTTTCCGATGAGAATTCGATCAAAATAATATTATTGCTTACCACGCAATTCGTTGTGATTATTGTTATAAGCCTAAATTGGCAATGATTTAAAGACTGTCTGCTCGCGTTCATCGCTCGCTAGCAATCAACTCTGCGGATCATTAGAACACTGTCGACAATAAAGAGAGAGACGTGAAAATGTGAAATCGAGTTTTCTCTACCAATGTCGTCATGTTCGATAGATGGCGCCATAGAGAAAGAATGTTCCCCAATCGGTGCCCTGCGGCACTCCAATCATACATGTGGATATGCGTAGAAACCAGAGGGGAGGTTGGTACGTGCATAAACCAGCATCTCCTGGTTAACCATCAGCCAAGTCGAGAGGAGGAAATAATGAAATGGCGGAAGGGTAAAGCTCATCTTCGGGAAAATGAAATTCATGTCATGTCTCTTCAAACGCTTACCAATATTATTGTCATGAAGTTAATGTTTGAACGCACAACTGCACTGGCAATGTCATTTCAAAAGTATGGACAAAGACGTTTATAAAACAAAGGTCGACGAGGGTAAATACAAAAATATGCATCGTGAAAAAAGTTGCAGAATGGGGCAATGCGCTGATATAATATTCACATGTTTGGGGAAACCATGATGTCAAGATTTTCTTCTTATTTGATATGGTTTGAATTATGATCCTATGTTAAAAAGCACGTATTAAAGTAGTTATCAGTATAATATGTGAATTTGCTGTGCTAGGATACATCAATCTTAGTCATTCTTTTTTCGAAAATATAACGGTGTAAAACATAGAGTATAGAATATATTCAAGATAACATTTAGTTCATTAGAGTGAGTATGAATTATAATTATGTAGGACAAGCTGGTGTATTCTATTCATTTGTCATGGTTGCACCCACTCATAATTATTATGGGAAGTATTATTTTACAATCAAGACTTGAAAGCAGGATTAATTCATCTCAATCAATTGAAATAATTCCATATAACATTTATAAATGCACTTTTAATAGAAGTTCGTTTATACCGTTTTAAGCGTTTGGATAAATACGTCACAATAGGACATTGGCCTACATTGCAAACCACGCGATTATTTTTTATTTTTAGTCGATATCACGTAAGACATAAGCCTGACTCGACTGTTCACAATTTTCACCATCAAATGCATTTATATTCCCAATGTAATCTGCTCTATCGAACCCATTGTTCAAATCTACTACCATGATCCAGTAAGAACTGATTTAGATTACTGCGATTGATACTTTATCCATTATCCTAAAAATAGCATTACGTTTTGTAATCGTTTGTTTTGATTATCTTTTCCAGCTTGAATCAATGTTCATAAGCTGTTCGCACCATTTGCGGAAATGTGTGTTTTTCATTGTTTGCCCTACATAGCAACGTACTTTTAAAGATACAAATAATCACATTTAGAAATGAAATCGATAGAGTTTTGCAATTAGGCGCAATAATCACTAATGTTTTCTTTAATTTGTATTTGGTATACCTTTTTTTCTTTCTTGTATTAAAGCAAGATACAAGTTTTATACACATTTTTTTTGTTGAGAATCATGAAGTAGAGTTATGTTTGTTTTTTTTTTTTTTTAAATCGATAGAGTTTTGCAATTAGGCGCAATAATCACTAATGTTTTCTTTAATTTGTATTTTGTAAACTTTTTTTCTTTCTTGTATTAGAGCAAGATACATGTCCTTTACACATTTTTTTTTTGGGAATCATGAAGTAGAGTTATGTTTGTTGTTTTTTTTAAAAACGTTTTATTTTAATCTTCGTTCTCTCTTTGTTGTTGTCTCTCAATTCCTTTGCTTCTCCTCAGGCGCCTGTCTCCATCTTCCCTCTATTTCTCACCTGTTCTCTATATCATACCCATGAGGATCCGTGCACTATTCAATCCTCACAATGGTTGTCCTATGGTTGCCATATTTCAAAGATTCGTTCTCAGTAAACAACTCAATAGTCAAGATATCGTTCATGGTAAAGTTGATGACAGCATTAGGTCTTATTAAACTTGAACTTGACAAAATTCTCTAAAAATACCTCGCCTGTTGCGTTTGATTATAATCCGCCACTTCCTTAACATTATGAACATTTCACTGCCCCCCCCCCCCCCCCGTAGGCGTACAGCCCTTAGACTTGCGGGAGTTTAAGTCATTCAAGAATGGGGAAATACACAATATCAGGGCAACCATCAATTCATATCCTTAATAATAACGTTTTATTTATTTATTTATTTTTATTTATTTATTTACCCAGGGTAGCCCCTTCAGTTATGAAACTGCTTTACCAGCGGGCCCTGCATAACATAATATGTTATTACTATATGCTGAGCACCTAGCTGGAAGGCAGAAGGTCCCATTGTTAAAAGTCTTTGGTATGAATCGGCCGGGGTTCGAACCCACGACCTCCCGTTCTTGAGGCGGGCGCTCTAACCACTGAGCCACCATGCCCGGTTGCAGCTAGGTTGATTTTATCTCTTTTTTTCTTCAATGAACTGAAGCCCCCACCCTCGCCTGTCAAATTTGTGCCCTATGATACGCCCATACCCATTTATGTTTGTACCATGAATTCCGCCGCTCGTTGTAATACGTCGCGGGCTAAAAGCTTCCTCCTATTCTCTTCAAATCGTTTTGCGTCATCTCGCCTCCGAATCGTCTCTACAAGGTCCCTGGACTGGGGTTATTTAGTGCTTTGATTAAGTGCATTCGTTTCGTCACAATGAAATAAATCTTTATCTCGTCCGCACTGCAAGATCATCGTCGTCCGTTCTCTTTGCATCTTTTTGAAAATCGATAATACGAAATTGTATTGAAACTGTATCAATTCATCGGCAGGAACATCGTGTTCAGTTTTCTTTGTGTTTCTTTTCTTGAAAATATCAATTCAAAATGTTCTTGATACTGAATGAATTCAATGAAGAAACCCAAAGTTGATATATGTTTACTCTATATATATCAGTATTTTATGTGAAAGTAAACAGACATTAAAACGATGGATGTGGAATTTAAATGGGTGATGGCTGCGTTGGTAAATTGCCCATCTCAATATGGCATTTTCTTTCCATACAGCGCACCCTTGGTCATGTTGATTCGGGCGATGCTGGAGGGGGAAATGAGCATAAGAGGTGAGGAAATAAAAGATTTAGATTTCTGTCACAAAATGAATAAATTTGATGGTTATTTTAATAAATGTTATAGACTTTACACCAGAATTCGACGATTTTTATTTTCGTTTTTGTTTCTTGCGTAGCCGGATCATAATTTATTTTAGTAGATTTGTTTCCTACATCGCCCCCTCCCCCAGTATACATGTTCTAGTGACGCCCCAGCTTTTAGTGGCTTTTAAGAATGCAATTATAGGGGGGGGGGCACATTTCCAATGCCAACAGCCCCTTTCATTGATTCGTCCATGAAAATGCTTTTAATTATACACCGTGCTTCATGTGCTAATATCTACCGCGTATCAATTTTTAATTGTAAAGGATGGGTAGCATTTTAACGGCGAGGTTATTTGATTGTAGTGTTTCATTAATAAAAACTGTGGCTTGTTGACAATTGCATTAAATGTTCAGTACCACAAATAGGTAACATATTTTAAGGAGAGGCTGGTCATATCAAGTTAGACATAATTGATGTTATATGAATAATTGGCGTGGTTTGAACAGACTAGTTGCCCAATTCTTCCCTTGCCGATTTATCAATGATTAATTGGCTAAACTTTATGGTCCTTGAAACAATTTCAATTTGCATCTCGATAGCCGCATTAATTACGAACAAATCCCTGCACCTAATTCTCTCCTTCTTCTTTTTTTTCTTCTTTTTTTAGGGGGGGGGGTTATGTTTCAGTTGTTTTCTTTTTAACTGATTATTCACAACTTCTCGTATTATTTGAAGAAGACAAAAATGCAAATCGTAACTAAATATTAGTCTTCATAGCAAATATTTCATGTGTATTTTTGGAAGACAGTGAGGTTTTCGATACAATAACCTCGAATTATCAGTTCGCTAACAAAACATCAATATTACGTTTTTATATGATTTTCGTGCTACCATGCAGTCACCAATAGAGTTTGTTCTATGTGATTAAACATTTGTCAATCTTAATTCTTGAAGACAATTTGATATTCAGTTTGTTATTAAATTGTTCTAAATATACCTGACTTGACTTTTCAAGGTGCTTTTGATTCCGATTTGCTAATGGATGACGTACCAGCAATGACCTTGAAAGTACGAAGAGAATGGTGACGAACAAAAACATTCATTTGTAGCTCAGTGCCTCAGTCAGAGTTGGAGAAAGTGATTAGCCTCTACATATTGATCTGTGCTATTGACGTGCAGGATGGATCAAATGTTTGGCTTGACATCTATTCATCATCCTTTCCCTCTTATGCTCCCCTATCCCTGCCTCTCTCTCTCTCTCTCTCTCTCTCTCTCTATCTTTCTCTAGAGTTGTCTCCATTTCTCTCATTTTCAGTCTGTCTCTCTTTCTTTGTCTCTTTCTCTCTCTGTCTCACTCCTTCTCTCTCTCAAGAATGGATCAAATGTTTGGCTTGACATGTATTCATGGTTCATTCCACCCTTTCCCTATTCTGCTTCCCTATCCTTACATCTCTCTCTTTCTTTCTCTACAGTTTTCTCCATTTCTCTCATTTTCAGTCTCTCTCTCTCTCTCTCTCTCTCTCTCTCTCTATCTCACTCTCACTCCTTCTCCCTCTCAAGGATGGATCAAATGTTTGGTTTGATAAGTCATGTATTCATCGTTCATTACATACTTTATCTCTTATGCTCCTCTATCCCTGCCTCTCTCTCTCTTTCTTTCACAAGACTTCTCTCCATTTCTCTTATTTTCAGTCTGTCTTTCTCTGTCTCACTCTCACTCCTTCTTACTCCTTCTCCCTCAGTCAAGGATGTATCAAATGTTTGGTATTCATCGTTTATTCTACAATTTCTCTATTCTGTTCCTCTATCCCTGCCTCTCTCTCTCTCTCTCTCTCTCTCTCTCTCTGTCTGTCTCCCTCTCTCTCTTTCTTTAGCTAGAGTTTTTTTCCATTTCTCTCATTTTCAGTCCCTCCTTCTTTGTCTCTTCCTCTCTCTGTCTCACTCTCACACCTTCTCCTTCTCATGGATGGATCAAATGTTTGGTTTGACATGACATTGTATGCATTGTTCATTTAATCCTTTAACTCTTCTGTCCCCCCCCCCCCGCCCCCTCCATTTGAATTTCTCTTTCTTGTTCTAGCGTTTTCTCCATTTCTCTCATTTTCAGTCTGTCCCCCCTTCTTTGTCTCTTTCTCTGTCTGTCTCACTCTCACTCCTTTAACCTCTCAAAGACGGATCGAATTCGGAGGTGTGACATGTACCCTTCTTCCTTCTTCTTTCTCTCTCTCTCTCTCTCTCTCTCTCTCTCTTTTCCTGACAGTCTATTTCTATGCTAATATATCTGCTTGTCTCCCCCTCTCTCTCCCTCACTCTATCTCTCTCTCTCTCTCTTTTTATTTTCTCTCTCTCATTCTCTCTATAACATTTATAAGATGGATGAAATGCTCGGTTTGACATAATTATATGAATTGTTCATTCCATCCTTCCCCTTCTGCTCCCCTATCCCTGTTTCTCTCTATCTTTCTCTAGCGTTTTCTTCTCTCTCTCTCTCCATTTTCTCTGTCTGTATTTTGTACTTTCTCTTTACTCTTCCTAAGGATAGATCAAACATTCGGTGTGATAATAATGTAAGATTGTTCATGTCGCTATCCCTTTCCCTCTGTATTCCTCTGTATATGCATATCTGTTCACCTCCACTCTCCCCCCCCCCCCCCCTCTCTCTCTCTTCCAACCTCTCCCTCTCTCTTGTTACCTTTCTGCTTCACTGCTTCTATTTTACCCTCACTTCCTTCACAATGTCTTTTTCTTCAACATTTATATTTGCAATCAACATCTACGTCATGCAATTTAAACTACTAATGCCGATTATGTGCACAACCTAATGAAGAGAAATGCCTCTGACATTTCATAGACTGATCCCTTCTTTAACCATAAGACTTTTGGAAATGAATGTCATTTAATCACTTTCATCACGAAAACCTTTGCATTTTTTGTATTAAAATGATGAACCAAGATTACTTTATTTTCACAAAGACGTTATTTCTTATTAGAACTCTATGAACACAGAGAAACACATTACACACACTCTCTCTCTCTCTCTCTCTCTCTCTCTCTCGTGAGCATTTGATTGCCAAGTGGATTTGGCGCCATACAAACCAATATTATGTATTATTATTATTATTATTATTATTATTATTATTAGCGTTTTCAACAGCATACCAAAGTCTTTACATAATTCTTTCGGTAGAAAATTGACTTTTTGTATCTTATTGTATATAATTTTATCTTTTTCTTCTCGTTTTTCTCCCGCACAGTGATTAAAATGTATAATAATGCTCTCCTATATGACAAAACGTAACTATAAATTGACTCCCACAATAAATCTCCTCGAAATCAAGCATTACTTATGTGCATATAGAGAGCTTCAATATCGAGGGTTTTTTTAGGTAATGAATAAATTTCACAACATTAGAGACGTGACAGTTAATGTGATAATATTTTTGGGTTTTAAGAAAACATTGTATTACCAAATAATAATTTAAGAACAAATTTTCGCACTTGTGGAAGACTGTAGAAATCGTCAAGAAAATATAATGGACCTGACTGTTTTCATTTTTGCTAACTATTGGAAGACTTGGAAACTGAATTATTAAATCATCACTTGGGCGGCTATAACTATTATATTGCCATTCATTACAACCTTCATTAACAAGTTAAACTATATCAATACTGCTTTGACCTACATGCGCGTAAACAAATACGACAAATGCTCTTGAATGTACAGCTAATAATCGGTTTGTGGCGCTGCAGTTCTCATCCAGACCATAATATAGGCCTACAGAGTTTGGCCAACTTGCTTTAAATAGGTCACATCGTGGCGTATATTCTTTTATTTTGTGCTTGCTCAACAATGTAAAATTCGCAATTTGACCCTTATACTACTAAGATTTAAACCCGATGCTAAGCTTAATCTTTTGAACAAAATCGAGTTAAACATTTAGTCTCAGGTCCAGGTTTTCTTTTTGTTAAACGCGATTTCAAACCTAGAGTTTGGTTTAACTCAATTAGTAGTATGCGGACCACTGAGTTCATTTGCAACTAGAACAGCGTTTGCCAAACTCTGTATATAGATGGCTCTGCATCAAGTCTTCGGCATCTAGCGCCACTGGATGGTGATGATGGGCATCAGGAGGAGAAAGGATGCGGTGTTGGTCTGATGATGGAGATGATGGAATGCTCGACTTGTTTGTATATTGGTAATTCAACTGTACCCTGCTATGTTTATCGAGATTCTGGAATGTGAATTGTTATTAGCATACAATCAGATTTCCTTTTTTTTTATTAGCAGCTGCCGTGGCTCACCCACCAACTTAGGATGCGTTTGGATATTGTCCCCGCGAACCCAATTGCCTAATACCATTTTGCTCCCAAAATATCCCACCCCTCGAACATCTCCCCTCCGCTCCTTGAAATACTTCGCTTGCATCATGATAGTCCTTTTCCTAATTCTATCTCAATCTTAACTTAACTCATGTTTTGCAATTCTTCATGTACTCTCAATTTTTAATATTCACACCCTCCTTCAGGTCTAATTACTTCATCAAGTTCACGATTAAAATGGGCTTCGCAAACAATCCACGCCCTTGCTTTATGAGTGTTCTCTTTGCATTTCCCTGGGGAACATTATACAAAACCAATTCCAAAAGAGTAGTAGGGAGGCTTTAAAGAATAACACATTTCCCCAAACAACAAAAAGGCGGTCTGTGTGTACCTCTATCTCTAATATCCGTGCCTACACTAGCACTCTGTTTACATAGTCCACGGCTTCGCATCGAAATTAAATATCTTAAGGTGTACCCTGAATTCCTCGACGCTCTCTCGAAAACGGACCAAACGCCTCCAACACGTCGCTGTAAGAAGATACCGGGGAGATATTAGAATTTACTTCGAAAGCTCGAAACAAACCAGAAAACAACATCAGAACGCCGGAAATCGGATGCCTTTTCAGCGACAATAATTTCTTTTCTCGGTGGCTAATCGGGGATGTCACGGTCCCTGGGTTTCTCTATAGGGACGTAACGTGATACAACACTCAAGCTTATCTCGGACATCAATAAAATGACTCTAACGGTTGAGGGTACCATGGACATGACAATGCAATGTGTACATCGCTTGGCCACTGTATGAGAAACTCTAGTACGACTCTTAAAGCCAATTCCCCCCCCCCCCCCCGAGCTTTTAGGCACCTGGACTTTCTCGTTCATTTTCAAGTATCTGTTTTAGACCTATAAAAGCGTAATTTTGTTTGGTATATCCTTAAGCGTTTCGTACGTAGTTTTTAATACTTTCCGACACCGTATCTTGTGGCAATATAGATTTTATTTTGTTTTGATGTAGCTGACCGTGGAGATCAGATACTTTGGTTTAGAGTGTGATCTACATCCAACGCTTGCAGATATGAAGATGACATTTTGTTTAGACTAAGCCTTAGGATACTGCAAATTTCGACTTTAATACTTTTTCTACACCGTATCTTTTGGCAAAACTAATACAAGAATGAACGTGATCGTGGAGATCAGTTTATTGGGTCTAAAGTTATACAAATCGAGCACTTGCAGCTATAACGAGGGCATTTAGTTTTGAACATGCCGTAGGAATACTGGAAGTTTCATTTTGAATACTTTTCTACACCTCATCTGCAAAACTAATATAAAAATGAAGTCGTCTGCGGATATCAGATAATTGGATTTAAAGTAACCAAAATCAAACACTTGCTGTTTATAAACAGAACGCATATAAAGTCAATCCAACATCTTAAAGATCAATATAATTTTGAGGTACATGTATTGATGAAGCTGAGTTAAAGAAGGTGAAGGAGAAAACAATCAAGAAGAAACAAGATGAGGGTGAAATGATATTAAAGTTGATGACTTCACAATTAAGAGAGAGCTGTGTAGTACGCTTTTGAAGGCTCTTGACTCTCACTAGAGGTCCCGTTTTTATCCTCAATGATTTCATCATCGGAAAAGTTGTTTCGATTAAAATTGCCCCTCTCGACCTGGGCGTTTTAAATGGGTATAACTGACGATGCTGGGGTGTATATACATGTACACCTGCGGGGGTCCGCAGAAAAGAGCGTTATTAACGCTGAAATGGTTACCCTAGACAAATAATATCAAATGAACATTTCCTATTATATGATTGAAGGTTTCTGGGCTATAATGTGGCAACCCAAACTTTCATTCTTACCAGAATTATCGGGAGGGTACAATTTGAAATTATTGGTGCGCAACTAGACATTTGAAAATCTTCAACAGATTTAATATACTCTAAACCAGAGGCCGGGAAGAAATAAGAAACTTGTTAATACAAGGGATAGAGCAACGTCAATATGGCGCTGCTCAGTGGCTGCCGGGCTCACGATCAATTGGGCAAAAAGAATTTCCGTTTAGGTTTAATAAAATTTGGAGTGGACTATTAGGCTATTATTATTATTATTAAATTTTACGAAAGGATCGTTCGTGTTGCCTATAACTAATTTCCACACAAATGATTTGACTAATATAATTCTATCAACTAACTCTGTAAATTGTAGTAACAATGTATGCTTTAAGAATTTTTTTTCAACAACAAGACTCGGTGCAAGAAGGTAACTCTGTGGTAATTCGACTCCGATTAAGTAAGCAAGTCTATAAAAAGCTTCCCGTAAACACTCCTTCATACCTCACTCATTTCCACTAATCCCATCGACTTAGCTGTAAAATGCTTTAAGCTATACACCACACGTGCTATGTTTCTTAAGTCTAATGAAATTATAATTACGTCTTCCATGTCTTAAGGTAACGTATCACATTGGTTTTTAACGGCTCTAGTTGTAATTACACAACGCATTTTCAGTCTATACCTTTACACAACGTAAATGTCAGGTACAGTCCCAGTTTTTAGTCTGATCTGTTTGTGGAAATGTTTAATTTGATGTCACTAGAATATCGTCAGCCCATCATTTAATTTATTTATTTTTTCTCTCGAAAATAGAGAACCAATAGTCATGTGTCTGATATAAAGAGTGGCTACTTCTACAATAACCAGGTCGAGTAAATACACCTTTTAATTAGATTCACTAGAATATCATTCAACTGTATATCTAAAGCCTACCTTGTCATATTTGTGTTTCTTTGTTACGAGTGAATTACCAAGCATGTGTATGATAATAAGCGTGGCTACTTCAACACCAATAAATCAACCATCAGGTCGAGAAGATATAATTGAATAATTTTAGCAGCATAACAAAACACATACAGGGTAAATTTACAATTTCTATTCAATCAAATAACATACCATAAAGGATGGGGGAAATGGCTGCAAAAATTGGACTCAGTCTTTATATTTAACATTCACTTTGCATGGAGGTATTGATTTATATGTAGTGTATACAATATTTTAACGATTATAAACACAAATGGTATTTCATAGATTCAACGAATGTCACATTGTGCCCCTACTTTTCCAGAGTTAAATTGTTAAAATATGATTTGGGATATTTTTACGCCTGAGGGAGGCACCATGTTCGCATTGACCGATACTATTGTGCTCTTGAAGTAAATAAAATAAAGATTACATTATACACAATCGTTCTAGATGGTATATGAGTCTCCAGGCGCTCTAACCACATATTATACGACACTCCGACAACTCAATGCTTCTTCCCTCCTTGTCTATTTAACTATGTATCCTCGCACGTGGAACCAAGGATCGAATTACACTTCGCTTTAATTGACGGGCAATAGCAATCATTTGAATCGAAGTTATTTGAGAGGACGTTATTTATGTTAGTGCAAAATTAGACATCATAGAGGGCCTGGAGAAGAGCTGCTTACTTTTAAAATGTTTTCTTCATATGAATGTATTCGTATTATTATATTTTGACATGTTCGTATCCTTAATTTAGACTATATGTATAGATTAATGATTTTATCTATGCATGAATGGTTTGTTATATTGATTCCTTGTCTACAAAATGTATGTAGTATCTCGATACAAAAGGGCAGCTTTCAGTTATTTCTTAGCCTTTTCCTTTAAAAAAAAACATCCTACTAAGATAATTTATACGCCCTTTTTTAATATTTGAGACAAATACAGGGTTTTTATGGTGAAAATCTATCTAATGCTTTAATTTATTTTTTACATTACACTTTTTTCCATGTTATGCCCTAAATCTATTATTTTCTACTACAATAAATAATATACAGAAATGTGGGTGGACTTATGTATCCTCTACTATATAATAATAATAATAATAATAATAATAATAATACTCAGTTTTTATATAGCGATGAGCATGTATGCTTTGGCAACCATTTAGGAATGACATCATCCGTATCATATTCAGATTAATTATGTTGCTGCTTCATTTCTCATTTCCCCCTTATTTGTCACTGTTTTGCAAACCGGGGAATAAAATGGGCGCATGTATGGATGTTTGCAATATGATTTCTGTTTATGTTTACAAAATAGATGGCAGTAAAACTTAAAACTCGATAAAAAATTTCGATATAATTCAGTTTATCCTTAATCTCTCTAGATTATACGTCAATGTACATAGTCACTTGGGTAAAAATGATATATAAAATCAGATTACTGATTTATGTATTTATGTATTTTCTATGCTATCTTTATAGAAATTTCTATAAAACAATTATTTTGCGAAATTTTCAAAAGTTTTAAATACGCGAACGATCCTTTAGTGAAGGTTGTTGGAGGTAGACGACAGTTTTTCTTTCACTCACCAATATGACATTAGTTGATAACGATAATGATGGTACTTTGAATAATCAAATGGATAAGCTAATTATACGATTCTCATACAATACGGCAGAGCACTAATTTATGGCTCTATAAAATTAAGGATTACAGTGGCTTACCTTGAAAGTAAGATATGATCTTGCAAATTCCTTCCCCAAAAATGAACCTCTGTAGAATGTTGCCGACCAGCGTGAATGGCATACACAGAATGGCGAATAAAAGGTCACTGACCGATAAACTCAGTAAGAATATGTTCGTGACAGTGCGCATGCGCTTATTCTGGACGAGAGTGACGATGACGAGGATATTGCCGATGACGGCGAGGAGGAAGATGATTACGTAGATACAGATGAGGAGATAGATGTTGACTGTTTGGCTCCTGGGCACCGTATCGAAGGGTTGCTGGGTAGTCGACGCGAAGCTTCCCCCGTCCCAGTCCGTCGCCATGCCCCCAGTGGAAAGGTCTACGCTATTGTTTGTCATGATGAGTGCAATTTAAAATCCCCTCGTTTTATATAACAATTCTTGATGAGTTCTGAGGTGTCGCTAAAATGCCTTAAGATAAGGCTGATTACAATCCAACAGGATGCAGATGAAAATATACTTGAAGACTTCCTCACGCTTTTGCGAGTCCTGTAGTCACGGGTGATTGTTGTCTGATCAAAATTTCCGGTCGATGTTTGACGATATATCGGCACGATGTCGAAATTGTTCTATTTCCAGATAATTCAAATTTCATTTGGCCGAGTGATCCGAAGTAGCAATATTCACCATAGCATCCAAATATAACAGAGAGAGCTCAAACAGAGACTGTGTACTCGAGAAAAGCTTTTCACTTGTGACTCCGCTCGAAGACTTTGCCCCACTAGGACGCTTCTTCAGTTGTGCTGGTAAATGATTAAAGCAAACAACCTTCCGAGATTGCTGCGGGACAAGAAAGGATACCAGAGAGGAGCCATCAACATGAGCTTCATCTGACGTGACGTATTAATGACGCAACTATGGATCAATAGTATCAAATCACCACGAACGCTGGATGAAGTTCACCGCCGACCAGGTAGGGCGATATCCTAACCAAAGTCCGTTCCAATACAAGCAAACGAGTGGCCCCCTTAACGCCGAGGGAGACAACGCTACTTCACGTCGTATACCGCTCATCAATGTATAAACACCACTCATGGACGCACTCCACAAAATATCTCCCTGATTCGTGCTGGAGTTTGATAGTGAATGAGTTTACGCGGGCTTTCACAATCGCATTTTATTCCAAAGCAGACGACCACGTCAACGTTGCTATCGACCACTAGCGATACTCTGGGCGGTGCGCATGCGCCAGTCGCACCTTGGGCGATAGAGACACAGAAAGGTATATGGATTGCTATAATATAGGGTCCATGTCCTTCAGTCGGTCATAATTATGCAAGGCAAGCATCCACGACAGCTATCTGTTTGGCTGTAAAGGAAAAGAGACATAATGCAATCAATTTCTGTTCAATCAAATTTTGTTTAGAAGCAATGTTATTACAAAGAAAATCATTAATGCCAACTTCAAACAACAATGCAGTATTGCAAGGTTATTCTCATACTGTTTTGTTAAAATTTATTTCCTTGAAAAACTTATATGTGCGAGGTTGCAAATAAACAGGATGTAAAATCGTTACAGTACTCATGAATTCTCACCCCCACTATAATAGCAATTCAATGACGCATTCTTAAATATTTTGAAAAACAACATGAAGCATAAGATTGAGTTCCAAATCTTTAAAGAGAAATTGATTATTAATAAGCAGTTTTGGAAGAAAAATAATTAAGTCTACAAAGCATTCATAAAGTAAAAAGCAACATTTTGTTTACTCAATAAGAATATTCGCATCGGTTTTTGCTGCCTTTCATTATTTTACCTGTTCAATTTACTTTAACATTATTCAAACACACACATGTGTTCAGTTGTAGCGGTTTTCGGACCATATTCTTTAAGTCCACATCAGTAATTTTTGCTTTCTCCCCCCCCCCCCCCCTCTCTCTCTCTCTATGTCCGTCTGTCTCTTTGTCTGTCTCTCTTCCCCTTATTCTCTTATCCAATCTCTTTCTCTGTCCATTACACTCTATTCCTTCTAGGGAATTTCTTCATACTGGTACATATTTACTTCTTCTGGTTCCGATGTGCTAAAGGTAGATTCGAAAGGAATTCTACGGAGCTGATGGGAACCACTCGGAAGATGCATAGTGATCGGAGGCAAAGCTAAAGAACATTTAAAGAAATAAGTACAGTACATTGTACATGATGTGGTTCTTAAAGTAACCACAGAGCCGAAGAATATCAGTGCTATTATAGGAATTTGAACCCCATAATGTGTGGCCTTGCGTCCGGTGGTCAAGTAACCAAAGCCCCAAAGGACATTGTAGTACTATTGAAGGAATTTTAACCCCGTACTGTGTGGCCGGAGTCCGGTGGTCAAGTAACCAAAGCCCCAAAGGACATTTAGTGCTATTAAAGGGATTTAAACCCCGTACTGTGTGGCCGGAGTCCGGTGGTCAAGTAACCAAAGCCCTAAAGGACATTTTAGTGCTATTGCAGGGATTTGAACCCCGTACTGTGTGGCCCGTAGTCGGGTGGTCACAACACGTATCGTAAAGCTACTTTACAAAATACCGCGCGAGGCACAACATTGCTTGTTTTTAGTACTCTTTCTTCCCCAAATAACAAAACCAGAATACAACGATCTTCGGTAGATATGGACGTACCGTAGGCGTACAACACAAACTGTCATCGTATACAAGCGAAAGATTCCTTATGCTGAATAATAATCGACTTTGTATCGAATCATCTCAAAAGAGAAAATTACCTGAAAAAATTCTCATATACTCAGCCAGAGCTTACGTTTCCATGGCAACGCATCACTATGAATACACGGAAGAAAGTGGACTCTGAAAAGCGAGAAAATATGAACTATGCCTAGCTTTCATCTTGTTACAGAGATGAATACAATGCGTTTCCTTCACTTAAAAAGCGCCTGTATTCAGAAATGAAGGTTATTATTTTTTACTTCCAATCGAATTTGTCTATTCATCTATTCACAAATGTCAAACTATGAACTTCTTGAATTTCTTTTCGGATAGTTGTTTATTCTTCATGACAATGTCTAGCGAAATGGACACGCTTGTTCACACAATAGTCCGTTTCATAAGTGGGGCTGTAAAAAGGGTGATTTTAATACTTTGAAAGAAGTTTTCAGTCTTCCTGAATGGCGGTGAAAAAAGGCACTTAAAATGAAACCTAATATGTCTTGTTAGACCCTTAAATTACGCCCTTGCTTCTAAATTTTAAACATCTATACTAACTACTTAATAACCTATCCAAGATGAAAAGAAGCTAACGGTCAACAATATTCGGCGCTTAATTCACATGCCTACGGTTTAGAAAATTGTGATGCTCACAAAATCAGAAGGCTAGAAAGTGTTTTTCTTCTAAGAGGAAATGTGTTAGATTTATATCTCTTTTACCAAATACTGAGCCAAGTTCTGTTTTTCGTTATTAAAAAAAACGTTATACACCGTTATGAAGAGCACTTTGATATCATATCAGAATCTACCTTTAATACATGTTAACGAAATAGTACAAATTAAAATGCAGTTCAACGTATGTGGTATATTTTATCTTCGTACGTTCAAACTTCATGAGTGTTACACAAAGATAAATTGATGCTTAAAAAGGCGTGTTTCTGGGCTTTGACAGTCTGCAGTTTCTTCTAATAATATTTAGACTTCAGTTTTGTCACTTTTTACGTTTAACTACAATGTTTATAAACATTGATGGTGCTTCTCCAAAGTGTGTTTCTAAAAATTTCAAGTTATAAATTTATCTTTTACTCTTCTGATATTATAATTGTTCCCCGGCATTACGATCGTACACAGGCTCATACACAACTAATCAATTTCTTCGCCATCTTCCAATTTCCGAATAGCCAATTTACTTTCCCCTTTCGGTCTCGTCTCATTGCAAATATGCCAACAGTCATTTCTCATTTCACTCCTCTTCCCATCTTCTTTCTCTTTTTTGTTATTCATCTTCAATCTTCGTCATCACCATTACCGTTACCTCCTATATACCTTTCTTTACTCCCTTTGTTTGTCGATTACAGAGATGGAGAACCTGGCTAAACATCGGTAGCAATAACAAACCCGTCTCCGATTTGAGCTCTTATGTCACCGCGCCCAACATGAATGTGGTTGTGTTTGTATTAGCCTGTCGTCAATCATAATCTTTTTCCCATCTTCCAATGTGCATGACTGATGTGTGTATACGGGAGGAGTTTATTTCCAAAAGGCGTTACATCCACTGATAGCGATCTCGAGTATATCGAAGCATTTTAAGTTTCCCACTTTTTCTAGATGTGATAAACATATCAGAGCTTTGCGATAACCGGAGTTCGTTCAACGCCTTTTGATAACATAAATGATGATTATTTACAAGTATCGCGTACCGATTGTAATGTATAACCATAAGACATTCAAATAAATTAACAGTTTTGTGGAAACTGAAGTCTGATGCTGCCTTTTAAATGTGGAGAGATTTAATTTGGTTCAAAGAGACCATGGGACACTGTACCGCATAAATATATATATACATGTATATATATATATATATATATATATGTGCATCGTTTCTAGTGAGTGCAATGGAAAGAATAATTTTGGAGTGAGCTACCTTTTTAGAATGTAACCCCATATAGACCCCTTGCTCTACCATTTCCTACTTTCGAAGGAAAAAGGAAATGCGATATAGTGTTTTTGATTTGCATGGGGAAGATACGCCAATTTATCAATTTTTGTAGAAATGGACTTACTACCTTTTGAATTCAAGGTCGTCATACTTATATCTATGCTTCCACATCGGCAGTACACAGTAAGGTTGACGCAAAACATTTTCCTTTCAAATTGAGATCTGTCTATCACCATGCAAAGCTAACAGTTGTACCACTGCGTGTTTTCTTGTTGAATAAACGTGAAACACGGGAGGAACGATCGAGAAGAGGGATGACTGCGATGCGAATGCCCTTTCAATTGGCAAATAAAGAGATGGGGTGGGGTGGGGAGGGGGCACGCCTCCCGCCCCGTTAAACATTATCTATTATATCTTATATGCACATTGAATAGGCCAAAGAAGATGCACATAAAGATTAAATAACGAAAAGATATAATTTATATAAAGAAGGTGCCCAAACATCATGATCCCGGAATCAGTTTTAGCCCCCCCCCCCCCCCCCCCCACAGGAACTTAAAATTATTGATATTTCTTCTTGCTCGCTTTTCAGACAATTTCTTAGTAGAACATCGCCACAAATTTGCGATAAACTATTTTATTGTGTTTTCGCTGCAGATTTGACGTGCTAGCTCCCTCACCCCTCCTACACAGACCAGAGAACCCTTCATTCCAATATCCTTTCTGAGATTTAAAAACTGTTAAAAAAAATCAATCATTCAAACCTCGATATTTTGTGTAACTTTTTTTTGTACTTCAAGCCAAATAAAAACAGAAAAAACAAATGTAAGTGGACATCTTCAATGTTGGTTTCATTAATAATCATCTTTATTAAAATACATGTAGATATTAATTTGAGTTATTTTTGTTTGTACTTCAAGCCAAATAAAAACAGTATAAATACAAATATAAGTGGACATCTCAATGTTGGTTTCATTGATAATCATCTTTATGAAAATACATGTAGATATTGGGTCATAATAAAAGTACTCCCTACATCTAGAGACTAGCCATAATTGATGCGATTTAAGACGCTGGTCTTATTCCTTCCAAATAAGTGTGTAGTGATTTGCATTTTCTTGACAGAAGACCAGTACTTTACCTGGTTTAAAAATCTCATCTTGTATTTTCTCCCTCTTTATCTCTGACTTTGTTTTATTATTTGACCTCACTTTATTACGTTGAGAAAGAATCTGATATTCGCGGGAATTTAGAAATACGTTAAATTAGTTTACTGAATAGAGCCAGTAAACAACGCAAGGTCAAATATTCTCCTCACAAAGTATTCTTCTTTTCTATGACATCCCATTCTCTCTCTTTCTTTTTCTCTCTTTCTTTCATCAGATGCATTTCGATTTTCATTATGAGGAAGGCTTGCCAGTCCGCCTCCGCATCTCATCACCAATCTCCCATCTCTCGGTGCTCCTGTTTTAAGAGAAAAATAAATCCTCAGCCTCGAAACAGAAGCCGTTTTGAGCGGTCAACGGCGGAATGTAGAAATACAGGCGACCGACCTCTATCCTCCTACATCAGTCGGGCTGTTGAAGCCCGCCGCCCGTAGCCGAATAAATTCATTCTTGTGCCAAAACATCTGCATCATTCGATACGAGTAGCCTTCTCCAACCTGGCGCGTGTTTAGGAGACCATTTAAAGCTTTACATTACCGCGTTCTGTCCCCATCCATAATGCAAACAAGTATATAAGGTGTGTTCATACTTAAACTATAGAATAATTGAATGTTGTGAAGTAAAGAGGTAAAGCGTGTTCATACCCAAAACAATATCAGAGAAAATTAAAGATGTTATGAACTAAAAAAGTGACTGTTATACTTCAAACGACAGAGCCTAAAAAGGATGTAAATTAAAGACTGTGTCTAAACAAAAAATATGAAAAGTGGATTATGTACTGTATGTGTGTCTGGAGTGTGGACTGTGGAGTAACAAAAAGAGTGTGTATATACTCAAAGCAGCATAGTTAATGTTTGTAAATCAAACGAATAGGTCCAGCTATACGCAAATTAAAACTAAAAGAGGATTTTAAAAAATCAAGTAAATAAGTGAGTCTGTTTTAAATAGAAATATATTTTGTGTGTGTGCTCTAAATAGGGCCTTGGTCAGACCAGTGGAATTCATCTACTGCCAACTTGAAGAAATTAATCCCAGAGCCCTATGTCGGACCAAGTGGCAGCGACCTCTCAAGAAAAGCCTGGGTCAACCTCAACCGTATGAGAACTGGAGTTGACCGTACACAATGTTTCTGCATAAAATTGGAGCTGATCTATCGCCAAACTGTGCGTGTGGAAAGATCCAAACTATGGATCATGTCATCGATGCTTGTTCTATCTACAATCCCCTCACGATGCTTCTGGACCTCGAGAGCTCGATGATGAGAAAATTATTTGGCTAAATAAGGGGAAAAAAGAATCTTACTATAAAGATGATGTACTCATTGATATTCTTGTACAAACAAACGAGGGTCGTGTTTTCTTGAAAAATAAATAAATATATAAGCTCTAAATATTAAAAAAAAAGGTCTGTCTGTACTCAAAGCAATAACACAGAAGAGTCAGATTGTAAAGTAAAGAAGAAGACCAATCTATAGTCAAAACAATAGCAAAGGAATTCAAGTGGTTGCAAAGTAAATCTTTCTCTATCTCTCTCCCCTCCATATCTTTCTTTTCCTATCTCTGTTTTGATATCTCACTTTCTTTTTATTTCTGTTATCCTTGCTCAGGAGATTATTAGCTATACAGCAGTCACTATAACTATGTCCTTTCCTCCTCCTCCTAAATATCTCGCTATCTGTATTTCTCTCCAACCACCATCCTCTCTCTCTCTCTCTCTCTCTCTCTCTCTCTCTCTCATGTTGCGTCGCTTTCACATATTTTCTTTATTTTCATTATCAGATCAACCTTGATTAAACGTTCTGGTTTTGTTCAATTCAATTCCTTTTAGCTAAATAAGCAATCTTTCCAAAGGGATATACTAGATTAAAGAAGATACATGACCATTGCAGATGGGATTACACACTTTTGAGAGTGATCAATACGTTCCAATCGAAGCCCATAGCAAAATCACTTAAAGAGCGGAGATTCTCAGTAAAAATCACTCAAAAGACCTCGAAACAACTGTGAAAGGAAAAACAAGAAACTTTGATGTCGGTAAACAAGACATAGAAACCAAAAGAAAGCCAGTCAAGTGAAACAAATGAAACGCTCAAGTGATCAGCTTTCCAACTCAAGGGTGGTTTGATTAATTTATAGTACAAGGTTAAGTTGGACGTCCAAGCGTCCATGTGGTCAGAAGTTATTGGACGCAATTAGGAAGAAAAGCAACTGTTTTAGTGGAACCCGTATGTCCAGCAAAGTAGTTGGGATTTAATGCGTGTAATTAACAGCATGAAGTTAACCAAAAAATTAATCAATTTTGGAAAGAGTAACATCGAACAAGCCATGCTGTGTTCATAGAAAGACACACGCAATATCATAACAGAACAATCACAGCAGGAGATCGCTCTAATTATCTGACGATGTCACGGTCCTACGTTGCTGTAAGTACTGCAATGTTGAAAGAGACACGCGGTTCGTCAACGTATAGCGCTGAAAGTTGCAGGGGCGCTTTGATAGATTGAAAGTGAAATGGCGCCGTTTGAGAGAGCGAAAAAGATCCGACTAGCACAATTTGGTCAAGGGCGACCGGGCCTCAACCCCGCTATTTTGGTCCATCTGCTGTCGACGGAATCGTTTCCCAAGTAATGATCTTCAAGGGAAGGTTACATTATAAGTCGGAGAAAGAGACAGGAACGGCAAGGGAAAAGGAGGAAGGTATATAACGACATAATACCCTAATCACGCAATTGTGTCATTGTATGGTACCGCGGAGAGGCAAATTAGTTTTGACATTGGGGAGCGTGGGGGTGAAACCGAGCAATTCAATCTGCCAGATCTTACCGCATTGCAGTACGAGTATAGCATCCAGGCGCCAAGAAATGGATGCATTTTTACCCCAATCTCTCTAGTTTTTTTCACTCTTCAATTCATACCCTCGTCTATCGTAAACGTCTGTCACATTTATTACGAACCATTACTATTGTGGTGATATTTTCTCCTTTTTACTACTTAGAAAGTCATAAATCATTTATCCAGAAAAAAAGTAAACGAATGCTAAAGAAAACTGTGCATCCACCAAACCAAACCACCGAAACGCTGAATCGTTCTTCTGTATGCCGTTGGCAATAACATTCAACTGCGCGCTAATATTAGAATTCAAATTGGGAAAATGGCTGTTTTCATTTTGGCGCCGAATATCGTTTATGTAATATGTAACATGACAGAACTCTCACGTGAGAAGCTTTTGTTTTATAATGTAAATCGAACTCGTACAGGGTCACTGCTATCACAATCGTTCAAGACATTTCGTGATGCTGTTGAGATTTATTTTTCCTTTCCCATTACGTTGGTATTACTCCTATAATTTGTAATTATTTGAAGACCTAGTTCTGCAGCTCGCGTTTTTCTTTTAACGACGACTCCCTGTGGATTCTGAATTTGTTTACAATTTATTTATGTATTCATGGAGTTGAAATAGCTCAAGAAAGGAACCGCGTTTTTTGTAAAACCATAATCGATGACTTATATATTAGTGTTTGGTTTTATTCAGGTTTACCATCAACACTTTTGTTTTCATTCATACGTAACCATCTTTTGTGTATTCCGAGACATTTATAATTTCTGAACATGCTAAAGGTCTAAAATGACATGTAACAACTTTTGTGAGTACAATTCTACCTCTCTCCACCCCTCCCTCCCCCCTCCTCGCTCTTTCTCTCTTTCTCTCTCTCTCTTTCTTTCAATCGGTTTATCTCTTTCTATACAGCTCTATTTGTATCACTCACCCTCTCTCACTCTCTTTCCCTTTTTCTCCCTCTCCATCTTCCATTGTCTGTTATTTCAATATACAGCGCATGCACATTGTTTGGTTGTATAGTTGAACTCAGTTTTCGGACAACGATCAATGCTGGTTCTACTACTTGCATTGCCTAAGTAATATAAGAGACAAGGAGAGGGGAAGAGAATGAGAAGGAGGTCACTCCCGTAACCCACTGGCTACTGAATTCTCAAATTTTCCCGCATGTTAGATACGCGAACAACCCGATTCCAGGAGGGAAAGGGTTAAAAACGTACGACTTCTGATCAAAGAGAACCACGGACAGACAATACCCTTCTGAAGTTTTATTCGAATCCCGTCGGATAAGAATAACCTCGTTACGAAATAGAGAGTGAGCAACTACATATTAACTTGATTCCCCTTGAGGTTCAAATGTTCAATTTGTAAGCTTAGAGTAGATTATTGAAAACCACCAACTCTACGGTGCAGAAACGGAAAGCCAGGTATAACGGTCTTTAAAATACCACGAGGCTACTTTTAAAGGTATATATTTCTTAACAGGTGAAAAGTTTTAATTGTAATTCTACCTTTTGGAAGTCATTTTGATAACTTCTAACTTCTTTTTTGGAAATCACTGATTTAATATGTCTTTTAGTTTTACATTTAGGACAATCGCTAGGACTTTCATAAAATAAGCTTGTTGTTGTTGTTGTTTTAGTTTTAAGGGCGTGTGTCATTCAATTATGAATATTTACGCTTTGTGGCGATGTCAATAGTCTTGTGCATCACATAATGAGCAGTTTTAATATCACAATAACGTAATACGTAATGCGAAAATGATTTCTTTCAGATATACTATACGTTGTTGACATTGCACCAGATTTCTCGACAGATTTTCCGAGCGTGTAATTTTGTTTTTAAGGTAGGAAAATGATTTGTCTTTAAAAGAAATGATTCATTATCGGATGTTTAAAAAAGAAAAAGAAAAAACTCATGGCGGATAAACAAAACTGAACTCTCTGACTTCTCATCTGAAAATGACACAACCGAGCTTTTTGAACGTGCAATAGGGCAAAATGCTTTGCACCCTGACGCCATGATTCTGTGAGAAATTGCGATGAAATTTCACGCAAAACGGGTCCTCTAATCGATTCCCTAATGAACCCAAAATGTGGTGATTCAAAGTGAAATTTCACGATAATAAAGAACCTAATCCCGGATAATTGCTTCATTTAACGACAAATCTGTTAGGAGAAGCCAACTATATTTTCTTTGCTTCATCGTGATTTGATATGTCATGTATGTTTAATCATACTAACGTGCTGCGTCAAGCGTGCCTTAACGTGCAGACGACACAACGTCACGATTTTTGCACGCGCTCACCATGTCGCCATTCCCGTTGGCGCCAAAACCCGACCAGGGGCAAAATCACGTCCGCGTTGCGTGAAAAATAAGAAATATAAAAAAGGAGAGGTATTAAGAGTATAGTCTGATCAGCCCGTCATCTGAATATCCACTGACATCCCATGATCATAAGAATATCACGGCTGGGTGACGAGGAAGTTAATCCAGCATCAATCATGACTGAGATTTGATCCGCATGGCACGAAAGAAAAATAATAAGTTTGTTATGAACATGGGTTTTCTCAGTTTACGTAGCCTTCATAATGCGAAAAATGTATTTTGGTTATGATACTCGAGTTGGCATATAGTTGACTTTTTGTTGTCTTTTTGGTGACGCAGGCAAAGATAATCTCTGTCAAATAGATTTCTTTTTTAGATGTATATTTTTCTTGATGGAAGAAAAAAAGGCGAGTTGGTTGACTAAACATATGCAAACAAACAAAATTCATCAAAAACTGAGGTAATTCTTTTATAAAGAGGGGTGCCCTATTGGCTGAAGACAATTACGGCTGCACTAACGTCTATAATAATTTCTCAATCACTCTCTCTCTCTCTCTCTCTCTCTCTCTCTCTCTCTCTCTCTCTCTCTCACCTTCTATTCTGTTTTTTCTTTACCTCTCTCTCTATCTCTAGATTTGTGTCAGTCTAAGTGACTGAAAACTTCCTCATTTCACAGGGTACAACCGTCAAATCTATCTATCGAATGAACAAAATATCAAACGGCTCCCGCGTTTATAAAATGCCTATATTGGCAAGAAATTCAAATTGTCGATCACTAGGAGATATGTGCGGGGTGCACCAAATAATCCATTCTGCACGAGTAGTGTAATAACATGATTTTATTTAGAGTGGAACGAAAAAGAAGGGCACCTGCTGTTATTCAACCTTCCTTGATTAAAGATACATGCTGGATACAAGACAAAGTACAGCTGTCGATGTTTAGGAATGTTCGATGTGATGTCAGGGAACACAGACATTCTTGGGAGGTAAATAATGGTTCCATAAACATGTGACGTCCTTAAAGACGTTTTGAGAACGTTTTTAGAACGTCATGTGTGTTTCATGGCGTATAAGTCACAAAACGCACCGGCGCCAATACATTCTATTTCTTTTCTCATCAAATGATCAGACGTTAATAAATAACTAATACAAATTGAACTAACAAATATTGAAATAAATGAATAGATAAATATATAAGTAAACAAGTAAATGAATACAAATACAAGTAGGATACTAATTGTGTCCTGATGCGTAGCGTGGATCGAGTCATTAAAGGGCACTAGGTCTTATAGGTAGATGTATATTATTGCAAGAGAAAAATTTCATCGGGTGAGAGAGAAAGGGTGGTGTAGGACGGGAAAGTGGCGGATCCAGGGGGGCCGGGCCTCCCCCCCCCCCCCTTGAGAAAAAAAAAACATGTAAAAACACGTGATTTTACCTTTTTGGGGGTTGCCCCCCCCCCCTCCCCCGGCGCTCAAGGCGTGGGGGGGGGGGGGGGTGCAAATTGCAAATTTTCGAGGACCAAAAAAAAAAAAATGTGCGTACCTCCCCCCCCCCCCCCCCCCCCTGGCGCTCAAGGCGGGGGAGGGGGGGGGGGTGGGGTGCAAATTGCAAATTTTAGAGGACCAAAAAACAAAATGTGCTTACCTCTCTCCCCCCCCCCCCCTCCCCCCCCCCCCCCCCCCCCCCCTCCCCCCCCCCTCCCCCCCCCCCCCCCCCCCCCCCCCCCCCCCCCACTGAGCGACTTTTCGGCCAGCGCGATTTTCAAATTTTCTGGAGCAAAAAAAGAAAAAGTTTGGCCCCTTGCCCTAAGAAATCCTGGATCCGCGCCTGGGACGGAACGTGTTATCCTTTCTGCGTTGCCTCCCCTCTCTCTCTCTCTCTCTCTCTCTCTCTCTCTCTCTCTCTCTCTCTTTCTTTCTTGCCGTCCCACATCACTTTGGTCACGTGCACCATGTGTCCCGTGCCACTCATTTTGTTGTGGTTCATCCCAATCGCAAGGATCCGATTACAGCACAGACAGATTCACATGCAACTATACAGTAGATGCATTACAACCATCAATTGAAGCCAAAAATGAGGATAATATATACCCTTTCAGTTCATTTTCAATTCTAATCAATAACATTAAATTAAATTACAGTCCTAATCATGGTAATAAAACTATTTGTGCTAGTTCGTGTGACCGTAACCTGATACCTTTACAGGTTCGCTTTATTTCAGGAGGGAGAGATTCCTCAAGAAATCCGTGGGCAGTTCTGGGTTTTCAGTATTTGTTGCCATGTCTGGGTGTTCGTATCCATCTTGGTTTCAACACAGGTCGAGTTGAGAAGGTGAAACTTTTTCTTTTAAAAAGTGAAAACCTGATTCAAGGAATGAGTTTTTTTCTACAAGAACACACCGGTTGATTGACCCCCAAGCCAGTCAATAACCGAGAAAGTCTTCTTGAGATGACGGTACAATTCAAAAGCGTTTCTAGCAAGTTTCTAACTCTGGCAAAGGCTTTAAAAAAAATCGATGTATAACTATCACAAAGGGAAAATAGATTTCTTTATCATTATTCTTAGTTACGAAGGGAATATAAAATCCCAAAGAGCGCTCGCTATGAAATGCATTATTCCCCTGATGGTACGTAGCTGTAACCCATGTCTGATAACTAAAAGAGATAAATTCCAAATCCATCCTTTCTTCCGACTGCTTATTCAGCTTTACCCGAGCGACCAAAAAAAAAACTTTTTCATTCCCACTTTTATATATCTTTCTTTTCACTCTGCAGTGTTGACTCGATCGATCGTGGGTTATGCTTTACTCAAGGAAGGAATTTCTGCGAGCGATCGCTTTCCGCAAATGACAAAAATGTCATTTGAAGACCCAATTTGAATGCCGAACAAATATCATATTCAGGTCAGGCGCAATAAAACAGTGGTTGTTCTCTATAGCTCTGTCCTTATAGTTTTGTTTCCCATGCGTGTCATTTATATACGAAGAACGTGTTTAAACAAAAAAGAAATAGCGGGGGGGATTGTTGGTGTCTAAACGAGAAGTCATTAAAGTTGTCCTCTTTTTCAATACGGGTCATATTATTGGAAACCTTTGAAGAGCAGAGCATTTCCCAATAGGAAAAAGTGTGTAATTGGGCATTTCAGTTTTCAATAAGCGTTTTATTTTTATTACATTTTATACACGTAGAGTTGAAGGTACGTGCATTTCCATCAGGCCTAGGCCATTCCCGGGGATAGTATATAAACAATCCTCAACATTCATACAACCCCCCCCCCCCCTCCCACTCTCTCCCTTCCTTTCCATTTATATGTTTCATTGTCTCATTATACACACATCGCATTTGCACACAAGCACACACACACCCACATACAAATATAATTACACAATATGACGTGATCAAGTTGAATGTCAAATGATTACGATTGTGATTAAAATTTAATGATTACTGATTACAATCCGAACTGCAATTTGAACAGCAACCTGCAATATGAGGGGAAAATGTATTATTGGTCTTCTCTCTCTCTCTGTTTGTATTTTCTTTCTTTCCCTTCCCCACTCTTTCTCTCTCGAATCTATTTTGTACATTTGTTGTACAATTTATGTATATAGCTACCTTTTTTAAAAATTATTTCACTATCATAATTGCATGCATCTATCTCTTACACGTACATGTACGTATTATAATTTTAGGTCAATTGACTGATTGCTGACTTTAAATGGACAACGTTCCTCCGGCAATATACAAAAAAAAATTACATATCTGAAGAAGAAGAAAAAAATTGAGATCATGTACACAGCTTGATGATGTAAACATAGCGAGACACCGTGTATGTTTTTTTTCCAAGAAATGAAAATAATTGCAATCAAAATGATTGAAGTTAAGGGCCCTATAGTGAAGGAGATTGCAGCAAACCGTTCGGAAAAGTAGCGGGGAAAAGAGAGGCAAGAGAGACGGACAGAGGGAGAGAGAGAGAGAGAGAGAGAGAGAATGAGAGAGAGAGAGAGAGAGAATGAGAGAGAGAGAGAGAGAGAGAGAGAGAGATGAGAGGCAGAAAGTGAGAGGGTGATATAGAGACAGAAACAGGAAAGAGGGGACATAGAAATGACGAGACAGACATAGAAAGAGAGAGAGAGAGAGAGAGGCGAGGAGGTAGGGAGCGATAAAGGGATAGCAAAAGAGTGATTTTGAGGTAGAGAAAAGCGAGATAATTACAGAGGGAGTGAGAAAGAGAGAGAGAGAGAGAGATGGAGAGAGAGAGAGAGGAGGTGGGGGAGAGGGAGGAGAGAATAAACAATTTTGCTTCGGTTGTAATGGGTGAAATTACCATGACTACCTATCGATAATGAAGCTTGTATTCTTTGTATGCACTTTTAACAAACATGACCAAAGAGATTCATAATTGGGTGATAATAAAACATGAGTTCGTGAGATATTTAAGGAGCAATGAACATACGCCCCAATACCTTCTCCTCATGTTTAAAAAATAAATATTTAAGCTTTGTTTCAAGAAAACGAATCTATTCTATTTATATAATGCATACAAACTAGAAATTGAAGTACAATAATCATATTGATATCCATCGGCGGAAGGCATAAGGAAGAGATAAAGAATTAAGTAATCAATCAGTCCTACTGTAAATTACCCTTGGGAGCAGGAATTCATGAATTAAAACCAACTACAATTTTCCATAACCGGAACTATTAAAATTGATGAGGATGAATTTAAAGTGTTCAAATCGCATGCATATAAATATAAAATTATCTCTTTACATTAATAAGTATTGAGAAGATCTACATAAGACGATTATCGTCGAGGATTTTCAAAGAAAACCCTGCATTCTTTGTTTGCTTTTGCTTCATTAAATTATTGCACTTGAAGGAATTTCTCCAAAAAATGTTTTCATATTAAATCATATTGAAATTTACTGAAACATTTTAATACATTTTCGAATGTAATCTTTTTATAAAAGGAAATCATGTTGTGAGTAGTCGAAAATCAACACAGTGATCATTTTATCCTTGCTCATATACTGACGACTTTCGTTCCAATTCTGTAGCCTTACTATCCTCAGATATATCATGTTCAATTCAATTTACCCATTTCTTGAGAAGCTTTTGCGTTTTTGTCTTGCCAGTCTAAAAATAAATCATGATATACACATATTGTGCTGTTGTTGAGCCCCAATTATTATACTCTATTTCATGTAACAGCGCTGTCAATCAATGCCCATTGTGTTCCAGACATGCTGAGCTGTTTTTATTCATCCAATTTATTTCGTTACATGTGATTTTTTTCCCCCGATATTTCTCTCGAGCTGAAGAACATTGGAAAAGACACCACAAAACAGAACCGAGGGTGCACAAAAAAGGGGGACAAACTCGTTTAAATCTAATTTGGGAATCACCACTGAGACCCCTGTCTTTTTCGGGTTTGCACACAAATCTCCTATACATACTGGATCGTCTTAAGACTCGTTCTGCTAAATGCAAATTGAATTTGAACTGCTTCACATATAAGTTACCATGACAACGCAATCGACGTCACGTTGACTTGTTCCAAGAAACCTTCCGCGTAAATACAAATGGCTACTTGTACAATGCTTTCATGACATCTATACATCTATTGATATAACTCTTCTCCTATCGCATTCTGAAAAACAGTCCATTTCCATTTTTCTCTCGCTATCAAAACATTATCACTGCTGACAATGTATCAGAGTAAACTCGAATATGCTTTTGCTTGAATTGTATACAACCTGCCCTGAGAAAGTAAACAAATGCGAGCGAGACATCCAGACGACTTTGTACGCACACGCCTGACCTGTCAATAAAAAGGCGGTCAATTTTCATCACGACCATTGGAGATTATTTTGTTCTGTTTTATGCTTCACCATCACTTTGCTTCCACTTTCGGTCAGGTTTGACGGACATGTGAGAGTTTCTGATGTCCCGAGGATCGAAAAACAAATGTATGATAACTATCAGATGACATAGCGAAGGAGAGGCACAGGGGCCCACTCGTCGGCAATTTTTAAGACATCTCCCCCCCCCCCCCCCCCCCCGTCAATGAAACCTGGATCCATCAGTATTCTTACTTAGGAAAGAATACATAATATATCTAGTCCTAAGAAAAAGAGTCAATGTATACTTAGTTCTGAATTAATTATATTTACCATAATTTTCCCTGAATTCTTTTTTAAGATTTGAAAACAAAACAAGTACAATAAACATCTCTTACGAAGGCATGTTGGGGATTCTGAAAATTAACATCGCAAACAATCGTTTAGTGCTTTATGAATGCCATGTGTCTGTACAAATACGATAATAGCGATCGGAACTTACTTTGAGGCGCGTTGCATCGCAACAGATTGCTATAAGACCAAATCATTATAGCCCAAATCTATAGCTATTCGTTGACGAATAGACATTGCTCGCACTTGATTAAACGCACACGAATCCATGCAAAAATTTGGCAATTGCTACCAAAAGCATTTCCTCGCAGAAACAATGGCAGCAAAAATGGATAAATATCACGTACTGACGCGTAAGAGTTTAAAGGGAGGCTTTACTACTTCAGCAAGAAAGAATTAGACCACCCAGTGAGCCATCGAGGTCACTGTGACAGGTGGCTATCTCATTAACTCAGCTCTCATTTAACATAAGAAAAAGAGGATCATGGGGGACCAACAGGCACCGATTTGGGAAGTTTTCTATAAAGAGGGAGCAAGTAGCTACAAGTAGGACAGTGTGCCTTTAAAGGTGCATTAGGATGTTGTTGGGTATTGTGAAGTCAAAGCTGCTTTTTTTACTATGTTTTTTTAAATCTAAACGTCATTGATAAGGTAAAAAATATGGGCAAATCCAAATAGCGATGTATTTCAACTTTATTTATTTATCTTAGATAAATAAAATCACAGGTTAAGAAGACGAAACCATCCCAAACAACAACCATGAGAATAAGGGTGAATAAGTATACAATTGAAGAACTTCGTGATAAATTTCACAGTGCAATCTTCCTCTATACATAAAGGCACAGTTTTGTCAGGGGGTTGACGTCTTGTGCCCGAATGACTAATTGCACATTATTTTCTAAATTTTGCAAAAGGGCAAATCACCTGGGACCCAAAATCAGCGAATGTATTTTTTGAGGGACAGGTGATAATGCGATTTTTTTAAAATCACCAAACAATTAGTGTAAAAGCTTCAAAGAGATCGTATCGTAACGTATTTTGGAGGTGAGGATCGCCCCAATAGCGTACAATTCATTTTGTTTTGGTGGGGAAAATGCCCAGCCCCCGGCTTGCTTCTCTTAGAAAACCGTTTCCAATAAACATGATTAAGACAACTAGGCTACATGAATTATTAAGAGGGATTATACACTGATATAGATGTATTACTCAAGAACAACACAACTTCGAGAGTCAGGGCGTCTTCTCACAAAACCATCGTAAGTTCAAAATACACATCCCATTGAAACGTGTGTTCAATTCCAATACATGAATTTTAATTTGACACCCGCAATTTAATGCGATGTCCGCGAACTTATACTTACGGCGGTTTCATGAAACCTTGCCCAGATCCATTTTGTCGCATCGATATCGGAGAATGTCTCAGAGGATAGTTATAATCTAGAGGCCGATATCGCTGAGTGTATATCTGATGCTACTCGAGAAGGACTCAGGGGGCGTCAAGTAGTTAGTCAGACATCATCGTCCGCTTCAACATCAGGATGATAAACGATCACATTCAAATTCCTTCTATTTATATCAAAATCACAGGTTTTGGTGCCATTAAAAACGTCATGATGACGCGGTCAAACTCTTCTAGGCTCTACGAAGGAATACTTGGAGTGACACGTAAGGGCTTGGATAAAAATCACAGATGGGGTTTCGTTTATGTTCCCTCTTATTTTAGTCTTTTTTTACCCTTGCTTTGGGGACTTCGAGTCCATGATCCATAGATATAGCCTCATTAGTCCTACAAACCGATTACTTAAAGACAGATAATTCAGCTGAGGTATCATGTTCTCAGCTTCTTTATAAGGAGTAAACGAACTACGGGATATCCGCTTTCTTAACAATACTTTCATTTATTGTAATCCTCAATGCATCACCATGTACGCTGCTCTTTACCCAGTAAAGTTCCCCTGCCTTTAATACAGCCATGCATCAATCCCTTAAAATGTGTAATGAGAATTTCAAATCTCCTTTGGGATAAAATGCTTCCTGTATAATTATTGATGAAATCGAGATCTAATTTAAACAAGTAACACCGACCTGTATTCGATATAGAACGCTGATGCAACAATTGTCCTCACCCCCTCCCAATCCAGGCTCTTCTACCATTCATGTTCATTAAGATGTAAGATTTTGCACATTTGCTACTTAAAGCTAGGATACATCTTTATTCTGCAAATTCTTGGATGATAACAAATTCCTCTCCTGTTTTCTTTCGCCTTTAATTATATATTTTCTACCTATTTTCTCTTATAGTCTATTGTTGATCTTACTAATTTTAATAAATTTCTTCATAATAATATCCCTTCCCAATGAACTATTATAGAAAGAATATAACGTAGCACTACATGGCCATTTTGTCCCAACTATTGTAAAGGCATGGTCACAAATCTACTGGCAGATTGTTATACTGCAGGATTCTTATCTGAGGAATAAGTTGTATATCGTTTTGATTGCGAGAAAACATCACGATATTACTTGGATAGTCGATGTCCCCACCCTCTTATTGGAAAATGATTTTGTCCCGGATAAAAGGATTTATCATAACTCGTTCCGAATAAAAAAGAACTTCCTATAATCCAGTATAGTCGCAGTCATCTACCTGCTCGTATATAAGCAATCACATATCCACAAACGAGCAGGTCGATGGTCGAACATCCCATTTATTTGTTCATATTGGTAGTCGTAAAAACAGGAATTCCCAAACCAGCAAATATTTTCAAAACAAGGCGATTGGAGAAGAGAAAGAAGAAAATAAGTGACATCAAGCCTATTTCTGTCGACAAGGTTATTGGCGGGAAAAATGGTGTAGGAAATAATTTACGTACCGGCCTCATCAAGATGAATCGTTCTGTAAGAATAAAATTTACTTGGAAAACCACAACCGACCCTCAAGCGTCCTGATTTGTATTTATTTCCTACCATTTCCTTTTTCCTACCGCAAAAAATCTTTTAGAATTATCCGGTTTTTCCCCCTGAAGTGTTTTGTTATGCACTGGATGGCTGAACTTTTGGTATAACTGGGAAATAGGGATCAGACTAGATTTTAATAACAGTTCATTTTTCCTTTGAGGTAAAAAAAAACAAACATAATAAATACCATTTTGCCAAGGTTGGTGGCTTTATTATTAGGTATAAAAACGATTGAGTATTTTAGGCTCGTCCACTGACATTGTTTTATTGATTTATTTTCCTTTAACAAATTTGAGAAGCAAATAGAAATCTGCCAAGTGAATTATATATTACATCATTGCTGCAATTTTCTATTCTTGTCAACTTATGACATTGAACAAAAAATGACAAACCCTGTTGGCAGGTCTGTTAACGTATTGATTAATAATTCTGTTCTCGCTTGGACGTGCCTACAGAGAACAATATCAACTTACGTGCTCGTGCGCGGGAAAATTGTTTCCATTTTAATGTCATTTTGTTTGAATTTCATCGATGTTACCCAACGCCGAATCCATAGATGGATATGACATTATGCCGCATGCGTTTCAGTGTTTTCAGCAATTTCGTGCTTTTCTCGACTTTCATTGTGAGATAAAGAGAAATGATTTCCGACAAGGATTTGTCCTGGGTAAGCAAAGCGATATAGATAAGGAAAGAATTCAAGGGGAAATTTGAAATTTACAGGGAAATGTGGTAAAGGAGATGAAAAGAGAGAAGGAATGAAAGAAAGATCAGATGAAGCAACAAAATGTCATCATAAAGAAGGAGGTGAAAAGGGAAATGTTTTACGTGATATCGTGTAAATGTTTTGTTTTTTAATGTGGAGAATGAACAATAAGAAAACTACAGCGCAAACGAATAAATTATTAGAAAATTAAAGCAAAGTATTAGAAGTTAAAACAAAAAGATGAAGAGAAAATGAAAAAACGGAAGTGATAAAATGAATAGGCCTAAATGAAAACAGTAAGTAAAAAGGGAACATGGAAACTAAACCGCAAAAGAAATTTTAAAATAAAAAAGAGTTCATATCAAAACAGTGCAAAGTCAGACAAAGGATGCGATCAATAAACCTACAAAGTATATCCCAATAAATTCGATAAACGATTTATTTCCGTTTGAATGTAATCATTATCCGTTTCGTTTTGTGCATGTTTACAAACAAACAATGACACTATATCCTCGACCTTTTTCTGAATCGCACCTTTTAAAAACAATCATCCAATAAAATCAGAAAATTACAAAGCAAGAACGTGAATTGCCAATACATCGTTTTTTTGTAGAGCACGATGTTGAAATATGATGCCGACTTCCGGGGAAACAAGTATACATGGGAACAGAACACGAAGATACGAATTAAGCGCTTCTAGCTAGAAAACGCTCAATTTCCAATACCCTCGGTCAAGAATCTAGTGCAACTTAGATAATAAATTTTCTTGCGTTTACGGAAGAGGAACTAACCCAGCAAATCAGCTTTCCAGTTTCCATATACTATTTCACTTACATCGAAAGATACGCATAAACGAATGTCTATAATTTATTTTTCGCCTGAATTATATCGGCCGGAAGGCTATCATCTTGCTGTCTATAACAGCTTCGGGGTTAAACAAGTTTACACGGAATCAATATAGAAGTGAAACTCGATCACCATGTTTTATTGATTCGATTTGGCAATACGGCCTTTCCGGTCGGTTAGAAATAGGTTTAGATTCCGTGACTGGGTATAAATTCAGCTAATCATTGATGTATAAATAACTAAGTCTTAGTTCAGACTCCAACGACGACGATGTAAACAATGTAAACAAGGTAAAGTTTTGCTATTTTATCTTATTTTCTTTCCCCCAATAGATAGCGATTGAAACCTTTAAAACATTTGACGTTAATAACTTTGGTATTTACATATCATACCTTAATGTAAAATGTATATATTATGCATACAGCTAGGACAGAATTGAATGAAAATATATTAAACTTCAACTTTATGAATTGATATTAAAAGGATAATATTACTGTGATAATAAAATTACGTTTGAATGTATTACTTTATAACTCAATTTTTATTTATAAACTTTCATTAATCATAAATGATTCATAAAGATAAGATGCAAAATGTCAAATTATAAATATTCATTGTAGAACGTTTTTATGTTAATAGAATTCCCCCGCAACTACAACACCTACGGTAAGGGCAAGGTGTAAACGTGTTCATACTCCATGACGACCAAAATACAACACTTCTTGAGACCAATAATTAAAATGCAGATTAGGTCGATGGATATCTTGTATCAAGACCACGTGAATTAAGCCCAACGAACACTACACTATCGTCCTGTGATCTGGTATTCAAATAAATGTAAATTGTATTAGACAGGATATCTAAACACAGTTCATCATCTTCATGATTTAGCTTCTAAATAATAAGAATACCAACACCTGGAATGTAGTGGGATGAACTCTTCTAGTCAGATTCGGCTTCAAATCCTAAACAATAGTCATGATGATTCTGAGCCGAAATAGCTGTTCCTCTTCCAAGAAAGCATGAAATCGCTTGGAACTATTTTTTTTTAAATAATAGGCCTTTGAGTATTCATATCCTTCATAGAGATTTTACATGTTTGAGTTTTTGAATCAATTGCTATTGCAAAGTCTTCCAAAATCGGACCGTGGTCAGATCGTGTAGTGTGCGGTAGGCTTTACCTGTCTAGAATAATTCTATAGATTGACCTAGTCCGCATGCAGAAACACAACCTGACAACAAATGATTCCCCCTCAGAAAGTGTCTCAATTCAAATTAACACCGCTGTGCGGGGTCTCCATTCACTTATGCATTCCAGGTTAGTATTGATCTGCCTAATTGGCATCGATCTTCGCGCACACCGAAACGAACCATGGACCGTTACGAAGCCAATGCCAAGGATCGGGTTTCGGGTGTGATTTTCGCGCAAGGTACGAAGGGCCATTTCCGTTTGCTTGTTCTCCGTGCGCGTCACTGCAACTTTAATTACTATGCTGTCTGAATGAGTGCGACAGTAGGGCAGAGTGTGATATCTGAACTAAGCTAATTTAAGCTATTTTCTCTTCCATCATTTTATTTATCTAACGAACCTAGGAGCATGGATTAAATGACAACTTTAGTTCAACCCTTCTAGGATTTATACACGGTTACTTTATACATGTGTATACAAACCGACAAGATGGTTTGTATGTCTTCATTATATATCGGTGAAGGATTGATTTTCTTTAAAAAAACTTTTAGAATTGAACAATGTACGTGTGTGCATACGTGTATGTGTGCCTCTTTTTCGGACACTCTCAGATGATATAATGCACGATAGTTCCTGAAAAAAGTCTAGTCTCTTTTGTTATTTCTGCTTATGATGTTTTGATGTTTTCCAATAGTTTTCGGCAGGACTCGATCCAAAAATATTGATGAATTTTAACCCATTGCCTGCTGGAACTGGGTGGTCCATGTTTTAACCCTAAGGAAATGAGATAATTCAGTATTTAAATCAATGGATTAAGGCTCTGTTATTCGTAGGTAGAACACAATGGAGCATTCAGAATAAATTTAAGCAGTATCTTTTACTGATGACCTGCACTCGAAATATATTTTGATACATATATTAATCATCTATTGGCAGATACCGACCCGTTTCATCGTCAAACTTCAACGTTGGCATCTATTCCTACGTCAAGCTGTGCTTTTCGGTACTCGAGTGATACGTGATCACATGACACTCTACGCATATCCACAAGGAGCGGTCACGTGATGCTCGTGACGGCGCCGACGGTCTCCCTTGGTCACGCAGCGCCAAGTCTTAATCAATTGCGACAGCGGTATGATAGGGAGTTAGGTGTACTTTGATACATTGCAATATAGGGTAATTATCTTCCATACAGCAGCAGTAAGCTGTGATGCATCCTTCCTAATCTGGCGGTAATGACAGGGGTAGAACAGCCGGTGGCGGTTAGCTGGACCTCGCTACGGCTAATGACACGTAAAATTAACATGTACAATGTCACGCTCTTTTGCACGCATAAAGGTGAGTTTCCCCTGGAATTTATGAACAATTTGTCTGCTACGCGCCAGAAGGGTGTTAACCATCTAAACAAAGTTATATGAAAGCAACGTCCTTTTAGCTGCCAGCTGAAAAAAATATCCAGAAATTGACAGACATCGTCCATTGTATATTTCGAAGGATAGTTAAGATGAGGTGTAGTTAAAAAAGATAAATGCAAATTTCTTTTGAAAGATATATTTATGTGAACTAAAATGAAAATTGTAAGCGCGGATGTATGTAAATTTGTTTAAAACGAGTCTTATTATTCGCTCAAATACTCAAAGTTACTTAAAGGCTTGGAAACCAAGAAAATGAATGTATCCTTTTAAAACAAGAATGTACGATTAAGACAAACAATTTTTCCTTCGATCCATTTTTTTAAATTTTTTTATATTTTAGTCAAGAACCTCTTGATTGAAATTGGAGAAGTGTATTGTATTTACAAATTCATCTTCCTCCGGTACTTAAAAAAAAGAAGAACATGTTTCAGTTACTAAATGTCATTTCATAACTTGCTTACGAAAGTCTTAGTCTGCCTCAAGGTCCATCCTGTCTGTCCATGTGGACACTGGGTTTCCTTGTTGATGCACTCAGAAAACATCATGTTTTCTTACTGAAAAGAAGGAAACCCCATAGGGATGCAATTTTGAAACCGCTTAAATAGAATCGATATATATGCTTTCCTGTATGAACGCAACGATTGGCGCCACACGATTTGTTAAGGATCAAGACGTACTCATCATCTATCAAATCCTTCGATGCATATTGTATTATCATATCAAATCCTCAAACATGGAGTGCAATAGTAAATACCCTTTAGTCCTTGATAGCATGTAAACTCGTGGTTATCAATCTAACGGTCAAATAACAAAAAGGGTTTCCCCCTAGTATTTTGTTTTCTTCAAAATGGCAGTATTAGAATATTGCCATTTTTGAAGAAAAATGAAATTCGAAGGGGATAACCATTTTCATTACTTGACCGTAATGTTGCAAATGTATTTAGATTATTGTAATCTTACTTTAATTGACTCTCAAAGACACATAACTTTTTTAAAGTGTATGTGTGCAGTGACATAGCTCGGGCTCATGTACTGAGGGGCACTGATTTCGTGTGTATGGGGGGGGGGGGGGCACAGGAAAATTAGTTTGAATAAAATGCCAAAGCTCAAGGTCTGTGGGGTAAAGTCAGGAGGTTAAAAAGGGTTTCACTTTGGTGGTCTTTTCAAGTTACCTTTCTCCTCTAAGTTTCATTCTCTCATTTCCATTTTTCTTATTCGATGGGGGGGGGGACGTGCCCCTGTGCCCTACCATATGCAAGTCACTACACGTGTACACTTAGTTAACTTACCGAATGCTAACTACTTAGGGAGCAGGTGATACAGACCTTGAGATGAGGCGTGTAGAATCTGTGAAGAGAGGAGATAATCTGTTAAGAAGACAGAAAATAAATACTGCCAAATGAACTACTAAGTTCCAATTATCCAATTAAAACCCGATCCTTGTGGGGTTTCTATTTGTCACTAAGAGGTTACAATAAAAAAACATTAGATATACGATTTTAGCATGCTTAATTTGTATATTGGATGTTTTTATAAGTATACGATATTTAGTAGGTACTGACCCAATTGGTGCCACATGTATTACACGACTATTCGATCATTAGTGATATTTGAGTAAAAGAGATATCGAGTTTATATTGCTAAAGGTTTGTAGTAATAATCAATCCATATACATTGCACAAGCTGGATAAGAATAAGATCTGAAGTAAATATTGACCCATGAGAGGTACACATACTAGATACTATACGATGTCTCATTACAGGTACACAAACTGGACCAGTATACGATCTGAAGTAAATATTGACCATTACAGGTTCACATACTAGATCACTATACGAGCTTAAGTAGATGTAGACCCATTACAGGTACATATACTAATTCACTATACGATCTTAAGTAGATGTAGACCCATTACAGGTGCACATACTAGATCAATATACGATCTTATGTAGATGTTGACCCATTACAGGTATACATACTAGATCACAATACGATCTTATGTAGATGTTGACCCGTTACAGGTATACATACTAGATCACTATACGATCTTATGTAGATGTTGACCCATTACAGGTACACATACTAGGTCACTGTACGATCTTATGTAGATGTTGACCCATTACAGGTACATATACTAATTCACTAGACGATCTTATATAGATTTGACCATTACAGTTACATATACTAATTCACTATACGATCTTAAGTAGATGTAGACCCATTACAGGTGCACATAGTAGATCAATATACGATCTTATGTAGATGTTGACCCATTACAGGTACACATACTACATGTAGGTCACTATACGATCTTATGTAGATGTTGACCCATTACAGGTACACATACTAGATCACTATATGATCTTATGTAGATGTTGACCCATTACAGGTTCACATACTAGGTCACTATACGATCTTAAGTAGATGTTGACCCATTACAGGTATACATACTAGATCACTATACGAACTTATATAGATGTTGACCATTACAGGTTCACATACTAGATCACTATACGATCTTATGTAGATGTTGACCCATTACAGTTCACATACTAGATCACTATACGATCTTATGCAGATGTTGACCCATTACAGGTATACATACTAGATCACTATACGAACTTATGTAGATGTTGACCCATTACAGGTTCACATACTAGGTCACTATACGATCTTAAGTAGATGTTAACCCATTACAGGCTCACATACTAGATCAGTATACGATCTTAAGTAGATGTAGACCCATTACAGGTACACATACTTGATCACTATACGATCTTATGTAGATGTTGACCCATTACCATTACCGGTTCACATACTAGATCACTATACGATCTTAAGTAGATGTAGACCCATTACAGGCTCACATACTAGATCACTATACGATCTTAAGTAGATGTAGACCCATTACAGGTGTAAATTTGAGATACACCAACTGGATTAGTTAACTATGCCTATCTTTAGGAGGTATTGGCAAATTATAGATACACATTTAAGATAAGTATAGATCTTTAGAAGATATTGAGAAATTAGAGACACGCATTCTAGATTAATATAAGCATGGCCGTGAATTCGCATAACTTTTAAACATTATTTTTGTAAAATGGAATGAAAAATGTGGGTATGCCAAAAAGTCCACCGATATATGGATATCATTGACCGCAAAAATTACGAGACAGTGTTATTTTGTGATAACATTCACGATTCTTGTTTTAATATTGGTGTCAGGAGATCATAACACCTGGGAAAACGTGAAGTATTCCTGCCGAAAACATAATATCTGCTGAATTATCAAATGATATTTGCACATTAGCTTTTGTTGTTGGTTGAAAATGTGACTTTTGCTGTCAAAAGGCTCGTAGAACTCTTGCGAAATGCGAAAGAGCGTACAGTACATCCATGTTTTAAACTTGTGTTAGAAATGACTTATCATTTCCAAACAATGACGGGAATATACTGTGGGATACATTTTACGAGCACTAAAGGTGATCTTAAGAAGAACAGAATGATCATATCGAATGTACACTACACAACAATTTTGTTTTCTCTTTTGTAAGTCATTGTCTGGTTTGTGACATCTGCAAAAATGTCATCTGTGTCAAAACACCAATAAAGTCTTATTGGATTTGTGAAAATAATACTTCTGTTCGGCTATATAGTTTTGGCGTCATATCGAGCATCTATATCACATATCAAAGGGTAGTAGAGGTTACTGCCCCCATGGCTAGACAAAGAAATGCTAAAGATGGACAATTTCCTCTTTTTCATTTACGTGGTTCAACCAAATATGAAGATCGCAGTCAAGTCATGACATATATTGACATGCATTTCGACTCGATTGTAGTCAAAATTGTGTTCTAGGAAATTGGTATGTTAGTCTTAAATTGGAAGTCTGTCATCGAAAATTAGAGTTAATTGTGTTTTCAGTACCAATTAATGCGATACACATATCGAGACGCCGGTGCTAAAAAGTTGTTAAAGAGAACGGATCATCAGAAAATTTATCTGTATGTTTGAATTTCAAGCCTGGTATCGCATATTTAAAAATTTCATGTTTAAAAATCATTTAGTGCAAAGAGAAATTTCAAATATCGAAAATGCCCTTTTCCCCTCTTACGTAGTATTCAGTATATTTCACCCAGAGTTTTTCTAGAGTGGATGGCTTGGATAAATCGCAGTAGACGCACTCGCATAAAATTGAACGTAAGGAAAACAACTCCGAATCAACTTCCCTAATGGCCTCTTTATGCTTTGTAATTGTTCACTATTTCATCATAATTTACGGTTGGTTATTCTATGCCTTTCAAATATTAAAATGATTTATTACGTGGGTTGGTTCCTTTAAATTGAGGTGTTTGCTACAACGTCAGGGTCATGGTGATAAATAATAAATGGAATTAACGGAGCATTAGAGAGTTGTAGTAGTTATCCTAAACGATCTTACCACTTGGCCTAGAGCCTGACGCCGTACGCCTCATCAATTTTTACTTAAGCTTTCTATCATCTGCTCTGGGGAGAATAGTGAGGATAGTGGAGAGGAGATTAACGTCTTTTGATAGGAGGTGTCTCGGTGTGTAAAGGGGGAAAGGTGAAGGTCCATTTTGGAAGAGAGCTGGGTCCTTTGGAATGTGTGCATGGGAATGCTATTAGCCCTTGCTGCCATATAATTATAATCACATTTTAGGCTCGTGTCTACTTCATTATTTGTTCTCCTCTTCCGATAACCATCGCTATTATCAACTTTGTTAACGTCATTATCATTATCAGTTATATTTACATTATGGACATCATCATTGTTAACTGTTGTTAACGATATCCTTAATGCACTCAATATAATCAGTGAACATCACTATCGATATGATCATTGTTTCCACCATTATCAATGTTATTGTGTTAATTATTATCGCTTGAAGATTGTTATCATCATTTACATTGCTCTCATCCAAATCCTCATTATCATCGTCATGTACCATCACAATTACCGATTATCCCCCACCACTGTTATCAGGAGTACAAACAACATCTCCTTCCTCCTCCTCCTCCTTCTCCTCCTCATCATTATCCATACCCTCGCCACCAGTAACATCATTACCATCGCATTATATCATCATGATTACCATTTACATCATCACTGACAGCGAAGTCTCTATGATTATTAACATAAACACCACTACTCTCATTATAACACGATTGCAACTACTTTCGAGAACCAACTCAAGAGCGATTCCAGTACCCTGTTAATCTCATTTTTCGCACCTTTCGAAAGGTGAACTACATGCCATTGGAGTTTCCTTAGGTTGACTTTTCGAAAATCGTTGCGGTCCTGTTTATAAAGAAAATTCAATTATGCAAACACTTCTCATCATAGACCCACAACTTCAATTTCTTACCTGCCATCGCATCGATAGCTGTCTAGACTGGATGTAATTTTGTATCCTCATCTCGTTCAGATTATAACGTGTTATTTCTAGATGAAGGAATGATTACATTTAGACTCGCGGTATGTCTTGCTAACTCGTACACATGTCTAAACGTTTATCCGGCAGAGCAGAAGAGAAATAAATACATGAAACGCAAATCAACAAGATTTCGTAAAGGTTGGAAAATCCATTAAGGGATTGACATTCAATTTCAAATAGCACTGAGAAAACATAAAAATAATTATGGCACTGATCTGTCGAGTTCATGTAAGCCGTCTCACCGAGTTTAGTTTAATTATTGCATGAAAATGTGACCTAAATTTTATGGCGGCCCGAAAATAGCAACAAATTAACACGAATCAGGTCACTGCAAATTGATTTGATTAGTCACAATGAGTTGTAAAAAAAAGCAAATAAGTTATAATGCACCCAACAAGTAGAACGCCATAGATTAAAGAATTGCAGTAAATACCTTCAATACAGGTTTGAATATCTACCTTCATCTATTTTTCCAAATATAACTGAAATTGTCCATTAAGACTGTTGAAATCTAATCAGAAAAGTTGAAAATAGTATAATAATAGTTATTTGGGACTGTTTGTACCGTAAAAATATGAAATATTTGCTTGCATCCACTTTATGAATTTAATTTATTTTGATTTATTTGGAGCCACATCCCCAAAAGCAAAAATGTTTCTTTTAAGAGAAAACTTCAAATTATGACTTTGTAATATTACAAACCATTACCAGTAACATAATTGCTTAATCCAGGAAACAGGTTACTCCTGTGTCAAATCCTATGGGAATAAAAGTTTTCACTAGTCAATGGATTATTCATACAAATAAAATTGGAAGCCACATTAATGGGTTCAATTATTTCTTAATGCTTCTATCATGCTTCACAATCTCACTTAAACTTGTTCATTTCCGGCCACGTCATAAGTAATCTCACTCTGTGGAGTTTTCTTGATACCTTTACCCGCAACACAATACCAATTTACGACTCTAAAGCGGTCGCATATAAAACCCCTTCAGCAATCATTAATACCACTGGGAATCGATTCAGGTCTTTCAATGAAATTAGATCGTGCAAGTGTGTATTTAAGCACATTAAATGTTGGCATTAAACGTCCTGTTAAAGATGCTACTTTTATTCTAAGGGAGAAGCTTCCGGGCAAAGATTTATGATGTCTGAATGTTTGAACGGGACAAAACATAAATAACCCAAAAAGATTAAGCTCTCTACACATTTACTCTAACTCACAATGTAACACATAAAATTAATTTGTTGGAAATCCTGTCTCTTCCTTTTCCTTAAGACCAAATTATATTTAAAAAATTTCTGAGTCTGAGAAAGAATTATTTGCCTCGTCGTCCTTAACTGTGGAAGTTGTCACATTTTCTGAAGTGAAGTGTTTAAAGTGCCCCTCTCCCCCGCTAATTCCTTTTCTTCTTGCCTATTTTCTATAATTCTTTTTTTAATTTCTTGAGGAATTGGGGGTCTATTTTTAATTGAACTATATTTAAAAATCATATGTTTTGTTAAAAGAATAATGTGATTTAACAGTTGTTCTTCTCCCGCATTGGATCTTTTTTTATCCCGATATGAATTTCTTGCCAGTGCAGATTTTTTAACGCTGATAAAGCAAAATGGTCACCGCAGTCCTTCTAAATATTTGCTACCTTTTCGCAGGTAAAAACAGATGTTCATAGGTTCATAGTGTGGTTATTATTTTCCGATATGAAAATTTTGCTACCGATGCAACTACTAGTACTACGTGACAATTTATAATATTAAACGGTTAGAAGTGAATAACCATGCACTCCTTCGATGCCTCAATGCCGAGGTCGGCTAGTTAATTATTGTCCAAAAGGAGAAGTGTCTGTCATTAAAAAAAGGAATTTAATCAACATGTAATCTAGAATTGAATAATGGATGGGCTTAAGTAATGAATAAACATGTTGCGGTTATTTTCCTCTCGTAATACGCATTCACACGAGTCAGGCCTTCATCGCTCCTTTTATTTCCAAATTAATTAAAGCATCCAACGAACCGTTGTTCATCAATAGTGTGCGAGTGTCAGATAGTTTGCCATTAAAATGTGATCTATAGTCCTTACCTCATGCAGTAGTATTAAATTTACTTCTGTTTTTTTTTGTCTGAATAAACGGAGAGTGCTTAAATGCAACATTTCTGACAAGATCATGATGATAACAAAATACTTATCATCAGTTAGATTCTTTCCGGTACGTTTTCCTCTTTCAGTATCCATGAGGAGCTCTTGCACAACTCATTTGATTAAATACACTCTGTCGTACGTGTATTCACCACTCCCAGGCCAAATAGATAAACACTGAAAAAAGATGATCATCTTTTTTTTCTTGTCATAATTACATCATGATAACTATTGACCGTGAAAGGTGTAAAACCATTATTTCAATGTATCATTAAATTGATTATAATCGGATATAACCGATCCCTATGAGCATTTAATTTTAAATTTCAACACATAAATGCGTCCCTATTTCCTCTTCTGAGCCATTAAGAAGGTCTCCCTGGCCTATTTTTCTTGAGGTATAATGCTTTCTCGAGAGAGAGGTGTATGGTTTTAAATCGTCTGTCTAAAACTTGTAGGTTAGTAAACTTTAGTACACAAACACTTACACTGACACCGCACCTGCGTTACAGTCTCATTGGAAAGTGCCTGTTATTAGTTAGATATACATGTACCAACACTTAAACTGACACCTTACTCTAACACCGGACCTTTACTAAATACACTCTAAACTTTAGTACACAAACACTTACACTGACACCGCACCTGCGTTACAGTCTCATTGGAAAGTGCCTGTTGTTATTAGTTAGATATACAAACACTAATACACGGACACCTTACTCTAACACCGGACCTTTACTGAATACACTCTGTTAATAGTCCCGCTGAAAAGTACATTGCAGACGACCATTAAACGTGTTTCGAGCTCTGTTGGCGCCCTTTGGGGTAAGTAGGTGACAAGTTTAATAGTAATATTCTGTGCAGATGCATCGCCTGGGGGTAGTTAATAACGGTCGCAGTTTCTGACAATCACACTTTGCCTTATTCTTGATGTTTGTTCGCTTTTGGACGAAGGGGAAAACAGGTAGCGAGCATGGTAAGAAAAAAATAAAAGAGAGATAAATAAGGCATGGCATACGTGTGCGATAGAGAGAGAGAGAGAGAGAAAGAGAGAGAGAGAGAGGGAGGGAGGTGGAAAGAGAGAGAGAGAGAAGGAGAGAGAAGGATAGAAATAGATGTAGAGAGTGAGAGACTGTAGATATGAGATAACTTTTCTAGTAAGAGAGGATAGAGATACAGAAGAAGCATATTCTAGCTAGTCGAGCAATTGTATCCTGCTTTGTATGGAAATGTCAAGACATCTTGACACTCGGTGACAGTGGAGTCCAAACCAGGACAAGGGAAGATTTTGACACAACTAGGAAGAGTTTTCGAGGCCTCGATAACCTGATAAAACTAGACCAGGTATGACCAAGAAGACTGAATTTCTTACGAAAAAGAAACAAAATATCAAGTGAGAGAGAGAGAGAGAGAGAGAGAGGTAGAATGAAGTAGTGAATTCGTGAATGAAGGTAAGACGTGTATGTTTTTCTTTACGAACACTGCAAACACGCTGATATTCGAACACTGTCTTTGTCTTTTTTCTCTCTGTAGATTTAAACAAAATATAGGTTAATACGATTAACTGAGTATTACCGACAACAAGATACATTGTAGCTCTGTCTTCCCCTACAGAATTATATTTTCTACATTTTGTTTGATAACGGAAAATAAATCTCATATAACCCCCTATACCTGTCCTTATCTTTCTTTGACAACAAAAATTCAACCGTTATCTGGAGTTTATCAAATATTCAGTGGAAAACGCTTAAAGTTTATACCATGTTTATTTATGTGATTCTATCGCGGATTTGCTCCAAAAATGTGAAATCTAAACAATCCATTTAACCGTTGTTTTTTTTCTCGATGAGGACGGGGTTTTCTCGAGGTCCAATAGGAGTACTGGTTTTTCTTTTAATCTACTTTTCGTAAAGAAACCCACAGGCCTATAAGTGTCTCAACAAATATCTTATTTTTACTTTATCAAATAACCAGTGGAAAACGCCTTAAGACAATGTGACAATGTGATTCTCTTGTGGATTGGCTCAAGAACGCTTGTATGCATTTTACATCGAACGAACTATGGACAAAAGTATAATAATTCACTAAGTAACCGTTTTTTTTTCCTCGAAGTAGGACGGGGTTCCTCGAGATCCCATAGGAGTACTGGTTTTTCTCTTAATATACTTTTCGTATAGAAACCCACAGGCCTATAAGTGTCTCAAACAAAATCCTATCTTCACGAATACATAGACAATTTCTATCGACGTCAAAATATAAGCTACAATCGATACAAAGATCAAAATTATAAATCATAAAGTGGGTCATGATAACAAAAAGTTGTTAAACAATACAAAAATATATGCTATAGGCATGATAGGCGAGACGAGGATCGTAATTGGTGGCACAGAAAAGGGGAAAAAATAAGTAAAGAGAAGAACATCAACTTCTAGAGGTAATAGCGACACGCAATGTTAAAGGATTATAAGAGAGAAATATCTGGATACAATGTATATATGTATACATATTTATCTTTTACATCCTAATATTTTTGTCGCTTTTTATTTTGCGTTTATGGCACAATTCCTACCAGAAATCACTGTGAAAGAAAGAAAATAGCTACTCATTGAGAGAAAACGGGATGGGAGGTAACGATAGGAAGAAGTAAGGGATAGGTTTCTTTGAAGAGCGAGGGGTAGTGATTATGGAGGGAAAGAGGGGGGAGAGACGGAAAGTAATATAGTGACCATAAGAGACAGACAGAGAGGGAGAACACGAGAGAGACAGAGAGAATGAGAGTCCGAGAGGGATAGAAAGGGAGACAGAAAGTCGAGGAGAGGAAAAGGAAGAGAGAGAGAGAGACAGAGAGAGAGGTGGGTGTGGGATGGGTCCGTGGACGACGTCAACTACATAAGTCAGAGAGATCAGAAGACAGAGACAAATAGAGCATGAAGAGACAGAGGCATAAAACCCATGGATCAGTGGTTGAAGAAGATGGCCCTTTCCTCCTAGATATCTCGTCAAATTCATGATCACGCACCCGGCCGTAAACAATCCGTTAGAGAACACGACACAGATTTTCTGCCCTGAAATTTACCCGAGTGCCTCGGCTCAAGTACAGTCTTAAAGGGCCGCGTCAAGCAATGATGAATCAGTGAGAGGGTAGGATGCGACAAAGACACATCGGGTAGTCAAGGCGATGCGTCAAAGACGACGTTAGCTATCACATTAAGACAGATGGAAGGACTTTCATAAAAGTGCGGTCATGGGTCAATACAATTAAAATTAGAAAGATGGGTAGACAAAAAAGTAGGAATTTCAACAAAATCGTTACCATTTGCGCACGGAGATTGAGGAAAGTGCACAGGTTGAGGAAAGTTCTTTTCTCTATTTCTTTTCTTCTTTTTTTTTAGAAAGAAAGGTTTGGTATTATGTATGTGTAATGCTGTGGGTAGATGTGTTCACATAAATGATGGAGAGAGATATAGATAGAGATAGAGATTGAGAGAGAGAGAGAGAGAGAGAGAGAGAGAGAGAGAGATGGAAATGGGGGGGGGGGGAGGGAAAGATTTGTTTGTGTATCTGAAACAGGTCAGGAGAATGTTAATGTCTACGGATATCTATATAAACGAATAATTACTAAAATGATGATATTAAGAAGGTTGGTGCAAATTTTTTTTCAATGGCCCCCTCATTTAAAAAATACATACACAGAATGACAAGAAGAAAGAAGGATAAAAAAGCGAGTCACAAGATGCTAACTTACTTATCGCTCTTCCAAAAGTATAACATTCTTATTGAATTTAAAACTACAAAAGAAGTAACTCGTGCTTAAACATGCAGCGCCTTGGGTCTGGGCGATAACTTTCACATGATTCTCAGAATGACCAATATTTATTAGTGGGTTTGTTGTAGTTAGTGATCTATCTTTCCTTTTTTAAGCCATGGAAAGGATCCATCGTATCGTTTAAAGGCCCGGATACAAAAGTACTACTTCAAGTATGACAACGTCAATACATGGAGTTGTCCAGGTACTTTCCGCTTTCCCTCGGGGCCAGGGGGGGGGGGGGGGAGGGAGGGGGTTCGCCCCTTGTTTATCAATTTGTGGATACGCCACAGGCACGTAATGGCGAACAATCTGTTTCATAATCACGTGATATGGATATAGGAAAATAGTATAAAATGTAGGATGCCCTGTCAGACAGCAATAACTCTTCCAACCCAAAAAAGTCGTGTCAATCGTAAGCTGAAACGGACGAGGCGAGTACCCTCAGGGCAATTATGGGGTCAGTAGAAATTGCGGTTGGATAAAAAAAAGGATTTAAGACATACGGGACAAAAGGAATTCTTATTTCAAAGATGAGCATGATATCGGGTAACGATACCGTGTTTAGGGATAACCGGAGAAAATCTAAATTGATCTTTTTTCCAGGAAATTATTAGTTAGGACGAGTATAGACACAACTTCCTGAAAGTCACGGGCAATGATAAGCACAGACGAGAAACATATTTATACATACTTCGGGACTATTTAGTTCAGTTGGTCCGGATATATCGAGTTCCGGGGGGAGGGGAGGGGTGCTTCATAAAGATCGTAATAGAACTTATCTCTAAGTTGGACTTAACAATTATGAAAAGCCGTTAGCATATATGAAACATTTTGTAAAAGTTATTTTAGAAGGCATACAATGTTGTAATTTAATTATTCATATTTTCTATTATCAAGAAAATGTCACGTTCTTGATGTGAAATTTATAAATATATTTATTTTTGAATATATTTCATTTTAAGGCTACAAATGGCTTTCCATAATTTTCAAGTCCAACTTAGAGTTAAGTTCGACTATGAATCTTTGTGAAAAACCCCCTGATTTCATTTTTTTTCTTTGTTATATTTGTCAATCTTTTTCGTTAGGCAAATATCATAAAGTGTTATTTTGATTTGTGGTTGTGTAAATTGTGTTTAATTATTTGAAAATATAATAATTCGATGTCTTGGTTTGACTGTTCCTCGATAATCGTTTTGTGAATGAGTTATTAACATCGTGGTATCATATTAGATACAACATCGTGGTATAGAGGTTCATTCACTTGACTCTCAAGTCTCAATCCAAAGGTTGACGGTTCAAATCCAAGCCCGATACTAACGTCTTTTGGCACGACATTATGCCACAATTGCCACTCTCCATCCAGGTGTTAAATGGTTACCCGGTATGATTGAAAAGTTGTTGATGGTTTGCCCAGCAGTGTCAGGGCAGTTAAATGGCGCCTGGCTAAAATGCTCCATTGTGTGCGGTCAGGCAAGCCTAAATCCGATGACCATATCAATTATATCTGTCAAGCGCTTTTCAGAGACATCGCCGATTCCACTTCTCATCTTATCTATTTCAAATGTATAACTCTTCCAAATAGGCCTTCATTAGCCCAGGGCTCGTGTTGTAAAGTCATTTCTCGCACACACACACACACGCACACACGCACACTCACACGCGCACACACACAAGCACACAACGTTCCAAAGTGTGAAAATCAATTTAATAACTTCATTCAAGAGATTAAGTAATTTAACGGGGTCGATTGTTTTGCACATTTCAAGGGCAGACATCGATAGTGTATTCGATATCAATGAATATCATAGTGACGATTGTGAAGCTGCTAAAGTGTAACTTCACGCTATAGTGTAACCTAACGCCTAAGTAACTGAAAAAAAGTTCACTTCAGCGGATACGCCATATACACACTGATACACAGTGTAACCTTTATTGAGGTGCACACGCTAACCGTAATTTGTAGGGCAACACACGCGAACCATAATAGTGGCTCTGAAGGGACATCGCGAATCACAAACTTTCGGAAGTGAAATTCGTGATGAAAATACGCGACAAATCTCATATTTTGTCGCGATTTTTAAATCTATTTAGTTATCTTCTATTTCCTTTATCTCAGTGCTTTCTTTCTCTTTCTCTCTCTCCCTCTCTTTCTTAATATATCTCACTTCTATACCCCCCCCCAACCCCCCTCTCTCTCTCTCTCTTTCTCATCTCATTCTCTCTTTCTCTCGTTATCCTTCTCTCTCTTTCTCTATATCTTCCCCCGCCCTTTCTGTTTTTCTCTCTGTCTTCTCATCTCCTTCTTCCTTTTTCTTTCTATCTATTAATTGCTGTTTTGCTATAGCCGAGCTTTAAGGTCTTTCTACATTGTTGGAAGGCCCAACAATTTGATGGACACCAGGCTGATGGACACACTTAAGACACACTTCTGCATGGATTTTCAAAACATGTGTTTTGAAGACGAATATAGTGATGAAAGCACAAAATTAGGGTTTTCTGCGTACAACACAAAACCTAAATAAATTATTGGGCACTCCTTCGTTAAATGCGTCTTCAAACATAATTGTTTTATAAATCATTGCAGAAGTGTGTTAAATGACATCCTCTTTCACATCATTATATAATTTAACTGAAATTTTGCTATAAAATATTAAGACAATTTTGGGGTCCCAACACTAGAGGGGCTGTGTTTATAGTTCGTTCATTACATACATTCAAAAACATAAGGGAAAGCTCAATTTGATACGCTGACCGTTTTAAAACGTAGTATAAATTCAAACATCTTTGGTTCTAACCACCCACATGGCCACATGATTGTTTCATGGTGAAAGAATAATGTCTGTGAAAATGTCAGGTGATTAAAGCCCCTCTAAAGTTTTGGGAGCCCCACCAATTTCATGGCAAAGGTTCATTTAATGTCCTTTGGCAAGACATTGATCTACATTTGCTACTCTCCATCCAGGTGTTAAATGGGTACCCGGTAAGATGCGAAAGCTAATGTGCTTAGATAAGCAAGTGTGCGCTTGAAGAAAAAAATGACGCCTGGCTGAAAGTGTAACCTGCTGCTAAAGTGTAACCTGCTGCCAGGGGCGGCGCCACAGGGGGGGGGGCAGGGGTGCAGCTGCCCCCTATCATTTTGAAAAAAGGGAAGAGGAAGGGAAGGAGAAAGAAGAAAAGGAAAAGGAAAGAAAAGGAAAGAAGGAAAAAAAAGGAAAAGAAGGAGATTAAAAGAAAAGGAAGGGGACGAGAAGGAGAAAGGCCAGGAGAAAGAGAACTATAAATGTTAGATTTGACGTAAGGGAGGGCGGGGTGAAAAATATGGTGACACCCCCCCCCCCCTGCCTTCTTGTTCCTGCTAGTTGAACTTTAGACTTTTTAATTTTTAATTAGGCAAAATTATGCACCAAATCGAGCTATTTATGCATCAATTTAAAAAAAATCTTAAACTCTGAGGGGGGTACATCCCTCTCACACCCCCCCTCCTTCGTTGTACGCCCATTCGCCCCCCTCCCCTAACAAAATAACCTGCTGCTAAAGTGTAACCTGCTGCTAAAGTATAACCTGCTGCTAAAGTTTAACCTGCTGCTATAGTATAACCTGCTGCTAAAGTATAACCTGCTGCTAAAGTGTAACCTGCTGCTAAAGTATAACCTGCTGCTAAAGTATAACCTGCTGCTAAAGTATAACCTGCCGCTAAAGTATAACCTGCTGCTAAAGTATAACCTGCTGCTAAAGTATAACCTGCTGCTAAAGTGTAACCTGCTGCTAAAGTATAACCTGCTGCTAAAGTATAACCTGCTGCTAAAGTGTAACCTGCTGCTAAAGTATAACCTGCCGCTAAAGTGTAACCTGCTGCTGGATTGAGTTTGGTATCACCATGATCACAGCTTTCATTATCATCATCTCCCACTGGAAGCTGATGACCCTTACTTACAAAGATAAGGAGCAGGCACCAAAATAGCAATATGTTGATGCTAGATTTCATATTGATAACGGTATTAATCCCATTTCCATGAAATGTAGAAAAACCATTTAAAACTGGATGAGCAGATGAGTAACTGTGATGTAGATGCTGGACATAGTGTGGTGACGCAATATGACGGTCAGTCTCTAGATCTCATAACGCGTGCTTAGCGCCTAGCCTCACCTCAGCTAGCTCCACACACGCACGCGCGCCGGCATCACGAACGCTGCCGCCGGGCGCGAGCCCGTTCGCTGAAGTGAACTTCTTTTTCAGAAACTTAGGCGGCAGGTTACACTTTAGCGGAGTTTTCACTTTAGCAGCTTAACAGACGATCTCATTAATTTGTTTGTGCATTGAATCGGTTGGTGTCCAGTCAAGGTTGCGTAAGCGTTTTACGGAAGCGTTATAATTTCTTTCGCAAGAACTGTTTACTAATGATTATATCAGATAATTTGTGGACCGCGTCGCCATCAATCGACATGCTATATTATTCGAATTCTTTGTTAACTTAGTTTGGTTTTTAAGTTTGACATCAACTGAGCCGTAGCGAACCAAATTGGTTGGTCAATTTAGGATTCTCATACTTACAGGGATGTTAGCTGTTGAAAATGATCTGTTGAGATCTGAAATAATAATTGCATAGTAACAAATATAGGCCTAACCAATATAATAAGTTTTTAAAAGATAACTTCTTAGAATATCAAGCAGCGATTTGCTAAACGTAAAGATTTGTACAGTGTAGGGAGACATGGAAAAAGAAAATACTCGCTTAGAGATACAGGCTACGCTGCAGGTTATATCGAAGAATCATTGAATAAATCACAGTCAGTATAGCATCACATGAGCCAACCCTGAGGACATCTGTAATTCTTGCACAACGCCCCTCTGAAAACTAAGAACATATTTAACATGGCACCACCACGAACCTTGCAGAAAATAATATTGTCAACAAGTGTTGTGTTGACTTAGGTTATGTGCAAGTGCATCTTGATGACGTTTTTCTATACGTTTGAAACCCCCGTCCGTGATGAGGCATTCACTTTCATTAATCTGAAAGGGATATGTTGTTTTTGATATCCAAACTTAATCTTCTCTCAAATTGTAAATTAATATTGATGTTGGTCCTGTTAGGCTTGTTGACGTTGTTGATGTTTGTCGTGTTCATGTGTATGTCCGTTTTACTTGTCTGAAAAGTCTGCTTGAAAACACATTAGCATGTTTAAATCTTGTTTACGAATAACCCTGTTTCGTAATTTTGTAGGTCCGTGTTCTGCCTCTTAATATCAAGCGATGATAGAATTATTCATGTTTTGTTTTTTTAATCTAATGATATCTGTTTTCTCTCTATTTTGGGGGATAGGGTTGACTTCCATTACCACTTTGGCATGATTGCGGACCTAAAAAGTTATGGTTTCAAAATATGCTGCCAATTATAGCCTGACATCTTCAAACAAAACTTTAAAGAAAGAAAATCCTGAAAACGATGTTTATCTGTCGGCAAAAATGGACAGAAGATGAACAAGTGATTTGACATCCATGCCCATTGCACACGAAGCGTCATTCTCATCGCGTTATTACATGTGGAGGACATTAGTTAATAGATCAGTAAAACAAGGCAATGTTCACACTGTTGTATTCAATATTCTCAGACGCAGTCCTGCGTCAGATGCCTTGCGCGCCACGGGTAAAACTTGTCTCTTTTCGGTCATAAGTTGAATGAGGTGTTTATAACAGAGAATAAACAGCGATCGAATTTCATGCTAACTCAAGCAAGGGCATGAAATGCAATGTGTTTATAAAAGCTCAATTAAGTGGTCGATTGCAACAATTTCCCACAGTCATGACTATTCAACATTTTCGATAAGAAAAACAAATTGTAAGCAGCATTTTCCCCTCCAGGTGCTCTTTTCTAGCGCAATTGGCGATCAAATTGCTTTAAATGGGGAAAACAAATGATATCAAGCGTCAGAGTACCAACAATAGTTGAAGAGGAAGACAGCCACCTGTTGAAAAGAAAGCTATATTATTATCGATTTCCCCCACTAAATTGGAAGGAATTTTCAAGGTAGATTTTGTGATTTTACACATAGGAGAGTAGTGTATTTTCTCGAGACACCTACTATATGTAACCGTTTGGATGTACCTTACGAAAAGATGATGTTAGGGAGTTACTATAAGAATGTGTTGACAAAAGAAAAATTGGATACAGGGAAGTGAGTTGAATGGGAGTTTTTAGCACAATTCACTAAACCTATCGTAGGTAATGTTTAAAATGAGATACCTAAGATATTATCCAAGATTTTAATAGCATTTAATTCATGATAACACACACACACCCTCACACGCACACCCACCTACACACACATAAGGTAAACAATTTTCGTTTCATAATGATAAATATGGGACGGGGTATTGGATAAATTACAAAAAGCAGAAGTGGACCGAGTACGGTACCTTTACTGCAACCATGATGCTGTAATGAACATGGTAACGTTACAGAATAGATACCAAAACCAGAAGTCAGGGAAAAAGAATAGAAGGAAATGGATATGGAACAAAAAACAGATATATGAGTAGAATTTTGATTAAAACACGGTGTAGGGAGTATGTTCGATTACTCAAAAAATATTGCAGTGAAATGTTAACATTTGTTTGTGTACAGCTTTGAGTACCATTACGTAGAATAGATTACTATCGAGATTGGTGATATTGAAAGTGAGACAAATGATTCAATTTGAGGGGGAGATTATCGTAATGCAAACGTAGGCGGATGACTCTATTCGTAAGTAAATGTAGATGGTTAAAATGTAGCAAATAAGGAGGATGATCTTGTTTTTGTACGATTGTATTTTTTAAAACGGATGTTGGTTTTTGTCCTATCGTGACTTCAATTACCATTTTCTTCCGTTTACTGATGAAAACAATAAAATTCAAGCAAATATCATTCTTCAGATTACATTTAGCTTATTAAAAAAAAATTATACTGCATAAATAACAATTGAATCATACGCATTGTTTTCTTAGGAAATTTAGGTATATTCATATTTCCATCATTATAAATTATCAATTTGAAGACGAAAACATATCGCAGTCACGTAACTCTGAAGGTGTTTACGTCAGATCATTGCAAGCTAAAAAGATATCGAATCGCCATAACCTCTCATTTAAAGAAAAAGATAACAAACTGTGTCCTTCCGGAAGAAGCGGGAAATCTCAAAAGTGACGATAGGTTATTTGAAGACACTCGGGTCGTTTTTATTAAATTACAGCAACAATCACTCTGTTCTTGGACGGCACAATTGGGTATTCATTAGCCGCATCAAACTATGGACATGGTATACATTTGTGATGAACGGAACGTACAGAATTACAGGAAATGGTAGGCGGTGAAGTATGTTAGTGAATAGGGGCGGGTCCAGGATTTTATAAGTGGGAGGGGCACCGAATTATGAAAATCTTAGGAGGGAAACCGAAGTAAGCACACTTTCATTTGATCCTCTACTCAAAAGCCTTCTAAAAAGTAAAAAAATAAATGATTAGGGAATAAATACATATAAAAAATAGCCAAATATATAAATAAATAAATAGATACACAAACAAAAACAAATAAATAAAAAAATAAATACATGTGATATGTTATCAAAGATTTAGGTATCCCTTGGGTCGCATTTTGTGTGTGTGTTCTTAAATAATCTCATTTTGGGTTCAAAAGGGAGCTTGGGCTTATGCCCTCCCACCCCCCCCCCCCCCCTCTCCCTACCCCACATCAGCTAATGAGTGTTAATGAACCCTATTATTCTACTCCTCTGCATACAATTTGCCGATGGATTGTTTTCGGAAAAACCCGTTGTTTGTCATACCGGAGACTTTTTTGATGTTATCAAATTGATCAGCTTCCTGGTGTAAAACTGCTCGTTTTTCTTAGATTTCTTTAAAATGAAAACATAGGAGGTGTCTGATTACCCGGGATTCTGCCGACCGCAGGAAATATCGGATACGGAGGGGATCGAGACAAATATTGACGAGAGTTTCTCGGCCGTGGCCATCTTGACAAGCAGACGCTGTCTACAACATCCTGCTCTGCACCCGACTTACATCCTAATGCTCTTCCTCCTCTTCATCATCCTTCTTCTCCTCCTTCTCTTCCTCCTTCTCTTCCTCCTTCAACCTCCTCCTATCCTCCTCTTTCTCCTACTCCTCTTCATCTTCCTTCTTCTCCTCCTCTTCCTCCTTTCTCCTCCTCATATTATCTTCTCTTCCTCCTCCTCTCCTCCTCTCCTCCTCTTTCTCCTATTACCCTTCATCCTTCTCTTTCTCCTCGTCCCCTTCATCTACCTCCTCATATTCTCCCACCTCCTCTCTCCTCCTCTTCCTATTTCTCCGTCCTCCTTGTGTTTTATTCTCTTCCTTCTCATCCTCCCCTTCTCTACTAATATTTAGCACTGCCCTTATCTCTATATCGCTTATTCCCTTGTCTAGTCGTTTTTTCTTACTGCTTCTTCCTCTCCCCTTTCTCTCCCATCTATTTTGTTTATCCTCTCTCCCTCTAAATACTTTCCCAGTTTTTGTTCTTCCTCTGCCTCTCCGCGTTTTATTTCTTCATCGCTATCGCTCTGTCACCTCATTTTTCTCAATTCCCACCATATTTCTATATATCGCCTTTCCTGTTTTTCTCTGCTGCTTTTCAACTTCTTCTTCGCCCCACCCCCCCCCCCCCCCTCTCTATACCTCCCTCTCTCTCCCTCCATCTCTCTCTCTCTCTCTCTCCTCTCTCTCTCTCTCTCTCTCTCTCAAACACATACACTCTCTCTCTCACACACACACACACACACACACACACACACACACACATAAAAACACACTCTCTTTCTTCCAGCTCTCTGTCTCTCTTGCCCAAAACTGAGAAAAAATACTTTACCCTATTCATGTATTTTTGTTATCGTAATATATGACCATCACGCAAGCCACGAGCCATTAAACATCTATTCATAATCTCACCTCTTCTCCTTTACCTCTTTCCATTTCCGCTTTCTTTGTATAGCCATCAATTCCTTTCTTTCTCATTCTCCTATCAATCAAACGGTCACATTTGAGTCTCTATATTCTAATGGTTTTGCATGGAGGGCGTTCTAAATGAACTACCTGTCTAACTGTGAAACAAAAAAGACGGGTTCGTGTTTCCATTTTAGAACGCAATAATTAAAAATAAGATTTTGACCTCGGTCCTAACAATATTCAAGGCACATGCAGAACTTCACGTGATTTTGAACGGATATTGCTTTTATTTTTTTTAAAGCCAAGATCTTTAAAGGTATTCAAAATTAAAACTTTTGCTATCTAATTAAATTAGAGATTAGTAAAACAAATAAAAAGGGGTATAACTTACAAAAATGCTACTCAATGAATTTGATTTGCTAAATTTACCTGTGTAAACAAATCTTCTCGTTTCCTCGGCATACAGAAGTGAACAATAAATATTTCATAAATTAGTGGATTTGCAAGCTTTTCTGTAAATGCTTGAGTCAAAGATGACCGATGGTAGAATAATGAAATAGTTTACAGGAAAAGTTGATTTTAAAAAAAATTGCATATTAATTCCTAAGAGGAAAGATAGGATTACGGAAAAATAATATCACATCTCTTCTGAGCGGCCGGTAAATCATAATAGAATTACCATGGAAGCGGTCTGCACTTGTATTATAAGTCTTAGAAAACGAGGATTGACGATACATACAATAATAAGAGAAATAAGACGGTGATTATTAACACGTCGATTTTGTTTTCTGAAAGTCTATTTCCTGTTGAATATTTTTTTCTTAGACCTAGCATCATTGAAAAGCGTTCTGGTCATTATTTTTTGTTTACCACATGTATGATCTGATGGAGTATACATAACACGATCCCTGAAGTGACACTATTCCGTTCGTTTCCTCCTTGAAATTGCTTCTAACACGCTTATTTCTTTCACATGCCATCTGTATGTGTTTTCTTTTTAATCACTACTATCCTTCCTCGTCTTTTCGTTTCATCTTTTCTCCCTCCTCCACAGTTGTTTGCACAGTGCCATGTCGGGGGCTCAGCCATCGAGAGGGCTTTGCATACAGGGGATGGGACACTGGCATTACTATAGGTCAATGAAACAAGACCATCGATTACATGGAGGGATTGGGATTCTATCACCTGTTTTACACCATTTTGTCCTCTCTCTTTCTTTCTTTCTTCCCTCTCTCTCTCTCTCTCTCTTCACTTATTTCACATTCGTTTGGTTTTTTCCACCATTCGACCGGGGAGGGGCACATGCCCCCGTACACCCTGTAGCCACGCCACTGTTTATGCAATCCATCACACTTAAAAAAGCTTCTCAACACTATTTGAAGGTCGTGTGAGTCGGCCCAGATGCTACAAAATAGGTCTTCCGCGAATTGAGATCGCAGGTGTTTGCCCTCATTACACCGTAACACCGTTGTCTGACATGAACAAAAATATAATGAGCATTAATGAAGATCATAGGAAAGAAAGACGGCATTACCCTAAGCAGAGGGAGGGGAGGGGACCATGATATTTTGAAAGGAGGGGGGGGGGGTAGTTCCAATGATTTGTCAGGTTTCGTTCTGAGTCTTGTCTCGTAACAATTGACACTTAATGGCAAATATTTTAAGTTAAATACAGTATCCTACATTGTATTTTCAAAGGGGTAACGAACGACTCGCGCGCACCCCCTAAATACAACACTCACATGAGGCCTAAAAAAGAAGGATGTCGTAGTGCCCTTTGCTACCGACCCAAAAATCTTTAAAATGCGATCTGCTTTTAATTTTTTTACCATTTTTTAGAAGAAAAAAATGTGTTAAAGCATTCAAAAATGAGAAATATAGCCCCAAAGTGGGAATTTAAAAAAAAGGTAAACCATAACTAAATATATTCAAAGAAAAAGAAACCCTGTATTAAACTATATGAGCAAACGATAATATTACTATTAACTGAGTAATCATTGAATTCTCATTGAAAACTCCCCCCCCCCCCCCCCCCCAACATCATTTCAGTACTTGAGCAATGAGCAGTGGATTTTAATTTCCTGATTATTTTTGTATCTTGCTAAAAATCCCTCAAGTGTTTCATGGGAATTATTTAACCACCAATTGATAGCAGATGAATTACATGAATTATTGATTGCAATGAAACTGCATTTTACACAGAAAAAGGAGAATATTGAAAAATACTGACATCTTGGCAGATCGTGTGACTATAATTCAATTTAAATACATATTTGCTACGCTAAAACATGATAGTCATACCTCTCTGGTGAAAGAGATACATGTTTAATGAATAACAATTGAATTAAATTCAGCCTTTTTTGGAAATGTTACCCGCTCCTCCTCAGAGAAAACTACGATCAGGTTGGTTGCGAAGAAAACGGATGTTTTAGAGTTGGAACAACCATGCGTCATGATGTTAACACAATGATGCTCCCACGTTTTTATTCATTTATTTTATTTATTTATTTATTCGTCTTTTTTTCGTAGGGTGGCTCCATTAGTAGTTTTTGCAAAATAGTATTTCAAGTCATCGACCAACTCGCAATCTCCGTTCATCTTCAAAGTATCCACTCACGCCCTTAGTTACATCTACCAAAACATAATTATGGGCACCGTGTTTTCCAGTATGCCATACCATAACTATTGAACAAAGTCTCTAAAATTGATGTTTCTTCCACTACATTAGTTTACATCTTTTTCGATCATATCAGTCTTACTAATCATAAAGTAAACATGTGAATTGTGTAATTGATTTGATAATTGTAAGTGATAAATGGTCAAAGCTCAATATTGTTCATGTCGTTCCTCATTTTTTTTTCTCTCTTTCTCTCTCTCTCTCTCTCTCTCTCTCTCTCTATCTCTCTCTTTCCCATTCTCTCTCGTATACAAGGGCATAGAGACAATATGCGCTATATTAGAATTGAAGATTATTATTATTATTATTATGTTTCACAGGATGCAATTAATGGCCGTTGCACACGAGGCGTCCCTTGTACTGACTTAGGGCTACGTCAAAGATTGGCGCTTCATTGACGCATCACGTGAGAGTAATTGAGTACAAAAAAGAGTGAATGCAATGTGTACAGTGTAAACATTACAATGACATACTGGCGTACTGGACAATTGTCTTCACGGACCCGATTAGCATAGATAATAACCCAATGGAAGTGACGCCTTGTTAGCACCTGTCCAGACATATAAGATATCGCAGTATTTCAAAGTTGGCGCTAAAGAGAGTTGAGATGGATGTCTAAACAAAATGGTATTGCTTAAATGGTGAAAATCAGCTAGAAGACACTATAACGCTCATTTTAAACAGAAAAGGAGGGCATGTGCCATTTTGCAAATAAAATTTGCTCATTGATTCTGACGGTCATATTCAAAGTTCACCTCTTCATTAAAATGTTTGCACCCATGGCGTCAAACAGTCGCTGCTACTCGCCATTTCTAGAACACAAAAGTCATGGCCCAATTCTTACTCCCGGTGAATACATGCCGTCCTAAGTAACCCAAATAAGGTCAATATTTCCTAACCTAGATACCTAAACTGGTTCTTTATTATAAGAAAACAATTCCGCCCTCCTGACCGGATATCGGAGGATAAGATGGAATCATATTTAATTTGTCTTTCGCTGAATCGAGAGGTGGCTCGAAATGAATTTTTGGACGCCATTTTTCATTTTTGAACTCTGAAAACTGAGGAGGAAGAAGGTGTATATTTAAACTGCTCTGAGTGGAATTGAAGAAGATTCTTTTTACGCTTTTTGGTAGGAGAGTCGATTTCTTTATTCATTCATCTCTATTTTGTCACCCAATGACTCTTGGTGCTGTTTATTTTTTTACCCTTTTCCCCATATCTTAACGATTTTCCCTCTCTGACGTCCATGTTTTTGCTTATTTTCTCTTAAAATACATCAACCTTGCTATTCATATACTATTAACATCAAAGGCCTATCGAGATATTGACAAACAGTGGTATAAGATCAAATTTACTAGACTGCCTCCTTATCCTCAAGTGACAGGATGGAAGACTTTCCTCCCCCCCCCCCCAGAACAAGTCGTTTCAGGTGGTCTGAACGCATCACGGAATTTCCAAGACGATTCCTATATTTATTCCTAAGATGTATCCGCCATAGGCCTACATGTCAGGGATATCATTTCCAAATGTTGGAGCGCCAGTAGCGGCGGCGTGATGGACATAATTATAGAAAACCACAATTATCATTGTCATTATCTATTATCACAAATTAAGATAGAATTAAATATGAATTAATTTTCTCTCTCCTTCTCTCTCTCTCCCCCTCTCTCTCTGTCTCTCTCTATTGTTTCACTCTCTTTCTCTCTCTTTTTCTCTTCTGTCTCTGCTATCACCATATACATTTCGTCCTATCAGCTTGCTACGTCTCTACTTGGTTCACCCTAATTAATTTTCTCGATGTCGTGCAAAGTCTCAGAACAAACACATTTTATGAAAGGCCGTATATTTGCTCAGTTATCGACCTTCCAACGAAACGAGCAATTCCGCCTTCAAATGATACAAAAAGAAGGCTACCTGTGAAACCCTTAAAGACTGGATGTTATGTGTCTCTTCTCATTTTCTGTGAAAAGTTAATCTAGCCGTGTGAAAAGATGAACATAGCACCTCATTTCGTAGCTGACAGTATAATTACAAATATATTATGGCTATTAAAGCGGAAGATTGGCTCTCAAAGGTGACATGCGTTTTAATTTATAATTATTTTAATCAGTGGATCGACGCCCATGCACAGACCCGTTGCATGCTTCTTTACCCCCCCCCCCCCCCCCCCCACACACACACCGCCCCGCTATATATCCACACTTGTTCTGCCGCGCTTTGAAATCGCTGTTATTAGTTGTTAACTTTAGTTTTGACAGCGCGTCCACATAAAACGGATCAATCGAACCAGATAAGTTTACACATAAAAAATTCAAGCTCATGTATAGTCGTATTAAAGAGGGATAAGTTTACAGAAAAAGTGCTTTGTCCGGGGATAGAGATTCGAACCCGCACCCTCTCCAGTAAAATCACAATTTCGAATCACTATGGTGCTCAAATGTACACTATGGCCCGAATTCACAAAGCAAGGTTTGAGCTCAGACCAAGGTTTGAGCTCAAACCTCCTTTTGTTTCGCCAAACCTCCTTTTGTTATTTACAAACCTGGTTTGTAAATAACAAAGGGAGGTTTGGCGAAACAAAAGGAGGTTTGAGCTCAAACTTGGTCTGAGCTCAAACCTTGCTTTGTGAATTCGGGCCTATAAGCATGGTAAATAAATGCATTAAAAAAAAAACGATCTTTCGAAAATTCAAGCCATTAATTATCATTTAGACTGCCTGTTGACATCAACTAAGAAAATTACATCATGAAAAATGTTACATCTCCAAGCAGAAAAAAATTTTCACGATGAAAAGTTTGAAAGAATCTTTAGAATTCTCAATCATTTGTGGGGGTGGGGTTCTGAGTAGATAAAATATTTTAGAGCCCAAGGTTGGTTTTAATATGAATGGGTGAAAATGTTTTGTCAGGCTTAATAAAAAGGGCAAACATTGATCCGAAAACCTTAGCTGAGAAAACTTAGAAAAAGCTTGCATCAATGGAAAACCACTTTAAACATAAATCGATAACACTTTAGTTTTTAAAATATTTGAATTATGATTTGAAACGTAGGCAACGAATGGAAGACTTGAATATATCAAAGCTGTTTTTCTAAGCATCAGCTTTTATCTTTGCTCTGTGATTCTTGAAACGCTAGCTGAATGTCTCATGAGCTTAATGAAGGAGGCAGAGAGAAATTTACACAATTTAAAAGAGAATGTTGGGTTCTGGGCCCCGTTGCATAAAACCTACCATTGATGGTAACTTTGCCATCAATGGCAACTACCATGGTAACAGGGCTCAACAGCCAATCAAAATCAACCTTTGCCATTTGCTTTTAGACAGTTTTCTTTCACAAGGCATTCACTTGACCGGAACTCATTCTTCAACGCGCTTTTCATTGCGACCAAGGGGAGGTATTTATTGCTTCAAGGATATTGTGTATTCCTACAAAATGACATTTCATCAATGTAATATTTCATTTTTTCTTGTTTTCAGTAAACTCAGCTGATTTGAATTTCATAATATTCCCCAGTGGCATCTATAAAAATGATTATTTGATCAGCTAATTTCCGTTCTGAAAATTCTCTTTGTCAAGAATAGAATTTCATAACAATATATAATTTTTACTGCAGTTTGTTTACGTCATACTGCCATTGTGGACTCCTACAAAAGTAATTTTGTTATTGCCAATCAAATTAATGACAAGCAGCTCTAATATGACTACCTTCTTTCAAAATCCATTCATCGGAGGATAGATGTTTGATTGTTATCGTTGTACCATCATTTATATGACTAATTTCTTCTTCCTCTCGGGGTAGTTAAAAAAAGAAGGAAAATGTTATTCACTTATTACATACTAATCTTTTCAACCAAAATATAGTTAAGCATCCAGTCTATTTCGCATTTTCATCAGATGTCAATTATTAGAATAGTAAGTAACTACCTAATTAGTTTTGGCGGAATATTCATATGCGCATAAAAATAGCAAATTAATTTAATTATAGAACAATTTTAGATATACTCTCTCCTTCACACGGTGTTTCTTTATGGTGTATTGTTATTTGTTCGTTTGATTGCGTTAATGTGGTTTGTTTTCTAAAAGTTTATTACCAATCATCTATAATGTATTAGGGCAATTCTCTCTGCACGTTATTTACAATACTTGAGCAATTATGTTTGACAAATTAAAGTAATTATCGAACAGTTTCCCTCCCTTTGTCCAAAATATGTTGTCTTTCCTCAAGTGTTCTCTCAATCTTCACCTCTACCTCTGCCAATTTGTGTCATATCTCCGCAAGCCCCCCTTCCTCCAATTTTATTATTTTTGTTCTCTCTCCCCAAGTCAATTTTTTCATTCTCCCCAAATCACCCTTCTATTTCTTACCCATATCAACCTCTCGCTTCGCCCCTTCGCTCTCCATCCCATACCCTCTTTTCTCTCTCTCTCTCTCTCTCTCTCTCTCTCTCTCTCTCTCTCTCTCTCTCTCTCTTTCAAGTACGAATCGTTCTTGTTTAAAATTGTGTAACTCTCTACCTATTCCCTCCGTATTTACCCTTTATTTATCTTCCTTTCTATATCCTTACTGTCTTATTACTCTCCTGCTTTGCCCCTTTGCTATCCACCTCACCCTTCCCTCCCTCTCTCCTATCTCTCTCTCTCTCTCTCTGTCCATATGTCCATCTGTCCCCCCCCCCCCCCTCTCTCTCTCTCTCTCTCTCTCTCTCTCGCTCTCTCTTTCTCATCATTTCTCTCTCATCAATTCAGAACCCTTCCTCTCCATGTGCTGGGAACAATCAAGTTGAAGGCCATTTTCAGCATTCAAAACATTATGATCATAGTATTGATTGCGTTAACTTCAATACCGCCTCAAGGTGAAAATCTATTCTCGCAGGCCATGAAACGAGAATCAAATACCTTCCATTTTCCATCCAACTTTCTCACTTACCATTTTTCTCTCTCTTTGTCACATAAAGGTCATCTTTTTTCCTGAAGATGAAGCGCTCTTTGTGGGCCAGAAAACTAAAGGTCACTTGATAAAAAGTGGAGAAAAAGGTGGACATTTTCCCTCAGTCCTAACTCATCTTGCGAAAACATATCCTTTTTAGATAAATAGCTTGACATTTCTTAGATGAAAAGGATAAGTATGTGTCAGTATTTGTTTAAAATATCAATGCGTTTCGGGTGGAAACAAACGATGAAAGAAAAGAGTGCCGCTTTGAATTTTGATTTCAAGATTTAGGGGTGGAGTGAGCAAAGATCAAAAGTTAGAAAGTTGCGTCAAAGTGCTTCTTCATTCATCATTCCTAAGATCATCTCTCCTCTGATTTGTCAATGTGTATCTCTGTCTTTTTGTCTTGCTATAACATTTGGCTGATGAATTTGGTCGGATGATATGTGATGCATGAACAAGACCAAGGAAAAACGAAATAGACATATTACAGATATGAATGTTGTCTAGGAAAAATATATTACAAAAAAGCGCCTTCCCCATATTTGTTCCCATTTGCCGAGTTTCACGGTACAACCTTTAACAAGTTTGGAAGCAAAGAGGACACAATTAGGCCGAAGGGAAAGGCACATTCTGCCAACCGCCCCAACGCCAAGTTTTCACAACCGAAATTCAATCCAAGTTAGGAGGCCATAATATTATTTTTGCGTTCCATCTCCCCCTCTTGGTAAATAGATCGCTTCCTCTTTTGGGGGAACACGTTCTAGATATCAGGGCGTCATTTTGTGTTGCACGTTTCCTCGAGAAGTTCAAAAATGTGCGAGAACGAAAGAGAGATAGAGAGAGAGAGAGAAAGAGAGCCAGAGAAAGATAGAGAGAAAAGGGGGCAGACAGAGAAACACACAGAGTGGGAGAAGGAGAAATTTTGCAAATTGGGGACACACCGTTATAGCACTGCTTGTGGTCTGCTTATGATATTGCATTTGGAGAGAAACTCACTGAAATAAATTTAATGTTTCTCGTGCAGTTGGTGGGCTGTTTCGATCAGCAAAACATGAACAAACTAAAATGGGAACTTTCTGGAAATGTCATCCACAAGAAAGCAAAAAGCAACTAAAAACTAGGTGTTTTGCAGTGAGCACGTGCGGATAGCGACTACTGGCTCTATTTTGTTATTGCCCATTGTCTATAATGTTGCGCTTAAAAACCCGTATTAAGCGCCTAATAAATGTTATGTATTAGTATTTATTAATATTATAATTACAGTAATTATAGACAATGAGCAATAAAACAAATTAAAAAATTATACATATTTACCGAAATCTTTTGGCAGATATAATTCAACTCAGTCCTGAATATTGAGTACAAGTTTCATTTGATTTTTTTTCGTCATTATCATAGCTTAAGACCTCTCTTCTTCTTTGTTTCGCTTTGGGAGGGTTACCTCACACATATTCGTGTATTATTTAACCACAAAACAAATAACAAACAAAACAACAAGCTAACAAACAAACAATCAAACAGACAATCAGACAGAATTTACAGGAACATGATAGTTGGTTCGCGTCGTCTATGCTCCCTTAAATATCCGTATATAGATTAGAATTTCAAAAATGGCAAAGATACATAATTTATGGGCCGTCCGTCTGGCTTTCGTGCCAAGTGCGTCGTAAATAGGTTTTGACCCAAAAAACACAGATAAGACGGATAGCATAATATAAACACTCTGCTCTTAGTAAATCACTGGGTTACAGAGAATGTCGAATTCTGGTCATGCAATAAGATTGTAAAAAAACTGATAGCAATGTGGAAAGTTGATTATATAGTACATTTAGAAATTGGCGTACACCGGATGTTTCGGAATCAATATATTGATGACAAGCACGTTTACTGCAGATAGAAATTGGAGAATGAAATTGGAGAAAATTAACATTATTTCATAATTGTTTGCTCTAAACATTTTGGATCGGAACATAATAATCACATTCAGTTCTTGTATAGCGCATATCACATTAGATAGCGTCTCTATGCGCTTCCAAAGAGCTTTGGAGATTATTACCCTAGCTTTAGCTCCAGCAGCTGTTATCAGCACAGAGTGCATTTCAAGGAATAATCCTACCAGGTACCCATTTACCTCACCTGGGTCGAGTGTGGCAAACGTACTACATTAGTGTCTTGCCAAAGGACATTAGTGCCGCGACGGGACTCGAACCGCGGACCTTGTGATCCACAGTCTGGTGACATATCCACTCGACCGCAACACCTCTACGTCTGCAGACAGAGATGGTTATATGGGACTAACTAAACATGATGCTATGACTGTTTGGTCCAAAACTTTGGATAAGGACATAAAGTTATCGAACGGCTGTCACCGTAATCTACGAAAGATATGAACTTCTTATTAGATTATATAGGTATACACTACCAATACAAAAGTTTAATAACATACAGCAGAAAAGGAATAACAGACTTTTAACCCGTTTTTGTTAATGAAGATTTTAAATTAGGTTATTTCCACATTAAGTATTAGGGCCACCAGCAACTAAATATTACAACAATCTCCTGAATATTCCAACAAAATATTCCTGTATTTTGCGCATTTATACTATAAACAGGGCCACAAACATTGAGAGATTACACGAATCTCGTGAATATTCCTATGTATTCCGTAATATAGAAGTCTTCTTGACGGCTCCAGGAACGAAAGGAATACAAACAATGAAAGATAACACCAAAGCTTGTGAATAATCTTAATAGAATATTTCTCAGGAGAGGCTCGATATATCGCTCCAATCTCATCCCCCATCGATCAAAGTTGCACAAGGCGTACACACGTGAGTCATTACCGATATACATTTCACCACGGATATCGACGTCTTGCATCAATCGCTAAGCTCATTCCATGAAGAGATTTTTCTTTAAATCGTTAGCAGTTTTTTAATATTTATTCTGTCTTTACTTAAAAGCAAACTTTTTTTCATATTTTAGTTCTTGTAGTTCTTTAAGATTACGTAACAATAGGCCTACCACAGTTTACTGTTTATTTTCAAAACACGGTGTCCAGTCACAAATACATGTCTTGATTGTGTTGATAGATATTTAATGAGGCATATTCTACCTCGGGGTGTATGGCTTGGTAATTACTATCAAACGCAGTGGCGGATCCAGCCGGCGGGAAGAGGGGGGCCCAATCCGTGAGAAAATATTAGTTGCGACTCAGCCACCGGTGAATAAGCGGGGGGGGGGGGGGGGGGTAGGAGGCACTTTTTTTTGGTCCAATTTTCAGGGAATATTTTGCGCCGACTCAGTCAGGGGGGGGGGGGTGAGTGAGACCACTATTTTTGTTTTTTTCGACTAATTCGTGAGAATTTTTGTTGTTGTTGTTGTTGACCCGTCAGCCCCAAACTCCCGTGGATCCGCGCCTGCAGAGGATCCAAACGGCGTCAAGGGGGGGGGGGTAGCCAATCTAAATACAAAATTTAGTGCTGACTCAGCCGGCTGACTAAGCGGGGGGGGGGCGCTTTTGTTTTTTGTTTTATAAAGGTTAACTTTACGTTATTATCCTATTTTTTTATCGTTTTGGGGGCTAGGGGGGGGGGCGGGCCGGAATAATCGCTACGTGGATCCGCCCCTGATCAAACGTGTTACTATTAGCTCATTGCAGTCTTCTTCAATAATTGTGGCGAAATGAGTATGCCCCTCGCTCCACCTGCCGCATTCGGGCTAATTACTGGCGTTTCACTTGGTGATACACTTCACGCCTAAACGAGAACGGATCTACCGTATACGTGTATTGTATTCATACGTGTGAAAAGGGCCAGCAATGCGGTTGACATACCGCCTGAAACCCTTGAAGATAAAGTTGAGTACAGGTCATGCGTAACGTCATTAAAAAAGTACTAGCTATATAAGTTATTAAGAAAGGTTAGTTAATTAGTGCATTTATATAGGAGAGTTGTATACCATGGGGTTTCAAGTTAATTAAATATCGTAAGGAAATTACTCCAGGTTGCTGAAAATAGCGCGTTTGAAAAAGCACTGCACACAGAATATTATAATTTATATGAGACAAAATGCATAAGTGACGAATAAAATTTGATCAAAGTACTAAATAAATTTTGGTTTATTATTTGAAATTTCGGGCCGATTCAAGATTAAAGCTCAATTGACATTTATACTAAAATATTCTTTCTGAAACTGATAAATGAAAAATCTCGTATTACCTCTAAATTGAGCTCCTCTCTAAAAACAACCTCACCACGACTTTTTGGCCCCTTGGCACCTGTACCTGAGCGAAGCGATTCTCCGAGTACCCTTCCCGAGAAAGCCGCAGTGGGGATATCATACATCGACATCATACACCATGTCTATCACGAGCTCGTACGCGATGTTTGGAAGGGGTATTTCAAGTAATGAAAGCATAACAGCAAAACAGGCTCATCCTTTTCTTGATAAGATAAATGCCTGCAGATTTATCTCCCAAAGGCCGAATGTTGTAACATGGAAGAAAAGGTAATGTAAAACGGGAACGTATTAATTTCGCCCACCCCTCTAATTCCAATTTCGTCACTTTACAATTTGTTATCATTTATAAACATGGGAATTTTTTTCTACGGCAGTCGATTCTTGTTCGTCTCTGTGTCTTTCCTTTTTTTCTAATTATGCCCCCGCAACTAGTGAATGATAATGATTATCAAAGAGAAATTTTGACAGTTATTGCAATTATATGCATCTATTAGATATTTGTCGTTAGAATAGGATCTACGACGAACAAAAATAGCGAATCTTTATTCATGATTCTAAGCTCTCAAGTCACCATTTTGATGAATTGTCTTTCTAACTCTGATTTCACCCGTCCTATTTATACGACAGGCAGCAACGCGAATCGTATAAAAGATCTATGTAAATTACTTCACGAGCCCCCCCCCCCCCCCATTCACTCTCCCTTTTTCTCTCTCTCTCTCTCTTCTCTCCTCTCTCTCTCTCTCTCTCTCTCTCTCTATATATATATATATATATATATCTATATATATATCTGTCTACCTCTCTTTTTTCGTGTCAGTCTGTCTCTACCTCACTTTCTCTCTCTCTCTCTATCTTTCTCTCTCTTTCTCTTATTCAATGTGTCTCCCTCTATATCACTTTGTCTCTCCGTTCTCCCTCTTTCCCCCGCTAATACCCATCATTCTACATTTACATCATCAACATAGTCCTAAACAAAAAACGCCTACAGTCCGCCACATGCCAAACATAACACCTCTGGCATGTTTTTAAACGGGTCATAAACAACTCCATAACAGCGCTCTAGCTTTGTGGCCCTTGCTGACAACATGCAGACAATGCCAGCACTTGCATTCTTTCCCTGATTGAAGATTTGACAACACCGTTCTTCGAGGATGTGACATCCATCTAATTGAGGTGATATTCAAAGAAATCTCGGTGGATGATTTTGGCAAGATTTTATAAGGGGAATTTTTTTTATTTACGCGGAAGGATGATTTAATGGGTGATATGCGAGCTCAAGAACAGGGTCTACAACTGCTTCGTGATCTGGGTTTAAATCCAATATCGAGTTCTAGGAATAAGAACGCATAAACAAAAACACGATCCAATAATTCAGATTGGTTGGTTAGAATCAATATTTTTTACTTTCAGGGAATGTAATTCGACCCCCCCCCCCCCCTTGCTCATATAGTTGGTCAAACAAATACTTTATTATATTAAACATCGACTTTTATACACTCTGACAATTTAAATGCTGTTTTTAGCACTTGGAGGGCTATTTAGGGACAATATTGAGACAATATATCATTCAATTTATTTGAAGTCGACAAAAATCATTATAACGTGTATTTTCTTCAAACAAAGTGTAAATGATATGCAAAATGTCATAGATTTTTAGGTGCAAATTCATTGACCTCGTTGATTCCCTTGGCTGAGCACTTGTTTTTAGCATCCATTTCTACTGCACCGCAAAAGCTTTTGTCAGATATGGCACTTTAGGTGGTAACAGTTAGCATGACGATAGACGCAAAAGCTCAGTTGGTAGAGCAGTGGTCTCGCAATCCGGTGACCCGGGTTCGAAACCAAGTCGATGCGTTATTGCCCTTTGGTAAGGCATTATCTTCATTACCAGGTTCCTCGGAGAGGATTTCAAGCCCGTCGGTCCTCAGGTTGCTTACTAACAAGCATATATTCTTTCTTAGCAGTTAGGTAAAATAACCACTACTACTTACATGGTAACTCCTGACGCAGCACCTGTTTTTCTAGTACTTCATTTTTTTGGTGTACTAAAAATGCATTGTTCAAAGATAACCTAGAACCAAGATTGTTTTTATTCCTGCCAGAATACACTCGACAAAGGTAGCTTCTACGTTGCACAATCAGATTGCACAATGATACATAAAATAATCCTTTGAACCGGTCTAAGATAATGCATATCACAGTAGGAGAGTCCAATACAAATACACATGGTTGACAATCCAATAAGTAACATTTAGTTTAAAACTTCCACCAACCTTACAACTAGAATGCAAGCTTCTGTCCTCTCCTGTGGAATTCTTACTGAGTATCTTGCTGTCTGCAGACTTGAGGAGCAGGAAGAATACTATACAAGAGAGATTGAAAGAATATAAAATAGTGCTTAGTTTAAATAGCAAGGCTCATTTGTGTATTGAAGAACGCGCCCTTAATACTAAACATAACATTGGATGGGATGGTCCAAATATAATAAGGTGACCATCGTTTTTTTTTAAACACATTGCTAGCAAAGGAAAGTGAGAAACAAAAACGGTTTGGAATACAAAGATTAATCGTTGACTGAATAGAGATTATGGTTCTATTCTGTTACCTATCGGTGCCCTGTGATCTCGAGGCAGCATAGAGCAGAAAACTGGGCAAGAGAATTATTTCACTGGGCGGCAGGAGTGGAGGAGAGGTTGCCTGTATTATGGACTTTTAGATTTGCACGACGAGAACGTGGACTGCTATGTGTGACATCCTTCTTAGGCAATGTGACGTCCTTTTAAGGCACTGCAGGTTTAAAGCACTGCCGGCCAGTGCCTCAAAAGGGCGTCACATTGCCTTAAAAGGATGGTAGTGCTTTAAAAAGACGTCACATTGCCTTAAAAGGATGTCACACGTGGCAGTCCACGTTCCCGTCGTGCAAATCTTAAAGTCCCTAATGCCATCTTGCGGTTAGCTTAAAGGCCCACTGCACTACTTGTAGCTACTTGCGCCCTCTTTATAACAAACAATGCCTAATCGGTGACCATTGGTCCCCCATGATCCTCTTTTTCTTATGTTATTTGAGAGCTGAGTTGATGAGATAACCACCTGTCCAGTGACCTTGCAGGCTGGTCTAATCTCTCCTTTACACTACTACTGATAAGCTTTAAACAAGTTATGATCACATGCAGGCAACGAAACGTATTCAGTATCGAAATGCATCTTATCAAGTTCAACACTATTCCTTGTATAATGAAACATTGTTTAAAGGTTTTAAGTTAGGTATTTATGTTGTGGATGCAAACATGAGTGCTGTACATAGGTATTTAATGAGACAACTTCGAACAAAAGGCCAGTGAAGAAATTGAAATGTACTCGTTTTTATACGGTCATGTTTCTTTGAGCGATGGCATTGGAAATATTGGCTTTGTTAACATCGGCGGAGGTTTAAACTGTAAATTTATGAAACCTCGACGTTATATGAACAACGAACCACTATAACGACGGGGCCGCATCAACGAGTATTCAAAGTTAACTAAAAGCCGGGTAAGCATTCATTTTATAAAACCGGTAACCTCGAAGTTAATTGCGTCCGCACGGCACATAAACATCGAGTGAGGACCCCCCCCCCCCCCCCCCACCCCACCCCATCTCTTCTGCTGCTCGAAGTTATCCCCAAGACGTCTCGTGGTTTATGTAACTTCGAGTAAACTTAAAGTTTCATAACCACCAGTGCGTCCACACGGTCCCTTTAATACTACAAGCTAACTTCAAAGCTTAAAACAACGATATAAACTTAAAGTTCATGGACAGTCGTGCGAACCGAACTATTTTTACTACATTGCCAGCGGCTTTTGAAAAAGTAGACAAAAAGTGTTTGAAATTAGGTTTGGATGGAAATCCGTCTCTTGACGTCCCGAGTTAAACGAGGTCTCCAAACCGATTTTTGTAAATCTCAGGCGATATAATTTACAACAACAGAGAGGCATGAAACCTTTTTTGAAATGGAGGGTTTGCAGTAGGACCACAAATGCTCATAATTTGGCAAATAAGAATAAGAAAACAAGGCGGAAACTAACCAAAAAAAAGAGTATTCATATTTTGTAATTTGTTAAAATGACACTAAAAAGAAAAAGTCAATATTTACTGACATAAATTTTGAACAGGACAAGTAAATTTCCTTTGTAGAAAGAATAACCACCTGAATGTCCGATTTGTATTTGGATTCATTTTTTTTTTGGTGACGGGAGGAGGAGGAGGGGGGGGGGGGCAAAATGGCGCTCAAATTCTGTCTTTATATTACCCAAACGAGAGTTTATTGCTTTTGGAATTGTTCAGTAAAGAAAGAAAATAAAATAACATGCAAATGAATAGTTTTCGTAACTATTCCATACCATGATGTATATATGAACTCTAAGGTCGGGGGCTTCTTGGTCATCCCTAGTGTCACCCCATGCATGTTGACAGTTTGGACGTCATATTAAATGTGGAATAAATTTTCCATTGAGAAGACACTATAAACATGTGATGTCCATGAACATATTATGGCTTAATTTACTTTTATATACAAATCTCTCTCTCTCTCTCTCTCTCTCTTTCCATTCGCTTTACTTTCTTCTTGATGTTAACAAGTTCTTAATTTCTCTGTTCTCCCCCCCCCCCCCTCCTTGGACCTTTATTTCCCCTTCTCTTTCTGTTGTCCCCGCCTTCTCTCTCCCCCCCCCTCTCTCTCTCTCTCTTTCTCTCTCCAACTCCCTCTATTTGTTCCCTCATCGTGTATGCCTTTCTAGCGCGCTCTCTCTTTGTATGTATTCTTGAGATTGATACTGAGATTGAAAAGGTTTTATTAATTGCACTTCGCAGCCAGATGGCTGAATTATGAACAATTTACATTGGCAATAATACAATGTGGTTTGACATTCTCACAAAGTATAATATACAGTATATAACAAAATTCATAACAAAATTCATAACCAACATGACTAAGGCAATAACAGGCAAATTAAGTCAGGTTTTAATATATTTTGTGACCCCCACTCTCTTTATCTCTCCCTCCTTTCCCTCCCCCGTGTGCCTTTCTTAGTTGCTCTTTCCATTTGCCACCCCTCTCTCTCTGTCTCTACCTCCCCAAATGTCAACAGTTTTATCACTTTGACGAGGACCTAATTAATTTGAAAATTTACGACATTTTTCTCCCCCGCCGAGACCAGACTATCAAACTCGTCTCGGTCTCGATTGAGAGATTGCAACAGATGCCCTTCCATTAATATGTGTCCCCCTTGGCTCTTATAAGTTCATTGGTTAAACACACTTTTGAAATGATAATCACGGTCTCAGTACCACCTTTTTTTAAAGCTCTTTTTCGCCGATATCTCTCTCTTGCCTGTTTTCATCAGCTTGAGTTTGCCCAATAACCCACTATTTAAACTATTCCGATCGCAAATTAATTTGTGTCTTTATCAGCCTGCAGATTTAATTAGCGGGATATTTGGTGGACAAACTATCCCGAGAAATATTGGTCTTGTTTCCAAAATATCTCGCTATTTGGGAAATAGCGGGCTAATTTGCGCCCGTTCGAGCTAGTTTGTGATGAGCGTGTATATCGGTCTGGTGAAAACGCAATTTCGAGCTTCGGGATAATTTCCCGAGTCTGAAAATAGCGGGTTATTTGGCAAACTCGAGCTGATGATGACAGATCACACCTCTTTGATAAATATTACCTCACTGCTCCTGCGTGGTAAAACCTTCAACAGATTAAAATACCAATCAGGATCTCTCTTACCCTCTTTTCAAATTCTATTTTTACTTCGTAATTTTGCACGTGACTGTTAATGAAAGTAACGTTTCAATAAATGGATATCAATATCGTTGAGAGAAGCAAAGATAACCTGAATTATATACGGAATTAGGTCGTTATAAGAAAGCATACCGAAGTAAAGCGAAAATATCGTAGATTGTGTCTTTAAGCGCGAATCTGAAGGGTGACGACGTTGGAATAAGAGTACTAAAAAGGCGAGGTACTACTAAGAAATATTCAGAAATGTCTAAATATAAATGTATTTGGAAATTAATTGAGACATTGACAACTTTCAACATGAATAAAGAATACAGTTTGAGATGCTGTGCTTCCAAGTTAAAGAGAGGGGTTAGGAAAGGGAGATGTCGTGACCCAATACCTCTGTGATTGGTTCGCGCGTGTAAGAACGTAGGGTGAAAATCAACGCAAAGACACCCTTCTCCTCTCACCCTCGACACTCTCATGTTTACACCCACACAACATCACGCACCGCCCACACACACACCCGGACATCCAGCCCCTCACGATCTCCAGCACACACGCCGTGACAGAACGCCTTCCACAGAAGTACAGGGTTGTCCCGAAAATATACCGAGCTGTTGAGTACTGGTCGTGCGATCAAAATTTGAAAGCAACTGTGTGGAAGCAATATGAATAGGTTGATGGGCGGTACATACGAATTAATTTATATACTGAAGTATTTTTGGGAATGAATACTATAAAACGAAATTGACTCAACCCTGCTGAAAATATAATGTATACTGCACACATAAATGGGTACATATGGGACCAAACAAACATTCGGCAGCAGCAGTGACAGTCTGATCCTAAAATTTCAGCTATTTCTCGTAAAAGGCGTTAAAGAGCAATCCTTTTTGGTGGACATTATTTTCTAGGATGGTATTATTCCAAACTGGTATACGTAGAATGAGATAGCTCTAGGATTATTTCACCTTTACTAGATCCAAACCTTCAACCCTATCCATATAGTACGGGTATAGGATGATCTTCCCACTTTAATACATAACAATGAATCTAAAACCCAGCTTTTCAAAGGGTACACAATAATAAAATTGTGCATACCATACTAAACAAATAATTGTTATGAACATTTGAAATGCCAGATCGACAATCGCGCTATTACGGGGTGACAAATAACCTATGGGATAGCGAAACCGCGAGTTTCAATCCATCATGTTTATGTCCAAAACAACTGTTGCCATCAATTCAAAATGAGGTCATGTTATTGGTGGCATGCGTTCATCTATTCCCGGTAGATTCTACCCTAAAAGAACATTCTCCATTTCGGGTACTAAGGCAAACAGAAATATAGCAGAAACTTTTTTTTTTTAAGTGTTCCTTTATTCATTTAAAAAAAAGCCAAAGGCTTTGTAATATGAATGTAAACAGTTGTAATAAGCAATTGCTTCCGTTGTAGATTCGATAGCGCCTAGCGGTATCACATAGACCGTTGATAAATCCGATAACAATCGATATTCGGCTCCCACGTCTGCTACAGACATGAAAAAGGTTAAATGGTGGTATGGTTACGGCTTGCAGGATCACTGGTTTTGTATTGTGTTTTTGATATCTGATTTGTAGCGAATTTCTGAGAGTCCATGTATACTGTTTGGGTGACATTAATTTATTCAAGCTGTATTCATTTTGCATAAAATAGATATCAACTTATCGTACGGGAAAAATTGGTATTGAGAAAAGAAATAAGGACGGACATACTCATACTCATAATAATCCACAATATTGTCGCCATTTTCTCTTACGGACGGATAGCTAAATAAGTTAAATGTATCCTCTGGCAAAAAATTACGTGAAGGAGCTTGTTCTATTTCATCCTTGTTTGTTATTCTCTCAATTCCTCCATTCTAACTCTCTTACCTTCTCGCCCATACTCTCCCGCTTGTTTCATCCCTTACCTCTCTCAGATTTGAATTTGTTCTACTCTCTTCCCTCTTTACAAATTCCCCATTCTATCCCTTTCTCCCCATCTCACCTTTTCTCTCTCATCCATTTCTCGCACTCTTTACCATTTGATCCCCCTTATTCCCTCTCTAATCTACGATATAACGCCCCTCTCTCCTCATACCATGTCTGTCTCTCTTTTTTCTCTCTTATAATAGCCTCTGTGCAATCATAATGTCACGTGTTACCTCGTCCCTACCCTCTCTCTGTCTCTGTCTCTCTCTCTCTCTGTCTGTGTGTGTGTGTGTGTCTCTCTCACTCTGTCTCTCACTCTGTCTCTCCTCCTCTATCTCTCTGTCCCCACATCCCCCTCTCTACCCCACCTCTCCCCCACTCTTTCTTTCGCCGTTACCCCTGTGTGGTATTACTGAAGATTTCGATCACAAAGTTAGACACTTGACACGATACCGTAATTATCGATTCCCGCGCGCCCGCTCATTTCCCCCATCTATCGATACGCTACCGTCTGCGTAAGACAGCGTGACTTTGATACACCGAACACATAATGGCGCCGGGTAATTCAAGTCCATTAACCCGAATGCACCCATCGGCAGCTACCCTACCCCATCTCAAAACAATACACGGGTTAACGAACGGGCTCAAGGCTTCGGGAGTTGGCGTGGAAGAAATTAAAGGAACTCAACGAAGTTAAGTTGAGTTCAGTTTCTGTGTTTAAAAGAAACTCGTCGTAGGTCATTCTAAATGTTGCCATACTTGTCTATTTAGATATTCGTTGCTTTGGCCACCAACATCTAATGATCTGAATTTGAAAAAAGGCATTTAACACACATTCTATATATGAGTCTACATGACGTGTTAACAGGGGGTATACCTACTTGATTTCTTGTCTGTGTTCTTTCATTACTGAATTTTATCTTGTATTTTCTATCAAAATATTCGGCAGATATTTTTGACATTCTGTGTTCTTGTTACGGATTCTCTGTTGATTTGTTCGTCAACTCGTACCTCTTTAAAGACCATGGCAGGTCATGCTTTGTAGACGCTAGAGCTAGATATATTCAACTCAGTAAATATTATATCTTGTAAAAGCTAGCTATGAAACGTGCTGAATTTGACAGATGCGTGCTGCTCTCATGAATTGCAAAGTTAAAACGATTTGTCTATTTCATCATATTTGCTTCTGATTTCATGAATAGAATCCGTTATAAACACCCGAGGGTGTATATAATATTAAAATACAAAGTTTTTATAATAAATGAATACTACGCCTTGATCAATAAAGCATGAGGACAGTGAAATAAAATATGGTCTCATCGCTCATTACTTCAGTAACGAAGTATCGATGTGTTACCAGTCCCGAGGGATACACACTTTTATAACATTTGAAACTCTTCATAAGAAAAATTAAGGAGAATCTTGTAGGAATGAGAGGTCTTAAACTGATTCTTATAATCTTTATTAAATTCTTTCTAGGGGTGGTGGAGCAATTTCCAAAGTGGGGAAGGGGAGGACCAAAATCACTTTATGGGGGGAAAAAGGAACACCTTATACAAAGGGACCCAAACCCCCCCTCCCTTCCCCCATCCAGGAGCACCGCGTCTGGTTCTGTCCTCGGACAAACGCTATAATTGAGTTCGTTTAAAAAACAAAGATGTCAACTCTCTCCACCGGCGCCTAGATGATGACCCTTAGGGCCACATTGGAATCTTTGTAAATTTACAGGGAGGAGATTCCGGTCACTTGGTCATAAATCGTTACCGACGAATAAGAGGAGCTTTACGTGTGATCTCCGTCACATTATTGATGGATGATTCCAGACAGGAAAGCTTGAGGGAGAAATTTCGCAGTACATCGTCCGGTAAATTAGTAATAGGCTTAATGTACCAGCACCGCCAAGTGTGTAACTGGGTGAGAAAAGATACATAATTAAAAACCTTAAAGGCTACGCAAAGCACAAAGATGACTGGAGGTGTATGGTGCAGAGCCATGGTATGTTAAAATATGTAATCACATGGAGACATTGGTCATGAGTGATGAGGTTTTACTGTCGCTGAAGACGGTGGTTTGGTGTCTGTAAAGAATATGCTATACTAACACGAGTATTAAACAAGGGAATCGGGGTAAAAAATCAGGTATGTTAAAGTTAAACTAAACAAAGAAAAGCAATCAAACAGAGCCAAGAAAAATCACGACGAGGCAAGTGAAGACTCTACCTATTTTACTTCGTCTAATTCTACCTCAAGAACCACTGTTGCTGGTGCTGTTGCTACTTCTGCTTCTCCTACAATATTACCAATCATCCTCCTTCTCCTACTACTACTACTACTACTACTACTACTGCTACTACTATTATTATTATTACTACTACTGCTACTACCACCACCGCTACTATTACTACTACTACTACTACTACTACTACTACTACTACTACTACTACTACTACTACTACTACTACTACTACTACTACTCTTACTACTCATACTAATTCTACTATCATTACCACTACAAATGGTACTACTTCTACGACTACTACTTCTACTACTACTTCTACGACTACTACTTTTACTACTACTTCTACTACAACCACTAGTTGTACTATTGCAACTAATAATACGACTATCATTACTACTACATGTACTACTACCACTAGTAGTTCTACTACTACTTTCACTACTGCTGTTGCTACTAATACTGCTCATTATGCTAATACTACTACTCCTGCTTTTGCTAATAATACTAGTAGTAGGCATATTATCGCTATTATTACTATAGTGCTGATGCTGATGCCGTACTTGCTGCTGTTACTGGTGACACTACAAAGTTAACAACTACTCCTCACCCTCATAAGGCGTCACTTATGTATCATTTCTTGCACCCAGTCTCTAGATGCATTCCTATAAAGTGGTACTTTTATCACTGCTTTCACCTGTCTACTCTCAACATTTCTTTATTAAAGCTTTTAACACTTACAAGTACGCATGCGTCACATCGTCATCTAAGGTAGATGTAAAGATAGTTGGTCCTGTAAATTATATTTAGAACTGCTTTGGATAGTGGCTGTTAAGCATGTCTTACCGTTTATGATGCGAGACCAGTCTCAGGGTTTTGATGGCTCTATCTTGGTCTTGACATCGCCAAGACCTAATACTAAACGAATGGAATAACACGTTTTTATCCTGGTCCCCCCACCCCCCCCCCCCCCCCCCCCCCCCCCGCCAACCATTTCACGGGTACATCAGCATTCTAAATCCAATTGCATGGGTAATTGCATGTAAAGGAACATGCATTTTAGTTGGGTAAGAGTTCACACACTAATGGTTAAGGTGTACCCAAGTTTGGGGTAATAAAATGGGTAATCGTTATCCAATATTGGGTATTGTAAGATTTTACCCAAGAAACATGCACGTCACATCTTTAGCCAATGCAATATTGCATTATTTTACCAGACTTTTGTCTTGCTTTCTAAGAGTGCATCTATTGACGAGAATATCTTGCAAGTGTCATGGAAAATACTCACAGACATAAGACAGAGAAACCGAAAGAGAGATAGCAACTCTCTAGCAAGGCATGTAGTATTTTATTTATACCACACGTAAATATTTAGTGCGAATTTCCGGTCAGTTGCGTACAGGCATTGAACTGTCAGTAATAGATGTCAGTGTTCGTGTCAGATTTAGCACGCTTCCAGCTGAATTGATGAAAGTTGGTTTTCATCATATTATAATCATTATTAATAACACCAAACAGGAAGGACTAAGGTCAGGAATGAAGCGAATAAAAATTGATGGTACGAACTTTAGATAATATACCAGAGACACACATTACAAGGAGGGTTAACATGAAATATATATATGTATTATTATAGTCAAATGCAGTATATAGAGTTAGAGAGTGATAACACAAGGGAGAACGTTGATTCTGATATAATAACAGATTAAATGTACTATTAACTATATTTAAGTCACACGATTCGCTTGACTTGAGGGTGATAACGAAATGGTTAGTGAGTTTAGTAGCAATGAAATGAAATAAATCGAATGATTCCTTTTACGCTGCTGTCCTTTGCTCCTGTACAAGGGACCTTGACAATGAGCGAGATATATTGATCTTCTTTTTCTGATGCGCTACCCTTATCTTTACAGAGACATTATCAATACTTTAACCGAGGACGACTCTTAATGCTTATCTGCCGTAGTTTACAGGAGGGATTAGACCGCTCTGCAAGGTCACTGGACAGGTGGTTATCTCATCAACTCAGCTCTCAGTTAACATAAGAAAAAGAGGATCATGGGGGACCAATGGTCACCGATTAGGCATTGTTTGTTATATAGAGGGCGCAAGTAGCTACCAGTAGTGCAGTGGGCCTTTAAAATCAATCGCGAACCATGAATGCTTCATGAATGTAAACCAGATGACTAGAATTAAAGAGTAATCAATTGAGCTTATGGATAGATCGAGACGTACACTGTAGACAGAAAATCTGAATTGTAGATATTTATAACCGTGCACTCCGTCTAACTTCCAATGCCCGCACCATTTTACTTAATATCATGGTCATAGTATTACAGCAGAAGCGAGGACCATCCTCACTTATCAATAATCAATCGCTAGTTTGGGCACAGCTGCGAATGGCTCCTTCATCGAGACATTGTTTCTCTCTCTCGAAGCAATGGGAACGCATCCAAGAGTTGAAGAGCGTTTATTCAGCAGTGGCGTGAATAGATGACACCTAAACAAGAACCTTGACTGCTTGACTGTGAGTAAAGTGATTTGCTCTTAAAGCAATTCCCAGGCAAGCATATTGTTTAGCGTCCACTTTGTAAACGTATATTCTTATCGAGCTACAACAAAATGTGTAGCAATGGGAACGCTTTATCTTGCGCTAATATTTGTAAAGCGTGTTTGAAGGAGAGACGTGATTGGACGATGAGCTCATTCAGAAGCTTGGCTCCGAATAGATCAATTCACTTCGGAAAGATAACACATGGGTGTTCATACTGTCGAAAAGTCCACTTTCAGATTCACAGGGAGACATATATTTGTGGGAATAGAGACGTGAGTTGGTTTATTCGGAAGTGTGACTGCTGATCAACTCGATTCGTAAAATAGGGAAAACCTTGCGGTGGGGGGGGGGGGGGGGGGGGGGGGGGGAGGCTACCTAAAACACCAACTTCCGATTACTTCCTTACGGTAAGACTATAGGCATAGCGGATTGAGAAGTAGAGGCGTATTGATGGGCTTATTCAGAAGCTCGGCTGTGAATAAATCAATCAATTTCGGGAAACTAGACGAATATCCACCACGCGATGGGGTTTTCTTTCAATAAGCTTTGGATAGTGTTGTGGAAGTGGAGATAAGGACTGATGACGAGCTCATTTTAGGAACTTGACTCTGAATAGATCGTCTTGCTTTTGAAACAGAACCGTAACTGCGGGGGGTGGGGTGGGGTGGGCATACTTACCCCCCTCCCGTAGCAAAAATAAATAATTAAATAAACCTTCGAAGCCATAGGAAGTCACCTTTTTACAATAAGCTCTAGAAGACGTTGCGGATGCAGAAATCTGAATTAGTGACGAGTTCATTCAAACGCTTCACTTTGAATTGATCAATGCGCCTCGAAAAACTGGGGTAGGGGCGAGACACACACTATACAAACATTCCCTTTGTAAACAACAGACGTATTTCATTAAATCTGTAAATGCTATGCGGTGGTTTCAGGTTCAGGGACTAACTGAAGTTCACAATACACATGAAGAAATCAATAACGAGCAAATTAAGGTTTGTACTTTTCCTGGAAAGGGGCACATTATGCTAATGATGACATTAGGACACCAGAGTATTATCGGGGAGACACAAGACGTCCAAAAGAATAATTGTTATGAAGCAAAATGTAATATAGTATCTCACCTTTCTTGGTCTCTAAACGATGAAAATAAATTGTCATTCGTAAGGAGGAGGCAATTTGGAGAAACAAGAGGGCCTAATAGCCCCCCTCCCTCCTCCTAACCACCTGGTGTCATCGAAAATTTGTCAAATATCTGTTCGTATTATTAAATAAAATGAAGACTATAGCTGCCCGATCGGTCAATATTGTCTGACAAGTCTTTTTAATATGTAAAGGTGATCTATAAAACAAAAAATGACTCGAGGGGATGGGGAGAGAGGGGGCGATAAATTAAAGATTAGAGATGGATTGATAGGGATTAAAGGATAAAGAGTGGGAGCAAAGGGTGAGATAACACTGCATCCTTCTAGAATTGTGTGATATGCGTTTGCCATTGTTTTCCTTTATATTTTGATTCCCAATCACCAGTATTATATTTGTATACAATTAGGTTTATTAAGCATTCAGCATATTTATTATGCAGTTAGCATAAATTAATGCACTCCGGCTTTATCTGAATTTCTTACATTTAACAAATTTAAGTTACCGGAAAACCGTTTTTGAATTGACCTCATATTCATCTGCATAAACGTTTATATTTAAAAAGATGATAAGACACTTTTAAAATATATACTTTAATAAACTTCTTTCTCAAGCAAACAAATTTTGTTGTCGCACTTGAACATTTTACACAGCTCATTGAAACTCGAATTATGAATGTATTTATCATTACCACAGCACTTGCACTCTCTTGCTTTCTCCTCATTAACCCATCTTGTTTTTAAAACTAAAATTTCTATAAATGCCTTAACTACAGGAAAAAAAAGACTTATTGGTTTAATTTATATATTTTGTTTTGGGGAGACACCTGATCAAAGGGTTAATCATCTTCATCATCGTATTATTTTTTATGATAAGAACATTCATAGTTAAAAAGATAAGATTTACTGTAAAATTCCATCTTCATCAAGAAATTAGCTGTTCGTCATCGAAAGCTGATATTATTTAAGATCGAGTTAATATCATTAAAGATGTTAAAGGGAGAACGATTGGTCTGACACCCTAACAAATTAAATCTATTGGTCGGTATCGGAAGTTGTTATTTCCTCTTTACAGATCTTTTACTATATTGTTACCTGTTTTATTAAATCTCACTGGAATTTGGGACGATTTCAAGGAGCTTTATCAGTAAACAAAGAAAATGGGTGTTTCCCTTTCCTTTCTTCCTCCTTTTCTTTCCTCTCGTACGAGTACCCCTCGATCCCAATCACCTTTTTATCTTTCACATATTACTCATTTGTATCGATTTTATTGAGTCTCTTCCGCTTGTGTTTAAACCAGGCTATTCGGGAAATCAGAGCAAATCCATATTCTCAATTTTTGAAATATGAGCCATGAATTAAAGATATATGTCTCTCGTGGGATAACCAAGAGCATGCGTTAATCTTGAATTTTTCTTTTGTTAGATCAACGTGATCAAAACAGCTGGAAAATATGTCTTCCATCTTAAAGACAAGTGTAGTTTTAGTGGGTCACAAAATGGACAATGACAAAAACAGGACCGGACGTGAGTCATGAATAGAATAATAAGTTAAACACAAAAAAGGGTTAGGCCTATTTGTGGTGTTAGGAAACCTTTTAAGCATTCCAAGCGAGGATTATGATATATGGGCAATTAACAAAATAACCAGAAATGTTGGAAGGGATGGTACACTGCATGTATAATGGTTTTAAAAGTAATCTAATTTCACTATAATAGTAGACATAGGACATTGTTATTCTAGTCAGTTTATTAATATGTTCTGCTTATGACGCATAACAAAAACTCTTTTGGCGACATAGTTGGCATAAAAATAATAAACTTCTTCTTATCTCACACATTATTTTGTCAGACAAAGTCATGTTTTGTGTAACAATCTAACTTTATGTACTGTCTGTATCCAGGGCTAGGTATAGTGTATGTTGAGACTTTCGTTTTCGCATCAAGAGGTATTGGATCAGATACGGCAGCAGGGGGGTCATTCTTACATCGAAATAGAAAATAAAGAAGAAAAGACGAAAAAGACTGGGGTAGGAAAGAGGGAAGCGACATGAAAAGAGCATTATTATAAGCCTCTCCAGCACTCTACGCTCGTCAGATGACATTATTCTCTCGCATTTCATCCACTTCCCTTCGTGTAATAGGTGCACTTTCGCTTTATACCTGTGCACTCCTAAATGGATCCCCGATGCACCACTGTCTTTAGACGGTCAGCCCCTCTCATCAGCACCCTCTCCACCCTATCTACATTACTATATCCATACACACGTTCCCTCCCTTCGGCCACCTCTCTCCACTATCTCTTCCTTCTCTCTCCATCCCTATCTCAATATTTTCCTTCACTCGCTCCCTCTCTTTCTCTCCCTTACTCCCATTCACCCACACGCACACACACACGCACACACACGGGCGCGTGCACCCACCCACATACATACACACACTCTCTCTTTTTTATTTTCTCTTCCTCCCCTCCCTCAGTCTTTCTTTTTCCCCACCCCTCCGTCCCCCTATCTCCCATCTCTTTATGATCCCCCCTCCCCCAGCCCCTCCTCACCATCTCGCCTGTCTACGAGCGCGTTTATCTAGGCTTGCCACTAGATATGTACATATCGTACCCCACTATCGAACCCCACTATCATACCCCACTATACGATCGTGATTTGCGGGATGTCGCGTTTATCTACTCTTCACGATTCAAAATAAAGGCCTTGTGTCTGCCCAGCTGTTTTGACCCGGGAAGCAGACAGTTTCTCGGAGGTCAAATTCACACACATGCTTATACACAACACCTGTGTGTGTGGTCCTATTTGTATGTGACGTTCAAAACAGCTTTGCGTTTATCGACCTCTCAGAAACGTGATTCTGGCTGTATGTCACATACAAAACGCACCTTTTTGCGTCTTTTGATATGCCCATATCTAAAGACGTTTGAAAAAGGCTTTGCGTTTATCTACTTCTAAATTTGCCTGAAAGACGTTTGAGAAACCTGATTCTAGCCAAAAATTTCCTAGATAAACGCAACCTACGTTCCTCCTAACGTTGGTCATTAACCCGGCCACCGACCACATCACGACGCGGAGAAGGAGTTCACGGTTGGTGTACACTACACCATTAGCGTCGCAAATCACATCACGGGGGACCTCGGATCAATAGCAGATAGCACATAGCCTAAAAGCGTCCAGGATCACTTGGGGATGGTGATTCGAGATTAAGGTTAAGGCTCTCCCGGACCGAACACATGACAATGAGGGATGGTTGATGGTGGAAGGAATGGCGTGGTCAAATCTGAATCCGTTTGTTTTGATGTTCGCTTTAACGGGTTCATTGAAGACTGCACATGCACAGAACACATGATTTTAACTTCCTCTTAAAATTCCACAGAGGGCTGTTGTGAAGGATCACCTACCAAATACCAAGTATGCAAATATTCATGTCACACTTAGTACCAACAAAAGATCATTACGTTCTGTTATTGTTTTAGTTTTTATTGGCGTGTATCATTCATTTATGAATATTGTTTTAGTATTCATAGTCCTAGCTGCAGCAGTTTACACATATTTGTGATAAGAATTTCACACTCCGTTAATTACAGTTTTACACCTAGATGGAGAAGAAGGCGAAGACGTGTGACGTGCTGGAACGCGCTCCTCTGCCTCCTCCTCTCTCTTTCACTTTCTCTCATTTTCTCTTACCTGTATCTCTTTTTCTTCTTCTTCTCCCTCTTTTTCTCCATCTTCCCCCTTTCTTTAATTACATCTCTCCTTTTTGTTTCTTTCTAGCCGAATAAGCTTTTAACCCAGAATAGAATTAGAAACCCTGTCTCACGTAAACCACTTCATCCAAAAAGTTACAATAAGCAGACGTTCTCTGAACTACTTTTCTAGTGGAAGACCGAACAAAAAAAACCTAAACGATGAGCATTTCTCGGTGAAAAACACTTTTTAGAAAATAAACACCAGACGCAGGCAAGCTCAAAGAAGAAGATAAGGAGGGGGAGAGAGAAGGGGGACGTAACGAGAAAAAAGGTAGAGAAAGAGAGAGAGGGGGATGGGAAAGGGAGGGAGGAAGAAAGAGAGAGAGAGAGAGAGAGAGAGAGAGAGAGAGGGAGACAGGGAGAGACATGAAGATTTTTGTTTAAAGAAAGAAAGTCAGAAAGAGACATTAATGTTGAGTAAGAGTGAGAAGGGAGTTCTCGAGCGGGGCATGCAGTTGCTCTTTTATTTTATTGCTTTGTCACCCAACATTTGCTCCTGCAAAGCTTTTTCGGGGTTATATATTAGATATTAGATAAGAATTCGTGTTAGGGTAAGGGTAAGTAAATGATCTAGACCTGGAGGAAGTTAGAAATTCCCTGTATGTCAGATCCGCTGAGCAATAATTATCTCCGGAACATAAGTCATTGAACCTTTATTTCCCCCGTCACCTGCCTAACTCTCTCTCTCCCTCTCTCTCCCTCTCTCTCTCTCTCTCTCTCTCTCTCTCCCTCTCTTTCCCTTCCTCCCTCCCTCATCATGTTTACTGTGAGAAAACCTGCCAAAAGACCATCGTCACGTTTAACAATCGGCGATCCAACATTGCCCCAGCGACATATTCTTCAGGCTCTATCATGATGATAGTTACCTTTGAATTGCGCACGTATCGGTCCAGAGTATGCTCAAGGCGCCTACGAAGGATTATTATCCTTGCTCTGGACATCAAGGCGCTCAAAGTACTAAAGGAATAAACACTTCAATGTACCCGTTTTCTACTACGACTGGATTGAGAGTGGCAAATGTAGGTTAATGTCTTGCTAAAGGACATTAGTGCCGCGGCGGGACTTGAACCGCGAACCATGTGATTCACAGTTTGGTGACGTCTCCACTAAACCACGATACCTCTATTATTATATTTCACAAAGGATTTGGGATCTGGCATTTGTGTTCTGGTAATGTTTAGGGTAAGGGTTACGGATAGGAATAGATCTTGACCTACATGTAAATCAGGTTTGCAATTAAACATCGCTTAGTGCTAGATTATTATTTCGTTGCAATTAAGGAAGGAGCTGTCATCCATTCCACGAATTCAACAACTGATCATAATCATATCATACACCTCAATCAACAAATTTGAGCAGGAATAGTATATAGGGTAACTCTCTTCATATATATTTAGAAAAGTCTTGATTGCGGTCAAGTGACATCCGATCCAGAATAGGGCTGTATCATTGTGATGTCATGCTGGAGGTATATAGACATTTTCCGTGGAGAAATATATCGCCATGATAAAATGAGATGGATAAAAAAAAAAAGATAAATGAATGTCTAGGTTTTTGATTTAGGGTTTAGAAGGAGGTGATGCGGGGGCGACATCCCTTCCGCTTTCATTTTGTTTCGGTTATCAACTAATTCTGCATTTATGTTGGAGAAATGTAAAACTCTATTATTATGGACAAATGAATAAAAGAAGAGTAATGTTGAATAAAACTGTTTCAGAGTGCTCAATACAATTCATCTCTTGGGCTCACTTTAATAAGACCAATTCCAATGAAAGATGCTAAGTGCCGAAGCACGGAAAGGAATTTAATTAAGAGTTAAATTTACTAAGCCCTTGAAAGCTGATCTTCTATCACCGAGCAAATACTGACAATGTAATGATGAATTAGCAAACTACATGATATTACACACGCTGTATCGGTCACTTAGGATAGATAAAGCTACATAAGTGTCCAGTTGGGCATATCTATGTCGGTTTTGGTCTGCTAACTTCAGAAAATTAGTTGTTGTTTTCAAATTAGTGAGACAGTGGTTGGCCAATTAACATGATTGTCGAAGGAAATTGATTTGAAACAGGATGTATATACTTGTTTCCCTTTCACACCCACGCTAGACCCCTCCTCTATTTCTCTTTCTATTTCTTATTGTCACTTCTCTCCTCTCTCTCTCTTGTCCGATATATAACCCAAGTTTATCGCGTTTTCCAAACATGTCAGTCTCACTAAATATCGCTCTGTCCAGATTCAGTCTCTTATAGGCCGCTTCACTGTCTGTCTTCATGCCTATCTCTCTACCCCCTCCCCCCCCCCCTTCTCCCAATCTCACTCTTTCTCTCTCCTGATATGCGTCTCTTTACCGCTTTCATCAGCAACATAGTGCATCCACTCTGTACCCTCGTCCTACTCCTCCTCGTCTCCTGTTCCTGTTCTCCTCCTCCTCTTCCGAGTTACAAAATGTTTTCATCTGCATCGAGATCAGAGGGAAGGGGCCCAACTATTGCGTCACACCGCCTTCATTCTAATAGACTCGTCAATGGGAAAGGGGCATTATCAGGCGCGTACGCATGGGGGGGGGGGGGTGTTTGGGGGTTAAACACCCCCCTTTGGTATTTTTATGTGTATAAACCCCTTAAAAAGAACCGACCCCCCCCCCCTTTGTTTTTGTTTTTTGTTTTTAATAATAAAAAAAAAAAAAAAAAAAAATAATTCCCATGACTGACCTAAAAAAGGTGACCTTACCTCCCCCCCCCCCCCCCCAACGGAGCAAAATGTCAAATTTTCAAAATTCGAGACCAAAAAAAAAAAAACCACTAAAAAGAACAAACCCCCCCCCCCCCTTTGTTTTTTTTAATTTTTTTTTTAATAATAATTTAAAAAAAAAAAATTTCCCATGACTGACCTAAAAAAAAGTGTCCTCTTACCCCCCCCCCCCCCCCGCTTATTCAGCGGCTGGCTGAGTCGATGCGAAATTTTCGGCCCGATTTAAAAATGTTCAAACCCCCCCCCCCCCCCCCCCCCCCCCTTCAAAAAATCCTGCGTACGCGCCTGGGCATTTTACATGATGAAGCAAAACATCCGTTGACTAGCTTAGTCAAGGAGTATCCATGTTGCATTATAAAACGACAAAAGTAAGACAAACCAACAAAATTGGGGCCAACTAATTAATTGATGGTGAATAGCAGGGTCACTGTTTATACTTTATTGGGCCGCACTCCATTAGGTAATGCATATTATATCGGTTTTCCTATATTTTTGCCAGATTTTTTCTAGTTTTTTTAGCAGAAAGTATTTGCCAAGAGCTATTATCTATTATGGCAATTGTATTGTTAAATGTTTTGGGGTTACCTGTGCCTTAGAGGGAAGGCAATGTTAATTAAGATAAAGGAACCGATATGTAGGCGTTCCTCTTACGAAGATAAGAAAACATCTAAACCGTTCTGTTTATAGTATACCATGCCTAGCCATCTCAACAACAACCACAACATAATCAGTGCTCCTTTCACACAACAATCAGGGTGTAGCCTAGATCTAGGCACAGGGGGGAGGGGGGGTTGGCATTTTGTGGAGGATGAGGGGGCACTGATGTTGCTAAGAGGGTGAATGGAAAGGGAAATCTACAAGGAAACGGACTGCCGTGTGTATCATGGTGTATTCTAATTGTTACCGTTGTTCCACCTCTGTCGCTCCTTTTCTTTATGTCAACCTTACGAGAGGGGAGTGGGAAGGGGAAGGGGGGGGGGGCACATCTCCCCGCGCCCTTTCACTATGTCACTGGGAAGAAGTACCCGGTTCTTAATGTTTATCATACCTGACAAAGGTCAATAACAACATCAACAACAGAGCCCACTCACTCTTACCCCAAAATAGAAACCTATTCCATTTGCGACTTAGAACAATTACAGACATGACAGACGAGTGAAAGACGGGGAAACACAAATCACGAAAATTGTCTGGATGGTCGTCTAGGATGCCGAGTTTGCGTCAATGTGTATCATCCATCATGCATGCATGGCCCCCTAAACGAGCTCTTGCCTTAGGCTTGACTGCGGAGAAGGGCCATGGGGAGTAAGGATGCCCCTTAGACACCCCTGTGGCTTTCCCGGGTCAACTGCATAAAAGACAGATTTTGTTTAAATCCGTGGGGATTTTTTGTTGTTACTGAAATGCATTTATAAATGTTTAATGCGACCAGCATACAGAAATAGGCTGGAGCTTGTCTGTGTGTGCAAATCCGAACTTCTTAGGAAACAGAAAAAACGTGGAAACAGACGTCCTGTTTTCTGTAACGATTTACGGTATCTGAAAAAGGCAATTCTGCGGGGATACACACAAACTGTTTTCGTCTAATTTTCTCGATGGTTGTGTAGTGCTACGCAATCATTGTATATAAAATTGTGTTTATATTTGTTCACAAAATATATGAATGTATCGGACGATAAACAAAAAGATTAATTTGTGGCAATAAAATTAGTCATTGAAATATATTCTATAAGTTATAAAGACCACATCACTTCCCAAAATTGAGGTGGCGACTACCCATGTATAAAGTGACTGTTGCCCGAATGTCCGCTATTTCACAATTCTCGAGGGTGCAATATTTCCCCCCCCCCCCCCCCTCCCTCCGCCTTGTCCCACCATGGTGATCGGGTCTATACTTATTCGGTCACATCTTGCAAACCATGAACCATGCTAAAAGCCAATTGGAATACCTTTTCGCATCCATTCCCCTACTTCTCTCCTCCATCTCCCTTTTCTTTGCCAAGTTCCCTTGCACGGCGAAACCGATACTGCTCGCAAGCCATCCATCAAATAATGCCCTTCCAATCGAGTTCATCTTTTAGCTCGAAATTGGCGTGAAATTTGAAGATGAAAATGAGATCTTCGCTCATCTTCACAATGGCTCGAATGGGAAAAGAGGGAAAATCGAACCTGTCTATTTGAGATCCATTAAGGGCCTGTCCACATTGCTCTATCTCTGTTCTAGTCCGATGCTGCGCAAAGCAAGATTAACGCTATTTTTCTCGTTGTGCGCACATCTTGAGGATTGCACAGTCATAAAAGTCGGAGCGGTGGGGACGGCGTTGGTTAGGTAGTTCGGGAAGCAATGCGCGCTATTATTGCGAATACTAGTAACGCGAAGAACAAATGTCACGGAGTTATGCCAGATCTTTGCTGACGTTTTATTTTCAAGGCTTCGAGGGATAGTGTTTCCAAATGTTGACGCCTCCAAAGAAAAGATGAAAGTGAATATGTTTTGGGGAGAATAGTGATGGGATGAAGATGACACATATAACTAGAGTTAGAACAATCGGAGTGCATCGAGGAAATATAAAGAAAACCAAAGAACATCAATAAAAGTGGAAGATACGATTACATTTCGGAAACAAACACGAAGGGAGGCATAAGCAACAGAACTTTAAAGGAAAAGGAATGAAAGGGAAAGGACAAATTTACGTCTAGGGCCTCTCACAGCTTCACTATTTATCTGTGATGATAGTTATGAAGCGTCTTTTCCTGTAGGTTCGAAGACCTGATAATACTGTTACCCCTTTGTAGGCAAACAACGGTGAAAAGGCGCCAAGCAAGGCATGCAAAGGAATTCTCTCTATCTGGTATGCCTGATTAAAGGACTCCTCCCTCCTTATGATATACACAGGCATGGAGAAAGAGTTAATGAGCAAACACAGTCTTCACCCCACTCCCTCCCTGACACGTCTTGTACATAGGCCTTCTGGCTTAGCGTAGGTGTTGTAACCCCGACACCATTGTGTGGAGGCGAGGTGAAAGAAAGAGTATGTTCATACCATATTTTGTTCCTTAAGACCGGTCGTAAACAAAGCGTTACTACATAATGCTTTCAAACCTCTGAAGGCATTGATTAGTACATGCGCCAACGTCTCGACGCAATATCTGCTCTGTTCACTTTGTATTTACCGCATGTATGGTGCCACTCTCAAATGGCGCGAAAGGAGCCACGCGTCAATAAAATAACGCCTCGTGTGCAATGGGCATTAATGAAGCAGGAAGTTTCCCGAGTAAGTTGAGAAACTCGTGTTTTTTTTGTAGTTGAATTGGTAAGAAAAGCGCAGTTTGGACAGCAGAAAATAGAAGGCCAAGTCTGGTACAATCAGTGCTTCTCTTTTAGTCGTGAAGTTCTCAGTTTCTGAAGGGTACCTTCTGCCGTTGTACCTGCTGAATTTCCCGTCTTGCTCGTAATGTTTCATTAAACCTGACTAATACGAATTCAAGTAGGCCTATATGATTTTAGATACACAATCTGTGGAACTATTGCTTTAGGTCTTATCAAGAGGACTTGTCTGTCAAGGATGAAGACCATACCAAAGAGCACTAGCGCGTTGAGTTGGTTTTGAATCCAGGACCTCCCGATTACGACACCACAGCCCTACAATTCAGCCATCATGATCAAGTCAACGCCAACTAGAGTTCAAACTCAAACGGTCAAAAACAGAACAATCATTTATGGACCACTACAAGGTGGTTCAACATTGATATTTGTCTGCTAAGAGCTAGAAAAGTATATACTGATGTCCTTTAAAAGAGCCCAAGGCCCTTGTGGTTTCAACAGATGCGTGATGATTCAAGATGGCAATACATTTTGTGCCTAGGTCAACATCTTCATTCCTCGCTTCGTTCAAGAGAACAAACTCCATGGACCCTCCAGTTTTCCGAATTTAATTGGAAAGAAAAAAAAACTTGGTGTGGACTCGCCGAATAACTATCCACCCACTCAGAACACACAGAACGAGCAGAGACTCATCAGTATAGTGCTTATATAGCGCACCTTCGATGGAATGGACTGATGATTATTATGGAAGGCTATGTTTCACAGCGAGCAAAACAAAATAATGAGAATACTGACGTGCACAGAAAATAAAACAAGGACAAAGAAAAAGAGAATAGGGTTACAAGTATCATTTGGAGAAGGATGGGTATATGTCACTATTATTGTAAATCTAGCATTTCGACACGCCACGTATAATCGATATCTATAGATCTCTGGAATCTGTTAACAAAGTAATAAAATCCGGAGTACAAACCGAAGTGAACTAGAATCGTAATGATGATTGCTTCTCGCAGATCAACACTGTGCATGGAGAGAGAGAGAAAGAGAGAGAAAGAGAGAGAGAGAGAGAGAGAGAGAGAGAGAGAGAGAGAGAGAGAGAGAGAGAGAGAAGAGAGAGAGAGAGAGAGAGAGAGGTGTGAGGAAAGGGGTCGCTAAGAACATACATTGAGGGGTGGCCTGGAAGGGGGCAGGGTGAGCATTATTTTCTATTCGGTGGATGAAATACAAATAAACACAGGACCATTGATGCCAAGGGGCAAGAGGTAACCCTTTAGTTCACCAATGCAATCCATCTACAGGAATGAGGATAAAGATGTGTCGGGCAACAACACAAAATAATAGGAGATAGAGAGAGAGAGAGACTGGTAAAGCGGTCAAGATACGAATATATTCGAAGAATCTTCTCCAACGTAAATTTTGTAATTCGCATGAACCAAGAACATGATTATCTACCATGACCTGGCTCTTGTTAAGGCAAACGCCTATTAAAGAATCGATGAATAGACTTATTTTACTTATTTATGTCGTTTTCTTATTGAAAAATGAAATGATAAAAACATGGTAACTAAAATTAATTCCATCTAAACGGAATTGACTAGAAGCTAACTGATGGTATTAGAAATAACAAACCTTGGAAATAACAATAATCTGGATTAAATGGAACTTCATTCATCAAAAATGTTTAGAATTGAGCGCTATAAGAATATCACTTTATTTCAAGTCTCCAATACCACAACATATTTCATGTACGTCGGTAGGAAACACGAATTACCTTGGAAACACTTTGCCATGCAAACTTACACCATGATTTTTGCAGAGTGCTGATTGAGAGAAACAGAGGCAAACAAATACACGTTCGTACGTCATTCTTACATTCATGTGGTTGCACGTTACCTAAAAGACAATAGATAGAATTAAAAAATGAGTCAAAGCAACTACAAAAGTGTCGTGAATTGACATACGACACACACATGCTGTAGTTGAAAAGGTGAAAGATTAACGATATTGAACAGGTGATGTGTTCGGCGAGAGAGAGAACTTAACATTGGAATTGAAGTGTTATGATTTTGTATACTCACACGCTGGAATCAATGGAGACAAGACAAAAAACAACAACAGATGTACATGTAGTTCAAATTGATTGAACCCGATATTTTGCCACGCATATCGATCTCTGTATGGGTATTCTAAAGAACAAACATTAATAGTGACTCAATTTTGTATGTGCATATAATTTGGCGGCTATATATGCAATACATACAGTTTTCTTCAAAATATAAAATATACTCTTCACAATAGTATGATGACTAAAAATTAATGCATATTTCGGGGGTGACTCGTCGGATCAAAAACAATTTCATTTACATGTAGGAGACTATCCGGACTCATTGTTTGAATAATAACAGATGGAAAAAGAAAAAAAAAGATTCAAAGACTATCAATGCCTTAAGCTAGGTACAAGCTTTTCTATACCTGATAAATAATTTTAAAAAAACCTAACAAAAGCAATTAAGGTTTTCTGCCCCCCCCCCCATAAAAACAACAACAACAAAAAGGGACCCAGTGCCGTTGTTTAGAAACTCTGCAAGTTCCCTCATTGGATGGGATAAGAGCATTGACATATATTTTGACATGACCTAATTTTCCTGAGAGTTATACACGACCAAGGAGCTGTAAAAGGCACATCTTCTTAACACGACTTTGCGATATCAATGTGACCTTGACATTAGAAAGTACGAATGAAATTGCAAGAATGCCACGACATTACCAAATTATTCATAGATACTGTGAATTAAAAATTATTCTCATTTTTAGTGTAACGCCGTATCAGGTACTTGAGGGGAAATTTGTATAAAGATCAATTTGTTTATAAGTTTCACGAATAATACGTACAGAAACAAGATGCCTCCGTGAAAGAATTTTATAAGGAACCCAAAGACTTTGGAAATGTGCAATTATCTAAATTGATTGGTAGAAGGGTTGCCACGAGAAACACGAGGTAGCCGATGAAGAGAAGGTTGTGTTTACGCTTGACAGCTAGAAAACAAAACGTGTCGATGGCACTTAACCAAAGTAAAAATGCTCCAAGCTGTCTGAACCCATTATGTAGTTCCCCCCTTCATCTTTGTCTCTTTCCCTCCCTGTTTTCAATTTTCTTCGTGTGTCTATCTTTATCTACCCCCTCTTCATTTCCAAGTACCTTTAATACATATAGTACTTTCTATTAATCGTCTAAAATGCTCAATGTCAATTACCGTCTCTCTCACAGACGCAACTCCTATAATCTTCCGTTATTCCATGTTGTGCCAATGTGCCCTAAAAAAGCCCTCAGTGTCCCCTCTCTCCTCCTATCCATCCTCATACCAAACCCCCTGTCTCTCTCTCCCTCTCTCACCTCTCTCTTTCCATGTTGCCTTCAATAATACAGCCCTCAAACCTTTCAATTATTTTGACTCCTTCGTATAGGGCCTTCGAAATTATTCATCGTCTAACAACGTTTAGCTGACAATCGCGTGGAAACAACACGGAATATAAACAGAAACACACTCAACAGTGTTCAACGGAAGAGAAACATTAGACTCTCTATGAAGCGGTACTAAAAAGTGTCTCTGCATTGACGTGTATGTCATAATTTACTACTGCAATGACAATGATTTTAATAGTGATTGGTAATGATATATAGTTTTTGTATCGCACAAATCACATTCTGATGAAGTTCTAAATAACGTTACCAAAATGACCAAGGCGCACATTTTGTTTTATTTATTATTATTATTATTTTTTAATAAATTAATTTATTTACTATTATTATTTTATTTTATTTTATTTTTTTATTTTTTATTTTTTTAATTTATTATTATTATTTTTTTTTTTTTTTTTTTTTTTTTAATATTTATTTATTTATTTATTTATTTTTTTTTTTGGGGGGGGGGTTACTACCTTGTAGCTTAAAAGCTTCGGCAGTCGTTGACATCGCTATCATTTCAAGAAAAAAATCCTGCAAGGTGGTAGTACGTCCTAGCATTTAACCCATGGGTCGAGAGAGTCGCATTGCATTGAATGCCTTGTCTAGTAGGATACACACACCACCAGTAGAGGTTTGAATCTTTAGTTCCTTGACTGAGAGTCAGGTGAGTGAACCACGGTTCGCCGTCAAATTTAAGGCACGGATACAACATCTTAAAGCTTTAAGGGGTGTTAGTTCCATCCTATCTGTTTGTTTTATTCACGAATATAGCGTACGCACATAACAAGCAAAATGCGATATTTCTAAATTGAATTTCCTTTCAAAAATAATGTAAGAATAGGACCTGTCTTTTTCATATTTACTGGACATAAATGCGAAACGTTAAACAGTGACGTCATGAAGGATTAAAATTGTAATATAGGAGGGAGCGGTCAAGATTCGATAATTTGAATTCCATACGTTTACATTTGAAGTGTGCAAACATCCAGGAATCTTGAATATAAACAGACTTTTTTCCCAATCACGTAAGTTATTAGTCACGATCCTGGTATATTTACGATGCAAGGTAAAGCGTTGCAATAATTCCTCGCGTGTCGTCCTGATGAATGTTAACCCTTTCATAATAATTGGCTGGGACTTGGTAGCGCGGTACACGGTATGGGGGAAGGGGAAGGCGGCATGGGGGTGGGGGTGGGGGCATACATTTGTCTTTGTGATCAGCCCGGGATAAACAGTGATAATGAATCCGAGCAGCAGCGAGCTTACTAATATCGTTCCATCCCACACCCCACATTACTCCTCATTTCTTAATCATCATCATCTCTCTCTCTCTCCATCCCTCTCTCTCTCCCTCTCTCTCCACATCTCTATCAGTATCTTTCTTCCCCATTCAAGCACTTATACATTTCCCTTATGCATGTGAACCCATTGTCTACTGGAACCTGGTGGTTCATACATTAAACCTATGAGGAATGTGACATTTCAGTAGTCAATGGCTTAAATGCCACTGCTTCCGCATAAGTACTTCACTTGGCTTCTTAGAAAGAAAAAAACATCCGAAAACATCCCTGTACAATTCTTCTAAATTAGTTGATCACTGTTGAAAGATAAAGGAACAGCGCCTGCATTTTCTGTAAAAGGCGCTATATAAATCCAATTATTATTGTTGATATTAAGTTCGTATTGTCATCACACAGTCTTTAATATTTAATTTTAATTTTTGTAATGACTTTTTTATCATTAAGAAGCGCGTCATTAATCCTCGATTGCTTCGATAGGCTAAAGGAGAAATAATTACAGCGTGATGTTCGTCAGCATACCGGAGGCTTTGGAATGACGGGGATATTAAAACGCTATATCCCAAGAATCGGTTTGATTGAAACAATCAAACCATACGTTAATATTATCTACCCTAATGACGCCCTACCTAAGCCATTTGATTGAATCCATTAGATAATTTGTATATGTTTCTATTTGTTTGTGTGTATATTTGTTTGATTTTCTATGCTTTTCATTTCTTTTTTTTTTGGAATAGAAAGAGAACCACTCAAATCGAAAAGCACCGTCCCGAACTATACCTGTCTCATAAAGTAACACAGAGCGGTTCGCATGGGTCATCAAAATTCACTCTAAATTTGGAAGGCTGTTAAGTGTTATCTAGTTTAATAGGATACATCTTTTATTCTCATAGAATGTCTCGTCTTTTCTCGTAATTACTTATACGAGCACGCAGTTAATGTTTGAAGAGAGGTGGTAATTGAGCAAACCCAACTCCTGTTAATGCCTATAAGTATATGGGCTAATTATTATACCATCATACCGGGAGCTGCTAGAATGGAGTTGTAATTAAGAATTTGCCTTTGATCTATGCTCGAAGCCGACTTCTAAAAACACATTCTTCTTGTAACATAGCTAGGTACATGCATGTAAGTAAAGTTATTTCAAGATACGCACTGAATGAAAATGATATAATGAAGTCCAAGAAAATTGGCAGATCGCAGTTATGATTAAGATATCATCTCTATACTATCTTACCCGAATGTCAAATAGGTGTAGTAGTAGCTATATAGAAACCAAGGGAATTGCAAATAAAGTAGTTAAAGGGATCGAAAAAAATGATTCATGATTGTGAAACTGACTGTGATATTTCAAAAATAGAAATATTGTTTATAGAAAATTGCAACAATTGGGATATGAAAACACCAAATGATAACTATTTAGTACATAAACTTCATCTTGTAAAATATGTATAGAGCTAATTGAGGCAGAATTTAGTTTGTAATATCATAACAATAATGAGCGACAAACCAATAAACTTGCAAATGACAAATTAATTTTATCACGGAGTGCACTAATTCTACACATCACCCAAAAATACATTAAGCATTGTTAATTTATTAGCAGTTTAGTTGGATTCATCCATTCGCAATGCTTCATTGTCATCTCTCTCGTATTCTCACATAATAGAAACGACACAATAAAGTGATTTAGTGACCATCTGCAGAAAAATACATGTATATATATATAAAGACCACATGTTCTGTCTCCCTTGAATAGTGTTTGCCATTTGAAACGTGTAGTAAATAAACATGTATTGTACATAACGACCATCTGCCTACATAGACTGTTTTTATATATCCGTTGTGTGGTATTTATATACAGGCTTCGATGTACAATACTCTTTTGGATATCAATTCTAAAGAGAATTCAGTCCTATTATGTTTAACAAATATGCGATAACCAACAGACTTTATGATCATTTTTTTTTTTACTGTATTCACCTGTTGACTATTGAATGATCTCATTCCCGAATCAGGAGGCACATGGTTACACATATTAAAACGGATTACAAACTCACAAAGGCAAAAATCAAGCGTCGGTGATACCATACTTCATTAAACAAAAACAACAAAATCATTTTGGAGCTATTATAAATAACCAGATATACCCCATTTCTTCCAGCATCTCATACCGTTACGAGAACCATAATTACGACTCATACATTCACCTTTTCATTTATGATCTGGTCAATAAAATATTAAAAATCAGTTTCAACAAATGCCTTATAACGAGTTACTTTGTAAACTTTGTAACTGTTACACAGATTTTTTTCTTCAAAGAGTCCCTGATTTTACATAAAGGAAGTTACATTTCAGTTATCCGATCATAGAGAACGAAAGACAGTTATCAGCAAAATTATGAAACAGATTATTACTTGCAGTATGAACATTACCAAAGTGAAACAATGAACAGTAAATACAAACAGGTCTAAAATGACATAATTTCGTTTTTCTTACCTTTTTCCCCTTGTCGACTCGACTCGTGAAGTATTTATCTCACCGCCAACTGAGCAGCGTCACCTTCAAAAGGTGGCCAATTAGAAGTGAATTTTGTACAGTCCAAACCAGAGTCAACTCGCGCTACAATGATCCCATCCAATGTACTGCAGAGTTAAAGAACAAATATGAAAGCAAAAATGAGTTCTGGGTAGCTTGATTAGTATGCTTCCTGAGTTTAAGTGAGTTAAAGAGCAAAAGTCTTTAACAATCCAATCTGAATAATAATATGGGCTGGTTGAACAATCTAATAGCTTTTCTAGCTATGTGACATGAATTAAGTAGGTGAGACAATGTCAGTCTCTGCTAGTCAGGACCTTACCTTGACAAGTGAACTGTCTCCAAATTGTGTAGTGGCGTAAAAGAAATTTATTTGCTGGCACGTTCCTAGTCTAACGAGCTAGCCATCCATCACCATAGACAAAGCCCGAGCTGGACTCAATAACAGATCGATGTTGGTCTCCAAGATCACGGAAATCCACTGATCACTTAGCACGTGCCTTGCCTTCCAAACACCACCTCGAAACGGTCATCGAAACACACAACGATGAAAGATGGAGGAGAGGAATTGTAGCTAGAGACCAAGGAAGAGGTGAGATCAGTAGCTAAGCTCTGATTGTGAATTTTCAAAAGAAGAGATAAGCAAGAAGTCCGTTCATGAGCTATTAGACAAACGTGGTGATAGCCTGGTGTTCTTTTCTTTATTAGACTCAGCGAAATGCGAATCCTCGTGGATAATGCATGACTCGACTAGACTGTGCAACCGCCCGCGTTACTTCATTTTCTGTCTATGCTCCGTGCGCAGACGGTAGGTTGCAATCTACTTCAGATCGTGCACTATACAATCCGCATACTTTGGTAACTACTTTAATAAAAAGGAAGACCGACCGAGAAATAAAACAAAATGTTGCATTTCAACTTGTACAACGTATGCTCACACCGCACTGGGTAACTGTACATTGAGAACAAGGCAGGCAAAAAACTCTTAAGATCTTTTCTCCTTGTAGAAGACGAATGAATACCAGAGTACTTTATATAAGGCGGGGCGGGGAATTTTGAAGGATCATTTGGTAGATTATGATTGGGCGATTCGGCTTTCGTGCACGACAGAGCACCAGAGTTAAAAGCAAAGATCGTACACCGGAGCGCAGCGTGCATGATCACAATAGTGCGCCGCCCTGTTTACATACATTTCACAGTGTTTCATGCATTAACGGAGCGCGCGGCGTGGCGCCGCACCTGTAACATGTTTACACCAGAACTGATTCCCGGCGGGTCTGAAGAATGGATACCCGTCGTATCAAGTATCCCCCTACTGTGATGGAAACAGGGGTTTACTGAAAGGTGTTCGCTTACCTGAGAAAAACGGCAAAGCGAGAGAAAAGAGATGAAAAGCTTCAAACAAAAAAAAGGGAGTGAATTAAGGTTATATCTGAAGGCGACCCTTGAAAAGGGAGATCATTGTGACGCTAGTGGGGTAAAAGGTTTTCCCTGGCATAGAAACATTATTAACGATTGAAGTTGGAAAACAAGAAATAGCGTTTCTGATAGAAGAGACAAGAGGAAATGAAAAGAAAGAAAAAGGGTGTGTGGACTGAGGAAAGAGAAAGGTGCAGGCCAAAGTAGTATGGATAATAATTTATCTGAGCGTCGTAATATTGTCTGATACCATTAATTCGTCGCTGTTTTCACGAAGTGACGGTAGTGAACAAAAATTGCATTCCCTTTGCGTTACGATTTTCCTCACTACCGTCACTTCGTGAAAATAGGGACGAATTATTAGGTCAATGTATACCCTTCGTCATTTTAGATACTTCAATGAGCTCCTTAAAAAGGAAAGTGAAAACATTGTAATATGTCCTTGTGCATGCATTATATCACATGGGCGAAAATGTGTAAATGTTTTAAAATGGGCAAAAAACACTCTTCATGGATTAGGAATCGATCAACATTGCATGGCTCATGATGAATTTTCTCTTTTCGCGACAGAGTTGCACATGCATGGTACAAGGCTTGAATGGAGATGTATTTGTTCTCTCCTCCCCTTTCTCTCCCCCTAAATTAATTTGTTATCTCCTTTTTGCGTCTCATTTTCGTTTAAAGGTAAAGACCAGTATTGGAAACGCCCCAATTTCAAAAATGAAATGGAAGCTCTCATTACCAATCATGTGAAAGAATATGTTTTGACTAATACATGATGATAACAAATTTGCCTGGAAACCGCCTACTAATTCATATATTTGGTAAATTTGTTTCTCTCATGGTCTGTGAGAGATATAGGGTAGTCCCATATACATCTTTCTGTGTATAGTGCATGTAACTTTACGAAGAATGGGCCAAATTTGTTATCATTTGATGATTCCAGAACCTTGCAGATGCTAGATGCTAGATGATCAACCTTTTCTGATCGATTCCACAACGTTTCTTTCACAATGCAATCGCATTACCATAACTGGTCTTTACCTTTAAACAAGTATTTTTGCTGGTTATCTAACACGACCACTGCAGAGCACTTTTCATACAATTATGTCTAAAAAGACCTCATTGAAGTGAAAAAATATAATAATAATAAGTTTAAGCATAGCTTATATTCGAAATAATAATGACAACATTCAAAGAGCAAGCAATCCCTCTCACGTAACATTTATTGATAGCTATTTTGGTTATCAATTTCCACGTATAACTGTGCTATCGGTGCTTTGTGAGATATATGCAATTGAACCTAAACTAATCAGCAATAAACTTGGAGCTTCATCCAACAAGAGGAGAGTGAATGAATACAAATCGAAAGGTGACCATTTACAAAATAATATTTTACTTTTGAACAGTATTCCTCGTATCTATAATGACAGGAAGTAAATAGCTTTATAGGAATAAATGATTATTATCCATTAAATTGCTTGTCGTATAGCCTAGCTTTTCCGGCTTGTCGTAAAAGATGGAATGAGTTGTCAAAAAAGTCACTTTGAGTGAAAGATGAAAGATGATACTAATGATGTTCTAATCCCCAATAGTACTTGGTATAACCGTTCTGTCTAATTTTCCCTAATTCAGTACCTCTCAAATACCCTATTTATTCCGGTGGTTTACGTCTATTAAGGAAAAGAAAGGAGAGATAGATATACTGGGGAAGATGTAGAGGGAGTGGTTGAGAGAGAGAGAGAGAGAGAGAGAGAGAGAGAGAGAGAGAGAGATACAGAGAGAGACAGAGAGAAAGAGAGAGCAAGAAATGGAAAGTAGAAAGTATAAATGGAAAGTAGAAAATGAGAGAAATAGAGAGAAAGAGAGAGAAAGAGAGAGAAAGAGAGAGAGAGAGAGAGAGATGGGGAGAGATGTAGAGAACAAGACAGAATAACGAGAGAAAGAAAAAATAATAAAAGAAATATAAGAAAAGAAGAAAGAACTAAATGAAATGTCGAAGAGAGATAGACAGAAGGAGGAGCAGGAGAGAAAATAATGGGGCAGATAGAGAGAAAACAATTGAAAATCAAATGAAAAAAATTAGAGAAGGAGATTTTTTAAAAGAGAGGGAAAGATATTAAAACAGAAATAGTTATCGAGAGTGAGGAGGACTTTATAGAGGCTGATAAAATAGACATACAGATATATCAAGTGGCTAGTATATCATGAAAGAGAGAGAGAGAGAGAGAGAGAGAGAGAGAGAGAGAGAGAGAGAGAGAAAGAAACACAACACACACCCACACACACGCACACACGCACACACACGCATAAAGACAGAAGATGAGAGAGAAAGCTAGAGAGAGAGAGAGAGAGAGAGAAACAGACAGACAGAAAAACACACCCACATACACCCACACACACACATACAGAGGCAGAAAGACAGCAAATGAGAGAGAATGGTAGAGAGAGAAAGAGAGAGGGGAGAGAGAGAGAGAGAGAGAGAGATAGAGAGATGTGAGGTTATGTCTATGCCATCCAATGCAACGAACTCCCCCTATACCTCGTGAAACCATCTCACCCTCGGGAAAAAGCGATTCCCGTGTTGCTTTATTTGAGACTCCGCAACCTTCAAAACTCTTCTCTTATTTTATTACCTGCGGGGAGTGATTGTATAAGATTATAGAACGTTGGTCTTCTTCTGATAAATCACCTGTATATTTGTTTGTGTTTGTTTTTGTTTAGTTTTGTTTTGGCATCTCCATATGCTCAAACTTTAACATTTTTCCTTTTGTCTTGCACTTTTTCTGTACATCTGTTTTTTTATAAATATTTCCTCACCTCAGCTCACCTCTCTCTCCTCTTCTTCTTCTTCTTCTTATTGTTCCTCTCCTGTTTCTCTACTTCACTCCTGTATTCCCTTTCTCTATAATTTCCTTTTCATCTTCATAATCATGTCTGCTTCTATGTCAATTAATTTGTGGTGTTTTCTTCTTCGAATGACTCTTTATTAATCATTTCTTCTTTCCTCCTGGATCTCTTTATATTACGTTTGTTCCCACACCTTGCATCTCGTTACAGCCAAACTGGAATCGCGTTAACATTGCGTTGGCTAATTATCTTCTGACTCGAAACATTTTCAATATCTTTCATATTAATTTTTCGTCTTTTCCCACTATATGAAGTCGAATGGAGTGGGATATTACTTATAGCAAGCCCTCTTCTCAATAACCAATGACTACTAGAGGACATGCCGGATCGCATCTTTTCTGGCAAAAAAAATTATATTCTACAGGTCATCCAAAACGCCTCCCTACGAGGCCCTCTTCAAATGACTACAGTAATCCCCATTTGATCTGAAACTGCAGACCATTGGGAAATTCCCGAGCTCATATTGCATTTGAGAAAGTTCTCAATCTTGCGAAACAGTTGCTATTGGCACGATCGTGGACGATTGTTTTACTAAATCGTTCTCTTGGGTATACAAGGAGATATCTCAAAAGATATCCAGGACAAAGTTGACTATGATCGAAGCAAGATCGTTCTGATTGCTCTTAACCAAACACGGCGGCGCGGCGTAGCTACTAGTACCAGGAAGGGGCATGGTATGCGGAACGCCTCCAATGAGAACAATAGAGAAAAAGAGAGAGGGAAAGTTAGAGAGGGAGAGAGAGAGAGAGAGAGAGAGAGAAGGAGACAGAGAGAGAGAGAGAGAGAGACAGAGAGAGATAGAGGGGGAGGGGGAATAGAGAGAGAGAGAGAGAGAGAGAGAGTGAGAGAGCCATGTGTGTGGGTAAGTGAGTGAGTGAGTGAAAGAGAAATAAAAGGGAAGTCAAGGGATAAAGTGAGAGAGAAAAAGAGAGAGCGAAAGAGAGAGATTAACACAAAGATTTCAACACAATAAACATGTAATGTAGGTTATCTCACGCAAAATTCACTCGCAGACCCCTCGTATTTCATCCACTAAGTAGGAATAGTGACCCCCCCCCCCCCCCCCCCCCCCCCCCCCCCGCACCCTCAAACCGTGACTTTCTACGCGTATATGATTTTTCAGGGATTATATTTCTTTCAGAATAGAAATATAGCACACGATGTAGGTGCCTCTACATCTCTCGTTTTGACAATACCGGCCGCCTGGTGATTAATCTGGACCCATGTCACCACTTTCCTGAATTCGACGCCAGACATTCTGTTTTTCTCTTTAAAAAATACCAACCAAATAAAATCAAATGACAATTGAAAGTAAAACACAACAATACAAACAAAAACAAAGACAACAATATTAATATTACTATCTCTAACCTTGAAATTGAATGTGGTGTATTAAAAAAGCTCTGAGTGTTTGAAAAAATGAAATGGCCTGGGGTAAAATGATGTTTTTGTGATGGATCTACAAACATGCCACGTTTGACTCGGATTCCTTCTTCATCAATCTCTGAGGAAGTGAAGTTTATTGTTTAGAAGTAATATCGATGAGGGGGGGGGGTGGACAGATTTTATTCATCTTGTAAAAATAATATTTGGAATAAGCAAAATGTACGACAAACAAATAGAACTACTGAAAATAATAAATCTACATAAAATGCACATAACATCCCCCTCCACCCCCTTTAAAAGAATATATATTTAAAGTTCAAATTCAAACCTTTTTGATTTCAATCCAAACAGATAGGATCAAGTACAAGACTTGCTATCAACTGACCTCGAAATTTCTTCCTTTTTTTCATTTAAATTGCTGTTTATCTTTATACTATTAATATATTTTGATTTGCAATATCAAGTATATTATAAGAAAGAGATAGACCATACACGAGATTAGTAGATCATTAATGGTTGTATTGGTTTGTTGTTGTTTTGTTTTTGTACTTACTGAAACTTACTAAGTTCTTACTGAAAACGCACCTTTTTAATTCATGAATGCAATGAATGCCATTATGCAGTTGTGAGTCGGTCAAAGGAGGTGCACACCATCTTATTCTTTGTTTGTTTGATATTTTGTTTGATCTCATGTTTGACCTTATGTTTGTTTGACCTTATGTTTGTTCTCATTTTTATTTTTGTTATTATATATGCTTGATTTATTGTAAAAGGAAATTTTTTGTGTTTATTACAACTTTTAGTTGGTAATTTTAAGTCAAGACAATGGTGCGCTTAGAAACACCTGTATTAAGCGCCTAATAAATGTTATAAATTATTATTATTATTACTAATTCAGTTCTAGAATAACTTAAATTATTCTTCACCGGTTTCAAAAGACATTGATGAATATTACCTGTACATACATGAACAAATCGACATGCATTCACACATTCTTGCCCTTGCACAGACAATTAGCTCCATCAAACCGTATTTAGCATTGAGTTGTTCTAAATTCCTATGCTATCTCTGGGTTGCTTAAAAGTTTGACGCTTTGCACCCCCCGTGAACGGGCTAATTTGAAGCCCGATTCCTAGGCCAATGCGCTTGGGACAGACCCCCGGGCCGGCCGCGTCGATTGCAAGTCGATAGGGCTACTCCTATGCACTTATTAGATTTTGAATTGAGACGAGTTGACTACTCCTTGACTAGGGATGAAGTGTTTATAAATGTGCTGACCAAATTGAGTGATTACTGATCTATTTGGTGAGGAAATGGAGATGAAATGAAAACAAGTATGACCTTTATCATTTCTGTAAAATCGATAAAGACTCGAGGTGTACTTTTACTTGTATACCATCACAAATCCCTTTTGAAATCCTAATCGTTCGTTGGTATCTACATATTAGATCAAGATTAATGTAAAGTTCCTAAATTAAATTAAATTAAATTAAGTTCTTCCATCGCCCGATGCTTGCGATTGCCGTCTCATTAACAACGGCCAGGTCTTCATCTGCAAGATGAAATCCTAATGAACAGTGAGGAACAGTCAAAAGAAGTGAAACAGAAAAAGGAAAAGATACCCTAAACGGGAGCCCCTTCTTTCCAATTCCTGGCTAAGCGGTTCAATAGTCAAATCTCTTTCGCTCTTTGCTTCCTATATACATTAAAATCCCGAAAGCACTAATTATAAGGATCATTTTCTGCACCCTCCTGTTTTACCTACATTCCTAGCTTCTTAGTAAACCTTGAAACCATTTATTGAATGAGTTAACAATGTAAAACGTATACGACTGAACCATTGTAACCAGTGGCGTAGCGTGGTGGGCTCAGTCATGGGGGGGGGGGGGCACCAGCTTTACTCTTTTTATCAGCTTTTTCATTTTTGTTTCATTAGTCACGGTACCTTACTATTTCTGAATTGTTATTTCTTCACCAAAATACCCGATGTGATATATTTGTTGTCATTGAAGTGCGTTCTCGAGCAATCTATCTCCCTATCTTACGTTCTTTGTTCCCATTCCTTCATCTCTCTCCTCGCTCTCCCCTCTTTCCTTTTTTGTTTTGTTTTTGCCATTCGATGGGGGGGGGGGTGGCCTCTCCGTATATAGCTACGCCACTGTTTGTAACTAACTACTCTCCTTGAAAATAACTCGCTGTGCTACGCTCGCTTGCAAAGTTAAAACCTGAAACTTAATTGATATTCATGCAAGAGACGGCGACAGCCCCCTGGCGAGAGAATGTGCCCTTCCAATTGGCAGTAAAAGGAAATGGCGCTTCTTTCTTGGAACACTAGATTATAAGGTGTTCGAGCCTCTCAGCTTTGCCACAGCCGAAATGTCGGGGAAACCAAGTTGTATTCTGTTCGGAGGAGAGGGGGGGGGGGGGGGTGGCACGATTCCCCATCACTTGACCAAATCAAATCAAGAGTAAAGCCTCGGTCAAAAATGCCATTACGAACTGCTACGAACGCCGTACGAACGATTTTCAGACAATGGAAATTCGGGAAGACAATGGAAATCTAGGGAGATTCGTACGAAATAATCGTTCGTACGAACCTTTGTGACCGCTGCATATGAATTTAGGGAAAGAAAGGGGGTGAGGAAAAACATGAACATAGTGTGAAACCTCCCAACGCATCCCTCGCTATTCAAAGTCCCTGTTTATTAGCATTTCATCCATCTAGAAAGATTGGCGACCCTGCCTGATATAAGCGCCCCCTAAATGCCCGAGACCCATTCTACTGCGCCACTAGGTGCAACAGTAAGAAGACGTGATTCACTAAGCTGCGAGGTATCCCCATTGACATTTATAAGAAAAATAAATACAAGTCCCATTAATCATTATTCAACCTTATAGCGAAATCTGAGGGAGATTGCCAGTGAAAGACCTTAACACGTTAATGGGGTACGAATTTTGAATGAAAAATAATTGCCGGCCTGGGGGTAATTCGCATGTTCTCCTCAGAAGGAAATCCGACTGTTCTTGAAAATGTCTCAAGGAAAAAAACGAAGAAGGGGTGGCAACGAAGGAAAATGAGGCAAGAATTCACAACGATTACAAATGTTAATGCGTTTGGGGGATCGAGAGGGAAGATAGACAAGCAGACAGATAGTCAGAGAGAGAGAAAGAGAGAGAGAGAGAGAGAGAGAGAGGGGGAGAGAGGGGCATTGTGAGACGAGGTGGCTGTGATGAAAATGGGAGTACAGATCAAGTGGTTAAACACAATGGTGAATGAATGAAAGATGATTTTTTTTTTTAAAAGTCAATTCATTTCCCTCTCCAACAACAGACTAACAGTCTCTATTGCTAAAAAAAAGCCAATCAAATATATCATTTGTAAATTATCAGCTCAGAATAATCAGTAGGGGTCCTTCATTGGGACAACAGACCATCATATTCTACATGTAAACCGATGACGACATAGACGCGAAGTATAGGGTCGTTGTACTAGAAGGCGTCATTTCGACTGCGTCATTAATTGCGCTAATTGAGCCTCTGAGGGCAGTATATACCAGTAACGCAATATTTGCACTCTTCATTTTACAGCCTTTAACAAAAACAAAAATCCCGATACAACCCTGACGTAAGGCGCCAGAGAGCGCACTAGTTATTGACGCAGTGCATATCACTCTCACGTGAGGCGTCAGGGAGCGCACTAGTTTTTAACGCAGTGCATATCACTCTCACGTGAGGCGTCAGGGAGCGCACTAGTTATTGACGCCAGTGGCGTAATGAGCAAAAACGTTTTTTGGGGGGCTGACAAAAAAAATCCGCATCACCCCACTATAACATGCAGGCCCCGCTGAACGTTTTTCAAAGTGGGGTCTAGGGGCAAAGCCCCGGCGGGGGTCAAGGGGCGGAGGCCCCGAAGCTCAAGGTATATGGGCATCAGAGGCGAATCTATGAATTTCTTACGGGGGGGGGGCACAAAATGGCATGGGGTTAAATATATGTTAAATAAAATATATTAGTTAAGTATTATGAAGCGACAGAGCGAGGCTTTAGCGGCGAGGGAGCGGAGCGACCAAGCGGGGTGGGCCTTGGTTCTGGCCCCCTCCCAGAGTAAGAAGCATTTGCAATTTTAGAACCAAATTAGACGCATTTTCAGGCACTTTCTGGAGTAATATGACGTAAAATTGCTTTCTCCTATCCCTTCCAAGAGTATAGATCTTTTGGAATTTGAGAACCACATTTGGCGCATTAATGTCCACCGGCACTTCCTGGAAAAAAACGAGGCCTTCTGATTGGTTAGAAGTTAGAGAACAGTGATCTGTCACGTCGTAAGACGTTGTATAGGCTTTGATGCCACACAATGCACAAAGACGGTGGTCCAGTACTTCACCAGTAGTATTTGCAAAAATTATCTCGAATAAAAACTGTATAACTATAAACTGTGTCGTTATCAGGGGCGTCGCTAGATATTTTTCAGTGGGGGAGGGGGGATGGTGTAAAGGCCACCAATTACCGACAAATAAATTAATGCCAATGTCCAAATGTCTACAAATTTAACCCTATAATCCTGGGGCCATGAACTAAGTTATTTTTCAGTTTTCCCCCTCCTACGCAAAGCGCGAAAGTTTCGACTCTTAGTTCTTGTTTGCGCGGAAGCTATGACGTTTCATTTAATTATTAGAGAAAGAAAGCGATTCAGTGTACCGGTCCCGACTCTAAATCCTTGTCTGAATTTAGTTTCCACCCCCCCCCTCCTCCTTCCGCGCGAAGCGCGGATGCTTTGACGTTTCAATAAATTATTACTCTTAATCCTTGTCTGAATTTATTTTCGCCCATCCCGCGCAAAGCGCGGAAGCTTTGATGTTTCATTTAATTATTACACTGTAAAAAAAAGTTGGGCAGATGCTACTGGGTAAATCTAATTTGGGCAAATTTTGTCCAATAATTTTATTTCTCCTAACCATTTACGATATGAAATTACCTAATGAAAGGTAAAAATAGATTGGGTAGATGTTACTGGGCAAACGTTATTCGGGCAACAATTATGCAACAATAGAGTTCTCTTCATAAAGTAGAGGTGGCGTGGTCGAGTGGATATGTCACAGGACTGTGCATCACAAGGTCGCGGTTCGAGTCCCGCCGCAGAACTGATGTCCTTTTATATATTATACATAAAATATTTTATCCAACTTAGTTGCCCAACTAGTGCCTAAAATCGGGTGAATTTCTGTTCTGGTAAATTTTTGTTGGTTAAAATTTGGGTATTTTCTTTTTATCCAACAGTTGGTTGGACACATAATCGCTCTGCTGTTAGGTAAAAATTGGGCAATTTTAGAGTTTACTCTTGATCCTTGTTTGAATTCATTTTCGCCCTTACCGCGCGAAGCGCGGAAGCTTTGATGTTTCATTAAATTATTACTCTTAATCGTTGTCTAAATTCATTTTCGCCCCTCCCGCGCGAAGCGCGGAAGCTTTGACACTTCATTAAATTATTAGAGAAAGAAGACGATCCGTTGTACCGTTCTCGACTCTTAATTCTTGTTTCGCCCCTCCCGCGCAAAGCGCGGAAGCTATGACGTTTCATTTAATTATTGGAGAAAGAAGACGATTCATTGTACCGGTCCCGGAATTTGTTACTAGTGTTACTGTTAGTGGCCACTATAAGGCCCTTTAAACAACATTCTTCCTGGCTATTTAGGAATGTGTCAGTTTGCAACAGAAATGTAGAAAAGCGTATTTTGTAGAAATCATGTGATATCACGAACACTTATACATCACTCGTATATAGAATTGAAGAAAACAAATTAAGGTTCAATTTTATTTGAACCCCAAGCCCCCCCCCCCCCACCAGTACGCCAGTGATTGACGCAGTGCATATCACTCTCACGTGAGGCGTCAGATAGCGCACTAGTTATTGACGCAGTGCATATCACTCTCACGTGAGGCGTCAGATAGCGCACTAGTTATTGACGCAGTGCATATCACTCTCACGTGAGGCGTCAGAGAGCGCACTAGTTATTGACGCAGTGCTACGTCAGTTAATTGACGTCTTGTGTGGAACGAATACAAGCGTTCGTCCCTTGGTCCCATTTCCCAATAATCCCATGCCGGGTATAATTATGTCCCATCCACATACACCAACTTGTTGCTGTGACCTAATGTGGCCAATGGGCATAGGACCAAGAACGTTTTGTCTTATTTGAATTTTTGCTTCAGACGGTCCTACATCATTTCGGAATGATTGTTTTAAATGTTGATAGTGTAGTGGTGTGTTTGGATCATCAGCTTTTGAAGGACCGATCTGGCCTTGTGTTGCAGAGCACTCTCCTTGGTACAGTCGAGCCAATAATTATGGAAGATAGATATAGAGAGAAAACTCTGAGAGCATCCGTAAAAGTGCTTGAAAAATTGAAGCGTGCTAATAAAGAAGGGACCATATAGAGTCCGGGTGATCGAGACTTCTAGGTCAGTATTAAATCCATGGGGGGGGGGGGGGGAGGCTGGTGACCTCTCTCTCTCTCTCTCTCTCTCTCTCTGTCGTTCTTTCCCTCTCTTTACACATTAGTACATGTATCTTGATCATGGTGACAAGCCCTTTATTCCTTTTCTTCGTCTTTATATGGAAGGTCCATCCACTGACTCTATTTTCTTGATTTTACCTCTTCGAAATTATCATCTGCATGTGAAAGAAAGAAAGGAAGAAAAAAGATCTAGGCCTTGAAATTGCAACACTGCCCTTGAAAGGTTTTAGGGGGCCACAAAAGCGGCTCAGATGTAACCTATCAATTCTCTCTCTGCTCGACCACATCAAACAATATATAGGCATAGTAACACCATATTGTGTAAACTCGTCCAAATGTCATTACCACCGAGGCAATATAATTGCCCTGTTCGTGGTCATTTAATTTCTGACACCTATCCCCTTTCAGCAAACAATGAACTTCAGAACTATTCTATTATCTTTCGATGTGCTATCCAATAGCTTAAAGGTGAGAGGGTCTATTCAATTATTCAGTGATGTAATTATGTATGCTGTAATATACCTCTGCGTGTATCCTCCGGCCTCCGACATACTTCTATTCTCAGGCTTGTAAATACATTCCGGGGTTTATTGTACTTTTTTGATTAATTTCTTTGAAGGTGAAAATAAACTTAGCCTAGTGTCCAGTGGAGCGTAATAACTGAATATTATTTCAATATTCTTGAATTGGCTTGGGGTCCATGCATTTTATTCGCCATTTGTCTCCTGAAATTAATTTGGAGGTTTCAAGAAATTTGAGAGGTGGGGGTGAGGGCTTGAGCGCCCCTTCCAACCCTCAAGAACTGTTGCTGCTTTCATTTGGAAGGTCATCACAGAAGACACAACACGCTCTTTCAAAGCTCTTTATAACAAATCTATAACAAAGACATATTTTCTTTTTTCAAACTTCCATGTATCGATATATTGTGATTGAATGAGATTAGATACTTGTTTCGCAAATGCAGTACAGGCCCCTTATTCAAAGCTTTTCCACGACTCAGTATGTTCTTTTTTGAGGGGTCGATGACAGGTCCTGCAAAAGTTCTTTCTATACTTTAATTTGATTTTGTTATTTCAAAGCAGAGCAATGTCACAGCACGCGTTTAAAGTCCTTTGTGTGATGTAGCCTTTTGACAAACACAAGTCATAATTCTTCATGGGGAAAATTATGTGTTTTTTCAACGATCAATTTGTAACAAGACCCATGGAACTGAGAGGGGTAGGGGGCCAGGACAGCCTCCCCAACGTTTGTTTAGTAAACACATTGAGTAATGCCTATATTTAGTTGTAAATTATGATCAGTCGCTTGCTCACATCATGCTCACGTCACCCCCCCCCCCCCCACATTCCCGGCCGCGATTTTTTTTCCCTGAACCTTTGGGGCTTCATTATATAAATATTCATGAGTTGCGGCTTGGGAATAACACTGCGCATGCGCGTGGACTTACCTCACAACTCCTTCTCATAATGCAAATGTGTACATACATTTCATTCAATATCGAATAATACACTCTTGTATATTGTTTATCTGTGAATTGAATGTGTACGATTTAATCTGAATATGAATTTGAAATAACACGGCTCAATATTGTTGGTAAAGAAAAACAAGTCGACTCTGTGTGTGCACATGAAACAATAATGCACCTTTTCCTTCTCTTAAATGCCCTCTTTTCACCCTAATAATTGCTACATTGACTATCAAAATCTAACAGGTGCCCATTTTCGTTTATGATAAGCGCTCCTTTTCCATTATAATAAGTGCCCCTTTTCATCTCTGGTAAGCGCCTCTTTTCAGGTGCATGAAATTCCTCTTTTCTGATATTTTTGTCTTTAAAAAAAAACTTTGACTCGTGTCCCCTAGCCTTTTCAATAAGTACACTTTTTTATACTTCTGACAGGTGCCCTTTTCACTTTGTTATAAGAACCCCTTCCTTTTCTGTTGAATGCTACTTTTCACCTCTGATAATTGCCCCTTTTCCTTTCTTATAAATACCAGATTTCCTTCGGATAAGTGCCCCCTTTACCTCTGTTTCTATGAGCCCCTTCCCCTTTCAAAGTGCCCCTTCATTCGATAAATTCCCCTATTAAAATTTGACAGGTGCCCTTTTCTTTCAACATATGCCCCATTTCCATTCTCACAAGAGCCTTTCTTTATCTTTGAGTGTCCTTTTTTACCTTAAAACGCGCACCTTTTCTTTTTTGATAACCGTGTCCTTTTCCCTTCAGATAAGTGCCAACTTTTCTTTTCTCTATAACATGCACGCCTAATTAAAGCCAATTTTTCTTAATTTTCCCTAGAGATCGCTCACTATGCCCGCTCAAATTTATAGTTGTTGTAACCATGTTACTAATAAAAAAACTGTCAGTCTTTCTTCATTAGATTGTGCTTAAAACTCAAAACTCAGTAGGGTCTGTGTTTTTTACTCTTGATAAGATGAATTTTTTCGCACTCCGACCTCACAAATCTTTTTGTTTTGCTCGCTCGAAAATTAATATTCTAACCATCACATCCTACGGCAAAGTATATTGCCTAATCACTATCTTGTACCACGTAAAAAGAGAACAAATATTATTGTCATCCCTGGTACCCGGTCCTGGTAGTGTAATCACAATCATGACGATGTAGGTTATACAAAATTGGTGTATGTTCACTTTGAGAGGTTTCCCTTTCCCCCCAGAAAGTGCCCTTTTTTGTTGGTGCCCCCCCCCCCATTTTGGAAGACGCTCCGTCGGCCCTGACTGTAGGCCTACTCGCGCTAAAAGAATAGTTTGTGGAGGGGGGGGGGGGGGGGGGGGGGGGGGAGGGACGGGGACAAAACTACATGTATCGTAGGTGGATTTTTGGCCAGCTAGTTGCACTGCGCATGCGCTGTCAATTGCCATAGCAGACTGTAAACTTTACCGTTTAAACTGTGTGGTCGACCGACCCAACATTTCTTCGTAGAATATAGAGTCTGAGAAATTTGGTGAGTGAAAGTATTTCCGTTTGTAGAACACTTAATAGGACAAATCTGAGCATTCTACCTGAATGATGAAAAGCTTGTTCGGGAGAAGAATTAAGCATTACATTACGTACCATGACACATCTGCCAATTGCACAAGCCCCACGTACTCACATCTGTGTTTGTAACTAAATCCTATTTACCTAGATCTATTTGCATTGACTCGAAAACTTCGAACTGTTTACTTATAAATGTGATAAGAATGTGTTATGTTATTGTTTACTTTATATTAGCGTTTACGATGATACATATATGTTGGATGTTTTTTAAGTACTAATTGTAGAAATCTAGAGGGTGTCTGAACGATTTTTCAATTTTCAATTTGGGATCGTTTTTCACCGTTATGCCTAGAGTAAAGGAGCCCGTAATCGGCCAGCTCCAGTTTTCGGCCGATTGGTTGGATGCAAGGTAAAATCGCTCTAAAATACATCGCATAATAGCATAACACATATCCCACACATACCATACCATGCCAGTGTCACTGAAGAACCACATTTGCAATGGAAAATAATGTATATCCTAAAATATCACATTTTAGCGATGTAATCGCCGGTCCCGCTACCCAAATCTGAAAAATCGAGTATCTTACGCGTGTCTGTAAGAAATATGGGTACCATAAAATGAGCTTTTTTTCAAGTATTTTTCAGATTTAAAGCCCGATTTTGTGCTGGTCGCAAGCTCAAAAGTATCTCATCGCATGTATTAAATCAATGCAGCCGCACACCGCGACGCACACACGATATCTCTGTCTAATTCAGATTCCAACTTCCGATCACCGCTGTGCCCGTCTTCGGCCAGGCGAGCACCAGGGAGCTCCGGCGTGGGATACCTGCTCCGCCCGCTTGTGCTGTACATCAGCGCGGAAACGCACGGCGCGCGCGAGCGCTTCCTATTGACTTTGTACATGCGGCCGTAAACTGAAACGCTCGGCCGATAACGGGCTCCAAAACAGTGAAAATTGAAATGAATATTGTCATGGCAATTCGTGATTTTTTTCTGGGATTCTTTTTTTGTTTAAATAATAATAATATTTGCTTCATGATTTGAACAAGAAATGATAATAAATAGGAAGTAAAGAGTCCTAAAAATAGGATTTTGTCTTAAGTGGCCGAAAACGGGCTCCTTTACTCTATGGTTGAATAATTAATAAACAATGTGATAACAATAACAAATTTCAAATTTCAAGACTCACCGATGTTTCTATCAAATGATACAGCCCCTCAAAAGCTCTGCAATATTCATAGAGTTTTGGCTTTTGCCTTTTTTGGTCAGAATCGAAGACGTAGGGTCTACACGCAGAGTTAGAAATCTATGTTGTTTTGCCAAATTTAGCCAAACAGCTGTATTCCGAAATATGCAAGCGCAACTTGAATTTCAATTTGTTCATAATTCATTGACCAATTTTGCATGATCGCGCAATGCACATAGACTGCATAGGGATGCGTGCAATCTCTATGGGAAGGATTTTAGCACACAACATTGGGTGCACGATCAGACATCCTACAGTACTAATTGGACCTCTCCTTTTTCTTCTCCATTTTTCCGTTCCTTCTTCTTCATCTTTCATTCCTTTGATTCAAGTTCTTATTCTGAACCTATTTTTTACTTGTTAAAATTGTTCAAGTAGGTCTACTAGAGTAGGTCTACATTTTGTTAATGTTTCAACAAGGGAAAATCTACCCCAAAATAGAAGAGTTGCCATGGTAATATTTATCTTCATTACCCATGTTTTGGCTGCGGTTTTTGGCTAAGGTAAGCGGCGGTAGTGTTTGGCAGCACCTACTAATAAACTAAGAGAATTTCTTACAAATGTGCTGATAAAAAACCCAGCATAAGTAACTATGAGAATACACCCGATTGTGGCCTAAACTTATATTGAAGAAGAAGCTTAAGCTAGTGTCCAACGCCAGAGTTCTTCGCATAGGATGTGACGGAATCCAGCAGTTTAAGAAACTGGCATAGCAAAAGTACTGTAAAGAGTTATCGCATGTGTACTTCTCAATTTCTCGATTTTCAATAACTTCAACGTGTGATGAGACTAAAGCTAAACTTGAGCTCTGGTAAGGGCATCGTACATGTACAGTGTATGTCGAGAGAACATGGCTATAATTCATTCTGGATTGTTTATCCTGCAATAATTTGATTGTTTGAACCAGTAAAATAAAAACAACTTCACAGACATTTTTTGGAAATCATCATCAATAAAAACCACAACTCTCATTTTCACATAGTGATCAAGCCTACAAGTACCTGCCTTGATTTCCTTCTCTTTCTATGCTCGTTAGTCGGCCCCTATACTTGTTCTACCAAAATTGTTTTAGCACATGTAATATTGAACATTCAGTGTAAGTTTTGTTGGATTCTGTAAGAATTTATTTTCTATCATTACCAGAACACAAGGTTATCGTTAAGTTTGCGGCACACACAAACAATTATGATCTAAAATTGAAATTTCTTGAAATACAACACAATTTTTGGAACCATGTTGCCTGTACAGACAGGTTTTATTAGATGCGCATTTTCAGTTCGAATTTAGATATTCATGTGTTTTGTGGGGGAGGGGGTGGGGGGGGGGGGGTTTAAGTTGTTGCATGTGATTGTGAGTCTAGAAAAGGATACTCGATACCCGATATGCCTCAGAACGAACTATCTGCGGTATGTCAGCCATGTTTCGCCAGTATAATCAGCTAAATTCAGCAAAAGAACCTACCTTTTCAATCTGGGTTGATCAAATATCTGTAGTGTAGGCAATGGGTTAAATTCTGACGTGAATTGAGAGCATCCATGTGTTTGCACAGTATTGTATGAAGTCAGTGTGGCACGGCCATGATATGGATCTTCGGAAAGAAATAGGAGTTGAATATACTAGAGTACATAGCATATGTAGGACACATCCTCCTTTTTTTTTAAACATGCCGCCATTTGATGTAAATAGAGTCTACTCGGTCTAGTAAAGATGTTTACATATTAGCTCACTACAAACACAAATCACTAAACTGCACACACAGTATTAGTTACTATAGTAGCAGGGTGTTCCACAAACAAAAAATCAAACATGTAAAATTGGAACTTGGCGGGAGTATGAATCAATGTTTGATGAGCACAAAAACCCTTGTGGCTGGGCTCCGGGCTTGCTTGAGGCTATCCTGCTGCAATCTGAGCCACATTTTGAAGCAATTTCAAACAAGTTTTATGACTACCCGTACCGTAATATTTCATAAATAATTTGGTCGAGAATGATGCAGCTGATTTTCGGACATGTACAGTCAAAATTCAATCTTTTCACGATTTTCAAACCTGTAGAATTAAAATTCAAACGTATTGCTGTTACACGTTTAACCCCCTTTTGGATCGCCCTGATAGTTGCCAATATATAGAGCATACCATCTGTATATATGGTCGCTACATACATGTACATGTACATGTAAACATGTATATGTAGACACATGAACATGTGCATGTAGTGCTAATAGTCTCATGTATGCACAATCATTTAAAATGCGCTGTATCTTTTGTTTTCTTATTTTCATTGATTACAGACAAGGTTTGAAAGCAGAGCTAGAGTACACAATGGCAGACATCTATTATGCTGCAGGTGATGTAGGTGTGATACTGCCACAGATAGTCAAGGAACTCCAGAAGACAACCTTGCATTCACAACTCAAACAAGCAGCACAGGTAATAAGGACTAAAATAAAAACTTGTTGTATTGCCCTTTGTGACCGACCCCAATTTTTTTTTAAACCTTTTTAAAAAAAAATTTTGTTATTATTAATGAATACAAAAATATGTATTTTGTTTGTTGGGATAAATGGGATATAAATGCATAAAATCAAATCATTCCCAAATTCTCTCTTGTGTTCTGCCCTAGTTTCAAAATCCTACTAGCGTAAACATCTTGATCAACACAACATTGCAAACCATGGATGAGGTGAAAAAGATATGAATGGAATCATGACGCTGAAACACATGTATTAAAGCATTAAAAACTCAGAAATATCAGCCAAAAGAGGGCGGAAAAAAACCCAAAAACAAACATTAAAAACTGAAAAATATCGGCCCAAAGAAAAAAAAGTTTAAAAAAAAAAAAAAATTCTGACCGACCGACCCATGTTTTGACACCCAAAGGGCAATACAACAAGTTTTTTATTTATTTTAGGCCTAATATAGAATCACTCTATGGGACTATTCATCCTCAACTTTTGGGCTGCTTTCTTCGCCTCTTTGTGTGATCGCTCATTTTCCACACGTAGAGTTTTGCACAAAACAATGGCACTTTGTGCAACACAGTAGCTTTGCCAAATTATCAATTTCCAGTCTTCATAGTTCCATGATATCCCTCTTTGTTTTAACACCGGTATAAATTAATCTTGCACTAGAAATAATTAAATGATATTGAAGCCTTTGGTGTATATCGATTCCATACTAAATACAATGTTGCTCTGGGGAATTTTTGTAAGGCATATATAAAGGGTTTAAATATGACATTAAAATCTGTTGAGTCAGTTGCAGAGGTGTTGTGGTCCAGTGGATAATTCTCTAGACTGAACCACGAAGTATAGCGTTTGAATCCTTGCTGCAGCATTTGAATGTATGTCATCTGGTAAGATATATTTTATAAGTGCATTATCACAAAGCAGCTTGTAAAGAATGTGCTGCAAATTACCTCCATATTTCTTCGGGGAGGAATTATATTCTCATTTTCTTTTCCAAAACTATTTGATGTCAGGGTGCATTTTCCCAACAATAGAAAATCTAAGAAGTGCATTGTGTGATTTTTTTAAATTTGCAGGTCATTGCTGCAATGCCAGATACAAACATTTCTGACTTGGAATTCACAGTGCCAGAGAGACTTACAGATACAGGTAAAAACAATTTTTTTGTCAGTGATGATACTTGTATAATTTTAAATTTTGAAATCCATGCCAAATTACTTCATTTTTTTGTGTAAATCGAATAAGTAATAGCGTAATTGAAATTAATTTGTTGCAGTGTGTTGAAACCATGTCCTTTTTAGAAAATGAATGCTTTCACATATTTATCTTAGCTAATTTCCATTCTTGACCGTTAGGAAGTTACAAAGTGTTATCACTCAAGTTCAGTAATATGGTTTAAAAAGAGACATGTATCATGCACTATAATGAGTAAACTGTTAGCATTACATATATCTATTATGTTTACTGTATGTATTTATTATTATGTTTACTGTTTCATGATTAATCCATTATTTTTTGTAGGCTTTATTATTTAAAAAAAAAGAGGGGGGGGGGTGGGTAATGATAGTTGATATTTGATATTTGATAACAATAATATTAGTCGGTTCTTGTATAGCGCTCATATCTGTCAGACTTGACACTCCTGGCACTCCACAGTATAATCCCTGCTTTAGCATGGCTAAAATTACAGCGCTCTAGCATTTCAAGGAATTAATTCCTGACAGGTACCCATTTACATCACCTCGATAGAGAGCGGCGAAAGTAAATTAATGTCTTGCCAAAAGACATGCTTTGCGGGACTTGAACCGCAGACCTTGTGATCCACAGTCCGGTGACATATACACTGTATGTATCCACTCGACCACGACGCCTCTATTTAGTGCTCTCCAAAGCTAATATGGAAAGGATGTCGACTTCCTTTGTTTAGAACAAGAACGGCATTAACTATGTTATGAAATATATATTTTAACAATCTTCTGGCTCCAATGAGTTGGGGCTATATAAGACAAGCATACATACAGTACATGTACATGGACCCACCCCTCTTCCCCCCATACCCCACATACCGACCGTTACATGTATAAAGGCAGAGAATGATAGTATAGACAGTGATTAATTGTTGCTAGTCTATCATGAATTGGAATGAATTGAATTATGTTCATCGATCAATACCCTACAAAAAATACCATCCTGGCCTTTACAAAATGATTGCAATTTGCAGTAGTGACAGCTCATCGTTATACACAATGGAAAAGTAGATTTGTTCATTCATCACAGCATTGTGCATTATGCAAAGACGTCTGTCATAGAAGCAGGCAACTGGCTCCCTACTTGCCCAAAGCCAGTAGAATAGTTTCTTTGCATGAGATGGATGGTTATTGTCTGGCTTACAGAGTGAGCGTGTAATGTGTCTTTAGGGAATCAATTGTAATGGCAGCTTGCTAGATACAAAATATACATACATGTATGCAAGATGCATTAACACTTTGACTTCTGCCAGAGCCCAGATATGATACAAGATATTCAAATGTAAAGTGTTTTTTCCTTAATCTCATTCATCTTCTCTGTCATGCACACCAAATCTCAACCACAAAATTGTATATTCTACAGCTGGTTGGATTAAAAGAACCTTTTTTCCTTTCTGAATAAGAAAAAGATACTTGAATCATGAAGGTTTTTTTCATTAGAATATATATGAGTCAGGTTTACACGCCATTCCATTGAGATTAAATTTAGGTTTTACCCTTTAAATATAACTTTTACATGTAGTTAGGGACTGTGTGGCTTCACTCGTGGTTATAACAAAACTCTGAATTTCAGTTACTAAAAGTTATAAACCACGGCAGATCTAAGGTTAGTGTGATGACTAGGACCAGTGAGGGAGGGGGGGGGGGGGGAGATCCACAATAGAAGTTATGTGTCATGCAGAGGCAACTAACTTTAAGGTTATGCCAGCTTGTAGTTATAATGAATACTTGCCTTGTAGTGTAAAACTTTGAATAATTGTTGTTTCAGTGCGGTGTGAACCCTTATGAACTGTGAACTGCTTATCTCATGTCATACATCTCTATGCTGTGGAATTCAAGTGTATTGTTTTTGTTAGCGGTTACTCTCAATATTAACAGAATCACACTCCAGTAGGTATTTTAGTAACCTTGTCCTTATTTTAAATGACCCTTTTCGTGGAGTTTCTCCCTTACAATTTTTCATCTCCAAACTCCTAGGTTGCTTTTTCTTTTCTGAAATTCTACTTCTTTAAGTAATTAAAATGATGGCAAAAGTCACGTTATTAGTTCAAGCCTAGAAACATGTCTTATAGATTATTAATGGACTACACTGTATGTACATGTATACATTGTATAACTAGATATCCAGCCCTTAGCTATTCTCTTATCTAGTTTATACGTTGCTTGAAATTCTGGCCTACTTTTTTAGTTCATGCGGAGGACAGTTGTCTTAAGGCACATTTTTTCATTAATTTTGTTAAAGGTAATACAAAGTTTTGGGAAATTTTGAAAATTGGGTGGATAGTGAATCTTTACAATTTTGATATATTTGGATGCCCCTGTGGATGTATTATAAGCAATAAAAAATTAGCCCCTAAAACACTTCTGTTATCGAGAAAAATTGAATATAGAAATTTACCGGTGCTCCCGGTAAATTTTGATAAATTTCAAATAGCGCCTATGGCCGTACAATGGTAGCTGCGACCATGAAAATCTCAGAATATGTAGTTGTGATAATTTCCAAACGGGAGTAGCTAATCGGTCGATTTTAGTCAAGAAACATTGTTTCATAGCTAAATTAATATCTTGACCTTGAGAGGGAGCTATACAACATAAAGAGTTTATTATTTATAATTTCATAACTTTAGACTCAATTTCAACCGCGACAACGATCAATGAATATTGTAGGAACGCATATGCTTCCAATATGTTAATTTGAACCAAATATATGACCCCGTACCAAAACTTTGTAATACCTTTAAAGAGTGTAGAAGAAAAAGGAGGAAATTGTCCTTTGAAAAGGACAGAGTCTCTTCATTCTAAATATGATCAAAAATAGCTGAAAACTTTATAAGACCAAACTTCATGCCACATATGAATTAAATCCTATTTACCCAGTCCATGTGATCTTCTGCAAGATTGAATTAATTTTTGTCATGTTGATCATCCCAAACATTACAGTTTTACAGGTACACTGTACATGTAAGCCTACATCAATTCTTACGTACCAGATTCTCAACCTCTCCCGATTGCTTCCCCAATCAGTTTCGTAACACAGTGCAATCACATGACCTGTACCAAATGTATCCCGACTGAATCCCATGGGGAATAGTTGAGACTATTGTAAAGCTAGCATAGACAGGAAAGGAACGACTTGATTACTACATTTGATATGTTTGGGCCACAGACGAGATCATACAAGTTGTCTTGCTCCAATAAGAGCTCAAGATATCTCTACCGACAAGGAGGTCAAAAGTGCGAACAGAAACTCTAGTTGTGAAGGCACAGATACTTGGATAGAGGATGGACAAATCACCACATTTTTATGGCACGATTCCAAACCTTAATGGAGGTCATGTAGAAAGAGGTTTCTGAAGAAGCACTCTTTATATGACATGGGAAAGTAAATTGATGCATTTATATAAATTGCAACCCAGGTAGGATTTCAAGATGTAGAACATTTACTATCTGGTACAAAGAATTCTGAGATGCATATTTAGAAAGGACAGTTTTTCACCACTTGAGGCATTATCATTCATATTAATAGACCATTTCAGATTCTGTATTAAGTTTTAAAGAAAAATCGATAAATTTGGATAGGAATACACGAGTAAAGAACTTAATTATCTAATAAAAAAAATCATTTTGTAAGTTATTAGCAGGAAAAATATCTCTAGAGTGCAAATTATTGAATTACATGATTTACAGCTGGCTTTGAAAAAAAAACTGAACATAAAATAAATTATAAGAATTGGATTTCATCATGACCTGTTAAAATAATACATACCGGTAGTAAATAAAATTGATGAACATTTTTAAATTCCAACAGACCTACACAATTAAATTTCATTATCAAAGTGTCTTAACTTTCCTCTAAGAAACACAATCCCCCTCCCCCCAAAAAATTAAAAAATGTTGATGCATGTTTGTCAATACAGACCTTGTACAGTACAGACCTCTACATTTAAGTTGAAAATACCTTTACCCGGTATAGATATATTTATCAGCTGAACTTTATAGCAAATATATCTGATATGATGATCAAGTTAAATTCTTTTAGTAGGAATGAATATTTGTGAGTCTTGAAGTGACATCAAGTCCCCATTTTCTTATTCCACACTCAATATTTCTCCTTTATTGTACCATTACATGTATATGGGACTTTGTTGGAATATTGAACTTGCCCTTTAATTCTTAAAGACAACCGATAAGGTTTCTAAGATCAAATCCAAATGCACATTTCGTTTTAAAAAGGGCTCTGGGCATGAAAAATTTCCTTGAATTGGCTGTGAGCACTTTATAGATACAATGTATCTCTGTTTGACTGAATCCATAGTGATATTGATACAATGAATTTACTAGTGCTTATTCCCATTACATGATAGCCTTTCTAGAAACATTGAAAAGCAATTACTTAGTATTATTCATATTTTATGGAAGCGTACAGTCATACATGTATGTCCTAATTCTTGAGGCACAATAATCAATTGGATATTAGTTAACTTGTAACAAACACCGACTTCTGTAGTCTATACAGGTAGTAAAGAAAAACAAACAAAAGAAATTTCAGAAACAGTTTTCATGTACACGTAGGCATTGCTTGCGATGTATAGATCCAAGATTGTTTGCAAGCATGAACATCAGCAAAAGCAGCACAAATTAATATTACATGTAGGTTATGACCTAAAAACTTATGTTTTAAATCTACATTAATAAATACTGGGTAGTGACTGAGTGACATCATTTTGTACACTGTAATGTTTAAAGGGATAGTTGAGTTCTGTTTTCAGACCGCAAATGCCTTCAAAGTACATGGTTATTGCTCTTATATTCTTATCTACACTGTATGACATTTCTAGTGCCCTTTTAGAACCTAAATTTGCTATGAAGGTAATTTTAGACCCCTAAATGTGTGAAATTTAGCCAATACGATCATACCAATTCAGCTCCACTTTAAAAAAAAACATGGTGACCGCTAATTAATTATTTAATTAAAAATAACAATACATGAGCCAGCTAATTGTGGGTAATACATACATGTATAAGCAACATGAAAATGCCAACAAAAAAGCCAACATCGGCATTGGCTGAAATACAACGTAAAAGGTGTTATTTTTTTTTTTTTAACGTTTTTTTCAAATTTGTCAAAATATCTAATATTTGTGGTGGTACACAAGTATTAGAAATCGTTTTATTTCAGCTGTCTCTGAACCAATTTTGATCAAACAAAGATGATTTTGTCATTTGAATATTATGTTCTTTCAAATTTGACACTCAGTTTTTCATTATCTAACAAAAAAATTATTTTGTGTATTGCCCTCTGCAACAGAACTCAACTATCCCTTTAATAAGTTGCTTGATGCAACATTTATACAATGTAGAGCATAATTCAGCATCGTACACGTGAGGAGGAAAAAAATGAAAACGCTGTCACCCTTCGCTTGCCACTCTTAAATGGTGACTTAATATTTTTTTTGTTGAAATTCTTTGAAATGAGTTCATAGCTATTCATGCTCCAATCTGCCTATTCCTGGTGGAGCTACATGCAGACTTCTGATATCATATTTTTCATTTTATTATTGTCTGTAAAGTACCTGTTTCCAAGTACAGTCTGTAACTTATCCACATTTCCTACCGACTGAAAAATATTTCCGCCAGAATGAAAGAGACTTGATACATCTGAGTATTGGTTGTGGAATTTTTTTGGTACATCGAAGAAAAAACGTCTGCATGGAAGAGATTCAGTAGTGATTTGTAAGGTTCTGCTGTGTAGATAAACAGGGATCTTGGCTGTACCTGCTGTAGTTATTATCAGAGGTTAGGTTACAATTCAAGTTGAGCTCGTTTCTGGGAGCTTTGCTTGTTTGATTTTTTTCTTTTAAAAATATGAGGATCTAGGAGCCTCGAGGAGGGTTCAGTTTTTGTGTCCCTTTTAAGTCACACATACAGGTAATGATATCGGGTTTACATTGCAATTAATACATTGACGGTGTCTCCAAGTGCTTTACAAACTTATTATTTTAGAAGGGCATCAAGAACATGTATTAGATGAAAGCACAAGTGTGTCATACAATGTACCAAACACATACCTTCTTATCCTGTGCATGTCTTCATGACATTTTAGAACATTTGGTCTTTTTGATAATTTCTGAAAATCATTTTCTATTCAGTAGCATATTTTGATACATGTAAATCTAGTGAGGATCTAACAATAAATTAAACCACACAATACCACTGAGCTTACAAACAAACAACAACAAACAGTTCAGTTTCGTCAGGCAAGTTTCTAATGACTTTTTGTCACTTTTAAACTTGATACAGTCAATATTCCATGATATTTTAATCCACAAGTCGTAGAGTCATTTTTATTTTCAAGAAAAACAGTGTAAATGTTTTCCACCGTAGCTAATAAATATTAGATACAATATTTATCAAAGTTGGTGCAGCTTCAACTGCCTTTGGCACTGACATTGTTAATTTTAGTGGATTTTGATAAGACAGGGGATTTACATATTATGAATTTTCACTCGGGTGGCCTTTATATAGCAGTCAGGTGTTCTTCTGATATCATACACGTGCCTGAGACTGATCTCCGTTCAGGTATTAAGAAAATATATTAACTTGAATAGGAGAGACAGTTTTAAGAATTACAATGAATACTTTTCCAGTTTTGTCAAACTGTACAGTTGTTCTGACGATATATTCTGATAGTTATTGCCTATAAAGTAGCTTGTATAATATTCAGTAGATAAGAATAGTACTGAGGGTAACATTTTTGAAATTCCAGACCTCCATGATAATCAGTAGAGGGGAAAATTACATGAAGCAAAGGGGAATTTCTGAGATGAATTGAAATTACTGAAAGCACTGAAAAGAAATATTGTTGTTTTTTGTTCAAAAAGAGGAAGGTTTTTTTAAAATCATTTACTGTCAAACCATAAATTTCACTTGCATGAAATATTCACAAATATTGCGAGTGGCTCAGATTTACAAAATGTTTATGCCATAGAATAATCAAACCAATATTGACACAATAAAGTTTTGAACTTTTGTGCAAAACTTTCTTTCCATACATGTATAAACGACCGTCCTTAACAATTCAAGAAATTTTCTAGTTTTACATCAGGGCAATTCTTTCCTCAGTTGACATTCATAAACACATATTATGTGTTTTGAAACAGGGAATTCATAGGGGAATCTCATTAACCTGTTGATTACTGAACTCTCATATTCCCATAGGCTTAATACACAAACCACCCTGTTACAGTAAGCAATGGGTTACTAACACTGTGACTTATATCAATTTGCTTGAAACTATAATTTTCCAAGCATTTCAGAATAAACTCACACATATTTCAGACCCTTACATACATTGTATATTTTGACATTTTAAAGCTTGTTAAACAGTACTTTTTAATTTTTTGTGTGTTGTTGTCCTGTCTGGTATTGTAGGGTGGGAACAGAAGCTTCACAATGCTGTGTATAGACATCTTAGACACTACAAACCCATGCCACACCCTGACACACCCCAAGAGCAGATGAAGGAATCTTTGGCATACATCCGCAGAGCGCAGGTAAGAATATCAATTACTTGTCTTTGCAAACATTTGCCGTACATGAACTTTGAAAGTGAAATTTTGAGTCTTCATTCCATATTTTACCAAACACTTTTAATGACCCATACCCTAAAGCTTACAAAATGTACAATTGCAACCAGGGCCCGCATTCAATTCAATACTTAAGTACAAAATTTAAGCTTTTTACTTAGTATTTGGCTTAATAAAATACTTAGCCAATTTTGGTATTCAATTCACACTTTTGGCTAAGTATTTTACCCTAAATCTAAGCCAACTCCATACCAGACTTAAGCCAATTATTTGAAGGCCTTGATTGGCAGGCATATGGTTTTCTTACGCAGTATTATAACCTGCGCACAATTATATCAGCACGGATTTATTGCAATGCATCAATTGCGCATTGCTTTTGATTGACTGTGTGACGTCACAATGCTTATCAGTAAGTATTTTACTTAGATTTTGTCTTATGTAAGTATAAGCCTAAAATGCAATTTGAATACGAGATAAGTAAATTTCTTAACTTGGCCATTTACTTAGTAAATTTCTTACTTATGCTAAGTATTGAATTGAATACTGGTCTGAACTATAACTCTTTATTTTCGATGAAATAAGCGTGAACAATTGTTGCTCAAGCAATTGTTAGATCATTTTCAATTCCCATTGTGTCTTTGCAAACATTTACATTACATGAACTTTGAAAAGTGAAAATGTTAGTCTTCATTCATACATTCATATGTATTGAACACTTTTATCCACCAAAACCCTAAATCTGACAAAATTTACAATTGCAAGTTTGCAACCCGAACTATAATTAAAATTAATAATGATAATAGTTTGTTCTTAAAGCGCTTTTCAGGACCACAGGCCCTCTCAAAGTGCTTAACAGAAATATATATATTATTACCCCGATCATCGGATTCAGGCTTACTCGCACACAATTTATGCAAATTCTCCACTCCCTGGGGAACATTCCAGCCATGCGTCATTTTTACAAGCACATACTTGCTCGTCTAACCACATTAACTTCTGCATCCTACTGGGTACCCATTTAACACCTGGGTGGGTAGTGGCGAATGTAGATCAATGACTTGCCAAAGGACCTATGTGCAACGGCGAGACTTGAACTGCAGACCTTGTGACATATCCATAATTTGACCAAGACACCTCTATTTCTATATCTTTGATGAAATAAAGCATGAACAGCTGTTGCTCTAGCAATTGTTGGATACTTTCAAGTTCCATTGTGTTGACCACAAGATGAGATGAAATCTCGGTGTGATAATGAATTGAGATTGGATCTCGTGTAGGACAGCGAACATTCAACATTATCCAAATACCGTAGGCTAATTAAGAATCTAGAAAAATTCTGTCAAGTGGTCAAAACCTTGGATGCTTTTTTCCAATTTTATAGGAACCCTTTACAACTTTGCCAAGAGCTCGATTGGTTACCAGGTGCTAATGCATTCAAATTAATAATTATGTGTCTAGATGGAAACCATACACCTATTACCAAGTTCTGGGAGAAAAGGGTGGAAGCAAAATGCTATGGGGCAATTTCAGTTTGAAATTCTGTGATAATTAGATGGATACCCATCAGCCTGTCCAGCCTGGGTAGTGTGTGTTCACACTGGCAGGTGAAATGGTGCATACCACAAATGTGTATGGGGGTGTGTGTGTGTGTGTGTGTGAGAGATAGAGAGAGAGAGAGAGAGAGAGAGAGAGAGAGAGAGAGAGACTTAGACAACGTCACATGAAGACAGACAAGTTACAGCAGAGAGAAATCAAGCGATTGGGGAGGGGTGGGGGAAGAAAAATGAATCAAGAGATGTGAGTAAGAGATAAGAGCAGGAAGGGGAGAAGTACATAATGTAAGTGAGAGAGGGGGGGAGAGAGAGAGAGAGAGAGCGGGGGGGGGGGGGGGGGAAACATTCTATGATAATTTTGTTCTTCTCCTGTTCTCTTGGTGCCCTTACATGTACATGTATGTTCCTACATGATACATGTAGCCTGTCCCCTGTAGGAAATTACCCGGGAAAATAAATCAATAACATATATAGGATGACTTGTGCACTGAACATAACATGTATTCAAAAGTATTGAAGCAAAAAAAAAAAGAATAAGGTATAATGCCCCAGGAACTTTGACTCTGTCTTGGATGTCATGTATAGGTGCAATATTCATAGATGAACATATTCTACTTACTTTAAACTTTGCAAATAGATTTAGATATGTGGGATATAGCTTAGAAAAAAAGGGATTCATTTGTTTTTGTTATCATACGGGCATCACAAAATGTTGGGTAGAGGCAGAAAGGGAGATGGGCTTAAAGGAAAAGTCCAGTCTGAAATAATGTTGATGCAATTTAAAGCTGAAAGTTTAGAGATTCTGATTCCACTAAAGTTCAGCGAAAAACAGAAAATTACAACGATGAAAATAGCTGAATGAATTCGGAACTCAGCCTTGAAAGAGTAATATTGAATACAGTCAAAGCCAGTAAAATCTTCTGAAAACCTGGATGTTTTTTGCTCTTATAGTATATCAATCACCAAAATAGATTTTGCTACACCTGTAAAGTCAGTAGTTCCATGTCATAATTATACAAGAACCCAATCAGGGAATAATTTTCCTCAAATTTTTTGATTAGCAATTTCAGCCGATGGATAAATATTTCAAATGAAATTCTGTACATTTCTATGGAAGAAAACTGCTACACAAAAGATATTTTGTATAGCAGTCATGCAAAAATGCATAGCAAATTGCGATGCGATACCAGGAAAATTATTCCCTGCCAATATTATTTTACTTCTTCAAAGATGTTTTGAAAGTTCAAATACACTTTCAGTTCAAATTTAAGCATCTATAGGGGCGGGGGAGTCCCACTTGGGTTTCATGTGCACTGTTTTATTATCATTTTTTCTTATCCATACTCGCTATATCCGTTAGCCCACACAATGCCTGATGAAGGTTTTTGAGGTTGATGTTTTACATGTCCATACATTCTAGCTGTACACAAGTTATATTTTAGTTGATTGGTACGTTTTAAGGACAAACAGCATGGGTCACAGCATGTGACACACTTTTGTATGTTGTTGTTTTTTAGTACAAGAGGCTTTTCTAATAACAGCAAATGAAAAAGAAAGGAAAAGTGAGAGGATGAAAAGATCATTCAAGATAATTCTCTGCACAAAGCTTGAAAACAAAAAATAATCTTACCTTTTAAACATGGCTTAGATATTATCTAGTCTGTATATGAGTGTAATTAAAGCCTTTAGCAGTCTTGATAAGCCTCTAAAAGCATTTCAGAAGATTTACTTGGTTCATCTGTTTTGAGTGGATAAACAGGAAGATGCATTTCAAAGCTGCTGCAAAGTTTTCTTTTTCATTTTTAGTTGAAAAAAGGAAGGTGAAGAATAATTTAGATCCCTGATTTGAAAGGCATTAATAGTAGGATTCATTTCAAAACTGATGCGTGGTTGTGTCCAATTTCATCTAAAGTTGAAACTAAGAGGTGAAAACTAATTGAGATCTCTGATTATAAACTGATATGATCTGAATTAATTGTTGTTTACACTTACAGCAAATGTTAAATGAACAGTTTCATCAGGCCATATATTTTGAAAATGAAAATATTTGTCTTTCTTCTTAAAGTTTCAAACACGTTTGTGACTAGTATGAATAAATGTACATGTAGATATCATTGAATAACCTTTGTATTCAGAAAAAATAAAACGGGGCAAGATAATTGAAAACTTGCCTCATGCAAGAATATTTGATGACAAGGGTAAAGACAATTTTTCTCTCTCCCTGTTTCTGACTTCATCTTTTTCTCTCTGTCTCTGTCTGTTTGTCTGACTCTCTCTTTCTCTCTGTATCTGTCTGTCAGTCTCTGTCTTTCTCTTTCTCTGTCTCTATCTTTGTCTCTCTCTCTCTCTCTCTGTCTTTGTCTCTTTCTCTCTCTATTACGTCAATACAAAACAAAAATCATGCTTGATATGCTCATTTAATACATTCATATATTCATGTACCTGTATGTTCATTTGTTGCTGCTAATGTGAAAATTGAAATTTCGCTTTAATATTTTCTTCTCTGTTTTGCTTGTCTTTTACCCACAGTCTACCTGGGAGAAAAGGATCTTAAAGAGTCTCAACAGTATGTGTACAGAACTCTCCATTCCACTGGCCAGAAAGGTAATTATATATCTAATCTCTTGTGGCCCCATGTGCTATTCATCAAGTGTTTCATAATACAGGTGTATGAGCTATTTTTCCTCTTCTGTTTATGAATGCAGTGTTCGCCCTTTGTTGCAGCATTCTGTATTCAATTTAACTAATTGGTCTGTATTCATATCCCCATTGTGGTAATGTGTTGCCAAATTCTAAGAATATTTACAAATCAAAAAGTATATAAAAAATATGAATTTCAGTAAAAAAAAAAAAACAATAACAAATATGATACTTTGGTGGCATAACAAATTAAAATCAATGTAGAATTAAATTGGCATTTAGATTAGGGTGTAGAGTGAGATTAAAGTTCTGATATAAAAAGATAAATTATACGTATATACATGTACATGTATGTCTGTCAGCAAAGAGATGTTTTCTTTGTACCGGTATATGGATGGGTTGAATGAGAGGATTGCATTATCCTAGATGTAAAGTAAGGTCACTTAGAATTGAAAGTGTGCCAATCGCCTGAAGAAGAAAAAAAAAACTGTGTATAGCTATAGCTAAAGGGATACATCAACCTCTATAAACTTTGCCTGACTTTCTATACATGTAGGTGAACAGTTTAAAGGAGTATGACAAAATTAAGAGATAACATAAAACCCTGCGTATAGCGCACCATTTCTATGCGAATGTGGAGGCATGTTTTAAGTAGTCTTCTCAACAAGGCGTTTTACAGTTCACTGGGAGTGTATTTAAACTGCAATAGCCATTCATGCTTTCATGCTCTGCTCCACGTTGGTGGAATTCTCTTCCATCTGTTGCAGCTCTGATTCAACTTTGTTTAGATCAAAATGAAAAACCAATCTAATGGAAAAGGCATATTCAACCTAGTTCTTAAATTTTAACCTTACCTTGTTATCTAATGTTTGATAATTTCACTTTTGTTCTCTTGTCATTTCTCCGTTTAGTTTTACTTGCATCAATATTGTAAAGCGCTTTGATAATAAATCGCTTTTGAACAGCGCTGTATAAGTAGTAGTTATTATTATATTATTATTACTATTTCTAGAAGAATGACTTGACTCATAGTTTGAGCGGTTCATTTTAAATTCAGGACACAATAAGTCGATTTATTTACTATTTCTAGTGCTTGACCATCAAAGCAATAGAGAGAGAGAGAGAGAGAGAGAGAGAGAGAGAGAGAGAGAGAGAGAGGAGCTTCATACTTCATTGGTCAAGATGTAGGACAAATTTAGGACACAGTAGATAAATGCATTTACTCTTTCTAGTACTTGACCATCTAAAAAATAATGAGGAGGGAGAGAGTAGCTAGAGAATTTGTTGGTCAAGACATAGGACAAATTCAGGGCACAATAAGGAAATACATTTAATATTTATAGTGCTTGACCATCAAAGCAATAACGAAGAGGGAGAGAGGAACTAGGGACTTCAACGGTCAAGACGTAGGGGACCACATATGACACGTGTCTCGCAGGAACAAGTAGGGATAGTGATATTAACCCATTTGAAACAGTTTGGCTATTAAAGTAATCATTCCACCCCAGTTAAGGAGGTATTAACCATACAAATACCACTTTTATATCTACACTGTAGTTGCTTTTGTGTAATGCAATGTCGCCTCTCTCTGATATAAGAGTACACTTCCATAATATCACATTGTGTGTTCAACAAATTTCTTATATTACAAAATACATAGTTACTTTTGTAGTTTGATAGAGAAGCAGCGAACGAATTTAATTGGTCTATTTGGGACCCTCCATACAGGGACTCTCCATACAGGGACTCTCCATACAGGGACTCTCTATACAAGGACCCTCCATACAAGGACCCTCCATACAGGGACCCTCTATACAGGGACCCTCCATACAGGGACCCTCCATACAGGGACTCTCCATACAGGGACTCTCCATACAGGGACTGTGGGTCTGACCATCAGTCTACAATTATCTGTTAATTCTTGAACTGGCTGTTGTTCACAATTCATATCTTTAAAAAGAAATCAAAACAAATGTGCTACTAAGCGTTTTATTAGAGTCATGACTCAGGGAATACTGCGAAGCTAGAAAGAAAAAAAACCCAAATTTTTGCTCCACATAGACTTTAACTTTGTTTTCGAAACAGAAAGAATCATGCAAATTGGAAGTTGGTTATCTATGAGTATGAAATGTCTACACACTAGTCAGTTCAGACAGAAAATCTTGATAGACATGCTGTTTAAAAATAAAACAATAGAATAATTAGTAGGAAAAACAAAATAAGATGTAGCCTGAGCTATACTCCATCCAGGTATGGGAGGATATCATTACCATATATCAGTTTAGTAATTTGACGATCTTGACCACTACTTTCTCTTAGTTTATTTTGGTATTGTATTGATGGAATTGTAATATTTTTGTCATCTTTATTACCATATTGTACTTGTCATACCTGTTCATTTGGCTCACTATTGTATATTTACTGTATTTATAACTGTATTGTATAATTTGTAAACATGATCAGTTTTGGTCCTTGGACCTTTGAATCATGCATATTTATATGTCTTTTTAAACCAAAATAAATAAATTAATTAATAAATAAATAAATACTACATGTACGTTCATATCTACCGCTGAAGTAGGGTTAGTTCAGACTTTCTACCCCAAAGCTAATATGTCCACATTTCTAGTCCGAACATAGTTCCACTCTGATAATTGAGGGAATTTTTTGCTGGATGTGGGGCAGTAGGTACTTATAATCTGAAGGGTAATCGGGTAGCCTCACTATCAGTATCAAGTATGAGAAAGGGGAGTTTTACAGAACTTACCAGTGGTAGGCCCATGCATTTAATTTTCTTTAAAATGGCTGAAAACAGCTGTGATTTGAAAAGCACCCAGTATTTTTTTTGGATTGAGCATTTCTGAGTCAATACTCAACACCTACATGTACAGCACATACACATGTACATGTAGGAAACAGAAAACATGAATTTGTCATTCTTGTGTATAAATCTTGAAAACGACTGCCCATTATTAACTCTTTTCACTATGTTTTGATTTCTGTATAACATGCATTTCCTGTTGAAGTCATATTATAACATGATGGTAAAGCTTTTACAAAGGGGTTAACAAGCTCTGATATGAAAAGCATACAATGTTGAGTTTGGGTCGAGTGCACATATCAATGTTCTACACTCAATCCTCTATAGGCTGCACGTGAAAACAAGTCGCTTCTCGTTCCCGCTGTCCTAATTCAGATCCCGCCTCCCTCAGAAACCCTCTTCTGTTTTCCTACCATGATTGGTGCACTCACTCATATTGAATTGACCGATATGAAGGACTTGGCTTTCTGTCTGGGCCACCTGGAGCACAAAGCACCACCTGATATCATATTCTCATCAACTGTTTGTAGATTTAGAGTTAACCTCTAAGGACAAATACTGTAGGAAGTATTTATTTGTTAGACTCTTGTTGAATCATGATACCCATCTACATTTATTTTTCGCACAAGCAAAGTGGAGTTGTCCTTTGTTTTGTTTTATGAATCGCATTTGTGATTGATCAAGTAGCTGACTACAAGTTAGTCTCATTTTGATCGTTAATGAAAGCTCATTAACATTTTGAAATCCCCCTGTATGCTATCAAATTATGATCCATTATACCGATGAATCGCATGTATTTAGTTCTTTAGGTATATTTATGAAGCTCACTTCCGATTCCCACTGTCCTAATTCCAATCCCCCCTCCCTGAGAGACCCTTCTCTATTTTCCTACCATGATCGTGGCCGGCACTCACTCATATTGCATTGACCGATATAAAGGACTTGGCTTTCTCAGTGTCTGGGCCACCTTGAGCAGAAAGGAAGCACCAACCGATATCATATTCTGATCAAGATTTTTGTAGATTTGAAGTGCACCTCTTGGGAAGCATCTATATGAAATATTTTTGCATTTGGATTTTGTTGAACTGTGATACCCAGCTACTTGTGGCATGCACGTGATGAATTTGTTCTTGTGATGTTAACTACCGGTAGTGTTTGTACTGATTTGATTGACCATTTTGTCAATTTGTGTTTTTGTATGTGTGTGTATGTGATCAATAAAGTAACTGATTGCATACAAAATATGTACATGTAGATGTATGTGTGGTATGCCGAGTATAGTTTTTTTAAAGGTTTTTCTTCCATAATCTTGTTATCAAAACTCATATTTTCAGTCACCTTTATTCTATCATCATTATCCATTACTTAGGAATGACATTCTGTAGATCTATTAACCTTTTGACTACTCAATTATCTAATTCAAATAGACTTAAAGGGATAGTTGAGTTCTGTTGCAGAGGGCGCTACACACATTTTTGTTTTGTGAGATAATGAAAAACTGAGTGTCAAATTTGAAAGAACATAATATTTCAATGACAAAATCATCTTTATTTGATCAAAATCGGTTCAGAGACGGTTGAATATAACGATTTCTAATACTTGTGTACCATTACAAATATTAGATATTTTTAAAAATTTGAAAAAACAAAACAACGCCTTTTACGTGGTATTTCAGCCAATGCCGATGTTGGCTTTTTTTGTTGGCATTTTTGTGTTGCTTATATTACCCACAATTAACCAGGTTAATGTATTGTATTTTTAATTAAATAATTAATTAACGGTCACCATGTTTTTTTTAAAAGTGGAGCTGAATTGGTATGATCGTATTGGCTAAATTTCACACATTTTGGGGTCTAAAATTACCTTCATAGCAATTTTAGATTCTAAAAGGGCACTATAAATGTCATAGATAAGAATAAGAGCAATAACCATGCACTTTGAAGGCATTGGCGGTTTGAAAACAGAACTCAACTATCCCTTTAATACATGAAAACCCGGTTCCAGTAGGCAATGGGTTAAAACATTCTGTTCTGTAGAGGCACACCTTTGGCATGAACTATTACAACTTACAATCCTGAGTGAAATGTGTTGAGTGAAAAGAAATGTATTCAGCTACAATGTTCATACTTTTTTTATTCAACTTTTTTGTTGTTGCTGTCCATGAATTTGGACAACTGAGATGGCTCCCAACAGGAATTACAAAGATGTTAATGTATACATTGAAACCTGCATTACATTTTGAAGGGTTTCTATGGATGGAGAAGGCTTGAATGACGAAGGAATAAATTACATACACCATGGGAGTGTACTTTAATCTAGTTTCCCCCTTTGTGTCCTCTCCCTGTAGATGCTTTATAAATCATTCTAGATAAGAGAGAGAGAGTTGGCGTTACTAAGAAGATTGTTTCCATTGATGATGGAATGCCCCATTAGAGTTCTGAGGTTGAGGCATGATGTGGTTCTGTATGCAGGGGTAGGGATGCATGATTGAATGGATTCTAGTAGCTGCAGAACAGTCATGTAGACCTGACAGTAGTCACATGAGAAATCGGTTCGGTTCTAATTTGGGAGGGGTGAGGCATGATGTGGGTCTGTATGAAGGGGTAGGGATGCATGATTGAATGGATTCTAGTAGCTGCAGAACAGTCAGGTAGATCTGACAGAAGTCACAGGAGAAATGGGTTCGGCTCTGATTTGGGTGGGGAGGGGTGATGTGGTTTTGTATGCAGGGGTAGGGATGCATGATTGAATGGATTCTAGTAGCTGCAGAACAGTCATGTAGACCTGACAGTAGTCACATGAGAAATGGGTTCGGTTCTAATTTGGGTGGGGGGTGGGGGTGGGGGAGGGGTGACGATGATCAATGAAAAAAAAACCAGGTGAAGGTGGTGAGTGATTTAAAGTTTCAAAGGAGCTCTGAGAAAACACCAAAAGAACCTGGTAAAGAAAGGAAGAAAAAAGCAAACTTATGAAAATCTCTGCAAGAGGATATTACACCCTGATATTTAGTTGATTTTGATAGAAGCAGAAAATGAGAGAAACAGATCAATGAAATTTGAGCAAAAACCGATAAAATATAAGTAAGTTGAGGGTCTTTAAAGGTGATCAATCAAACACACATTGGCAACTCTGTGACATGTTTGCGATCAGTGAAACAAAAATTAGGTGAGGGTGATGAGCGATTTAACTTTTGAAAGTTTCAAAGATGCTCTAAGAAAACCCCAAAAAGAAACTGGTAAGAAAGGAAAAGAACAGCAAAAATCATGACAATCTCTTTGATGTAAAAATAACTTGGGGAAGAATAGTAAATTTCCCTTTTTAATTGATGCATGTAAGACAATTTTATTTTTGTAAATAGCTGTACTAGTTAGTAATCATTTTCCTTCCAACTTTCCCTTTTTTTATACCTTAGTAATTATAGAATGGATTTTGTTTTGGTATTAAGTTTGTTTGATGATGATTGTTTTACCGGACTGCCAATAAAGCCTGTGTATGTTTGTAAGTAAACAACCAGGGGACCAACAGCTTTAAGTCCTCTCTCAGGAACTTGGTATTAAATGAAGAGTAATGTCTTACCAAAGGACGCAAACACATTGACTTGGCTTCGAACTGTCATTGCACTTTTTAACCAAAGTTAAACTGTTAAAGTGATATCCATACTCTCTCTCCAGTGTCCTCTCTCTCTCTCCCTCTCTTTCAATTACTCTCCTTCTCTCTCTATCTCTCTCTCTCTCTCTCTCTCTCTCTCTCTTTCAAATACAAAGAGAGAAGAGAGTATCATAATACTATGTCATAAAGTTTTGAACTGTTCTTGTATCTTTTACTACCTTGAGTCTGTGTACTGTAGGGTACTCGGGTAACAGTTTGGAAATGTGATTTATTCCAGAGACTGAAAGCAAACTAAAGGATGCATAGTACATTGTTGGCTGACAAATATCTAGTAGGCATACACGTGTGTATTCAATCAGGGCCATCGCTAGACAATGAATGGGGGGGGGGGGGGGAGGGGGAGGGGAGGGGGTGTCGGCCAAATTTTCTGACAAGATAGCTGGTCACTTTCCTACAAGCAGTGGCCAAGCACAGAAAAAACAATAACAACACCAAACTGAAGAAAGAAAAACGAAAGGCTTATCAGATTTTCAATCAAATTTGCTGACAGAAAATGTTTAATGTGGGGTTATCGCATCCCAATACCCCCTCTTGCTGATGTTCTGTATGCATCAGGGATCCAGAATTGTTTGAAAACTTTGATTGCTTTCTTTGTGTTGCTGTGCAGTTGCTCATTTGCCACACTTGCAATTTTGCTCGAAACACTTCGGCACAGAATGACAGATGCATGGTTTTGTGCAACACACTTGCTTTGCAAAATTTCTGGTCTTAATTAGCTACATGATATACCTTTTAACACCGGTATATATTAATCTTGCACTGGAAACAGTTCAATGATATTGAAGCCTTTCTAACTTATAATAAATTTATTGTGGCACAGGGAGATTATTATAGTTATTAAAGGGGGCAGTGTTGATAGCTCAAGTTTCTGTCAGAGTTATCTGAAGATTTAAACAAGAAGTAGAATGAGAAGGTTACTGTAAAACAGGTTGAATAAGGTCAAGAACAACAAAATTCACAAGATATTCTAACAAAGAATTTTGTTTTACAAAATTTCTTCCAAATTCTTGTCCCTATTTAGGTGTGTATTTGTCCTGGTTTGTAGGTGTTACTTTTATTTTTTACCAGGGGAAGAGGGAGCATGTACCCTGTGCCCCCCCCCCCCCCCGATCCACCTGTAATGTGCTCCCCTGTGGTGTAATCGACATGCAAACAAGAAAGTGATCTTCTTTTAAGTGCAAAAGTCAAGGTCGCATGGATTTCTTCTTCGTGCCACATCGATGTTTTGAGAAGCATCCCTTTTCAACTTGATTCGATAATCTGTATCTCCCCGGCGGACAAACCGACAAACCGTGATTTACGTCTCTTTCAAGAGCAGTATCACTTTCAAGAGCTGTATCACTGTTCTGTGTTTGGGGCTTGGCTGCTCTATGTTATCCTCATTAGGATTTCTTTCCTCTTCTTCTCCTGTTTCCCTTCTTCCATTTTGTAATTCAATATTATTTCCTTTTGAAAAATTATGCAGGAGGTAACAAATGAAATCTCACTCTTTTTTTCTTTTTTTACACATTAATGCCTCTCACTCGGAGGAGATTCTTTACTTGTTTTATTATATTATAATTTTACTCTGAAACTAGTGATCATTATCCCACAAAATTCCACCACGATTCTCCAATTTAGTGCCTTGAATGATCATGATGTGGTACATAGAACAAGTGTGTCCACAAAAGTTGTATTACAGTGTAAATTTAAATTATCATAAGCTAATATTGAAACTCTTAAATGATTTATAACAATAATGATAACTAGACATAATACTTGTTTGGAACAAGTATAGGTGGGCTGGTCAACTAAAATTTGAGACAAAATAGAGCAAAAATAATCAAGAAACTGCTTACAAATTCTTAATAAACAATATCAAGTAGATTCAGTACGTGAACGAAATTCACCTTCTATAGTCATTACACGCAAATTGTGAAATTTCTGACATGAGGCCTTTAATCGAAATTTTCACTCTGTTGACATCATCAAAATGAAAAATGATTAAGATTAAACTTGTAGAGAATTATCTTAGCTACAACATATCGAAATTTTGAAGAAAATTGATCAATATATACAGAGATACAATCAATTTTACATAAATATGCTGACTTTATAATATGCAAATTTGTATTTTGAGTTCCAAGGCCATTATGATTATATCACGATACACTTAATGGCAAAATGAGACATGGAATCATATCTCCAACTCATACTTTATCTAAATATTAAAAAAAAATTGAAGGTCACGGTTCATTCCAAAGAGCTACAGTGGATTTTGTATAGGCATGTTTTTGCCCATATATGCTATGTATTAAAAGAGCTCGCACGCACGGACATTTATCTTGAATTGACGCTCATCTTGTTGTTAATGGTCATAAAGAGATAAACATGGTATCAAATTGTTTGGAAAAAAATGAGAAATATCATAAAAGAAAAAAAATGGCGATTCTATGTTTTGTAATGGTGAAACGCGCGCGCATGCGCGTGTGCGCGATTTTTTATAAAATGCTTAAAATGACCTGAAACGTATGCAAAAAAAATTTGAGACGATTTTGAGCATTAAATTTTTTTGCGCGCGGACGTACGCGCACGCGCGCGTTTTTGGACATGAAATTGACTGGACTGATATTGACCTTGATCATGGAAAATATGAATGAGAAATGACTTACCGTTATGAAAATATGATCATAAGTAAATTTTCAGAAAATTTCACAAAATGGCGCCTAGATGACGTCATCAGTCAAGGTCAAGGTTGAAAACGTTACTTTCTTTTGTCCATATGGCTATACATATGTGTGCTAAATATCAAATCATTTGATTGAGCCATTTTCAAATTATCTTGCTAACAAAAAAGTGGGTCGAAATAAGAAAAATAAACTAGATTTGTAATACTTGTTTGGAACAAGTATAGGTGGGCTGATCCAACAAAAAATTGAGGCAAAATGAAGGGTACATTTGAGATAGCTTTTTGTCTCAGCTACAACATACTCGAAGTTCAGCGTAAATGAAGCTAAAACGACGTAGAGATTGCTCGCGAAAGACGGGAATGTAGAATCAAGTTTTGAGAAAAAGTCATGTCCCATAGAGAATACACGCAAAATGTGAAAAATTGACATGCCTCCTTTAATCGCAAAAATACGCCATGATGCCTTTGTCAAAATGAAAAATTGTGGGAAATGGATTTGTAGAAAATTGTCTCAGCTAGAACATATCAACATTTTGAAGAAAATCGATCAATTTTTACAAAGATACAATCAACTTTCCAAAAATATGCTGACGTCATAATATGCAAATTGAAATTTTGAGTTCGGAGGCCATTATGATGACGTCATGAGTTAATTGAGGGTCAAATGAGACATGAAATCATATCTCCGATTCATACTCAATCAAAATATGAAAAAATAATTGGGGTCACCTTGCATCCTAAAGAGCTACAATGGATTTTGCATAGGCATGTTTTTGCCCATATATGCTATGTATTACAAGAGCTCGCGCGCACGGAAATTTATGTTTAACGGTCGATCATTCCGTCATTAATAGTCATAAAGAGATAAACATGCTATCAATTTGTTTGTAAAAATATGTGGAATATTATGAAAGAAAAAAATGGCGATTCTATGTTGTGCAATAGTTTTACGCGCGAAAACGCGCACGCATGTGCGTGTGTGCGATTTTTTATAAAATGCTTAGAATGGCCTAAAACGTATATAAAATAATTTTGAGACGATTTTGAGCATTTTAAAATTTTACGCGCGCATTGACGCGCGGACGTACGCGCACGCGCGCGTTATTTGACCTGCAATTGACCGGAAGGATATTGACCTTGATCATGATAAATATAAATGAGAAATACTTTTTGGTTATGAAGATATGATCATGAATTGATTTTCGTAAAATTTTACAAAATGGCACCTAGATGACGTCATCAGTCAAGGTCAAGGTTGAAAAAAATTCTATGCTTTGTACATATGCCTATACATATGTGTGCCAAATTTCAAGGCATTTCATCGAGCCATTTTCAAGTTATCTTGCTAACAAAAAAGTGGTTAGAAATAAGAAAAATATTTAATAATAAATAATAAATAAATAAAGGCAATTCTAACGAAATTATAAGGTGGTCTGTACGTTATACAGCCCACCTGATAAATAAATAAAGGCAATTTTAACAAAAATATAAGGTGGTCTGTATTAGATACAGCCCACCTGATAATAGCTAGTTCTTATATAGCGCTTTTCAGGACCGAAGGCCCTCTCAAACCGCTTTACAGATATAAATATTATTACCCCGGTCATAGGATTCAGGCTTTATGATGACTTACAGGATTTATGATGACTTTAGAGCAGTGTTTGATGTTTTAATTAAGTGAATGAATTACTTGACAATATGAAAGTTATATCGCTATGTGGCAACTTCAGCACAATATCTCCATGCGGTTAGCATTCATGCAGCTGCCAACCACTCCTATTTTGGAGGCATGGTCCCTAACTTTGGCCTTCAAACTAATATTCTGTACCTTGAATGCCCCTTTTTTTCGCTAAAAAGCATCTGCTTAAAATGCATACAAAGTACACTATAATTCTAATGCTGTGAGAAATTCCTAATTTTAGCCTTGAACAGTTGTCAGGTATGGACCAGTACATGGCAAATTTTGGCAGTATAAGAGTTAATAGTATCACTACAAGAAGATATCTCTTTTACTGTTGGGGGAATTAAAACAAATCCTTAAAAGTATGTCTTACACTAAGGTCAGCGGCATTCATCTCTGTCTGACATTTCGTCTATAGTTTTCATCAATGGTGAGCAAGGATCCACCTCTTTCCCCCTTTTCAAACCTCCAGAGTCCCTCGTACACACTCACGAGCAAAAAGATTGCAATACCCTGCCACAAAAGACCCAAATTTCTAGGAAATTAAAAGTTAGGGAAAGTCCCCAATTAACAGGCATTGACCAGTACTGTATGGCAAACTTTGGCAGTATAAGAGTTAATGTTATCACTGCAAGAAGTTATCTAGAATGAATAAGAATTATAAATCGTAAAAAGAATGTCTTATATACTTCAAAGGTCACATAAATTCATCTCTGTCCGACATTTCCGCTACAGTTTTCATCAACGGTGAGCTGGGAATTCACCTATTTCCCCCATTTTCAAACCTCTAGGGTCCCTCGTACACCCACGAACAAAAGATTGCAATATCCTGCTGCAAAATTCACAATTTTTGTTAGACATGAACCGTTAGGGAAAGTCCCCAATTAACAGCTTAATCTGCTCATCATATTTCACTTTAATTGAAGGGGGCGGAATGGGATATCTCTTTTGTGAAAAAGGGAAGAAAGTTCCCCTAAGTTATAGCGTGATCCGGATTTTGTGCAGGCGGGGGTTGTATAGGTCATGGTGTATTATACAAATAATACACAGCAGTGAGGGCATTAGTAAGAATTACCCACTCAAGGTACTTTTGGAAAAGTCTAACACGGCCGAGGCGATAGCGGAGAAAAATGCTGTAATCCCCTGTAAATATTATGTATTGGGAAATATGTGTCATCCTATAAATATTTCATTTGTATTCTAAATTGTGCACATATTTTGAGTGAGCTTGTCAAGAGTTAGCATTAACGGTAATACAAAGTTTTGGGAAATTTGACAATTGGGCCGAAAGTGATTCTTTACAATTTTGATATATTTGGATGCCCCTGTAGATGTATTATAAGCACAAGAAAAATTAGCCCTCAAAACACTTCACCTTTCGAGAAAAATTGAATATCGGTAAATTTTGATAAATTTCAAATAGTGCCTACGGCCGTACAATGGTAGCTGTGACCATGAAAATCTCAGAATTAAATATGTAGTTGTGATATATAATTTCAAAACGGGAGAGCTAATTGGTCGATTTTAGTCAAGAAACATTGTTTTATAGCTTAATTAATATCTTGACCTTGAGAGGGAGCTATATAACTTAAAGAGTTTATTATTTACAATTTCATAACTTTAGACTCGATTTCAACCGCAACAACGATCCCTGAATATTGTAGGATCGCTTATGCTTCCAATATGTTCATTTGAACCAAATGCATGACCCCATCCCAAAACTTTGTATAACCTTTAAACGACACACAAATACACTATGCAGTGTTGTTTTTAGTATGTGGCATTGTGTATTTTTCATGCTAACTAGTATTTAAATGAAGTGCAAGGAAAGTAAATGAAAATTCAAAGTTTCTAGCAGAGTTGTTCAACTGTGTGAGGTTAACCACACAATCAGGTGGAACTCATACATAGGCTTGAGTACCAATGACATTGCTGATCATGAGAGACAGAAACACCAGGGACTAGTAATTGGTTTACAGAGGTTAATAGCAATTGGTTCGTCGACAGCCACAAAAGAATGGAACACATGAATGATATCAAAACACGAGGGAAACATAAAAAATAAATCGTATTGCATGATTATAATTCTTCACCTTCTTCTTCTTCTTCTTCTTCTTCTTCTTCTTCTTTTTTTTTTCTTCTTCTTCTTCTTCTTCTTCTTCTTCTTCTTCTTCTTCTTCTTCTTCTTCTTCTTCTTCTTCTTCTTCTTCTTCTTCTTCTTCTTCTTCTTCTTCTTCTTCTTCTTCTTCTTCTTCTTCTTCTACTTCTTCTTCTTCTTCTTCTTCTTCTTCTTCTTAATTAGTAGTAGTAGTATTATATTTATTGTTATTATTAATCTTTTTGAAATTATTATTATAATCATGATCATAATAATCATTACTATCATGAATTCAAAGGACATTTATTTTCTTATTATTATTAAATCACGACAAAATGAAATAAACTTTAACATATGTATGGAGGAAGGAGATGTCACCTTGAGGCTTGTGGTGGGGTTATCATCCACATTTTATTTTGTAAATTGACATGAATACAGATGCTACATATATGTTTTATTTGTCTGTCCCATTTAAGTTTTAATGTTATTAGAACTTTTACCCACTGACTACAGGATGTTGGTGGTTTCTGTATTAAAGTTCATATGCAAAGGAGATTATAAGTAGTCCAGTTCAACAGGGTAACTCTGGCCACATTAAATCAGCTAAAATTACATCTGATAGCAGCCAGAAGTGTGTTAATGCATATATGCATAAATTCATAGTTAACTAACTTGCTCCAAACAGAGGACATGTAGCATTCCAATATCATCAACATGTCATCAGTATGAGCAGATACTCGTACCTCTATGAAAACCACATTATGTACCGGAACAGTAATGCGAAGCTCACATTTTGTGATAGCAAGGCAATGCCCCTACTTGTAGAGCTCCCAGATCTGTCATCGATGCTCATCAGATGGGTAACAGAAAGAAAAGGAATGTCATTATCAGCCTAAGTTTTAAAAGAGCTGCTAATTTGATGAGGGAAAATTAACACAAGCTAATTCATAGTGGAGACACAGTCAAGTAGTGGACTATTTCACCTGCATGCACATCATGCTTGGGATAACATCAGCCCGAGCTCTTTATATTTCAAGCTAACCGAGGCTTGTTTGTGAAATAGCCTTCTATTTGACCGATTAACATGCCAATTCACCGGTCAATATGCACCTGGTTGGCTTGGATTTTCATGCTCTGTATATAGCTTGTAGCTTGATCGAGTTGAGATGGCTCAACAGACAGGACACAACACTTTTCATTTTGGCCTATACTTTGAGAGCTGCTCTGTGATCCAACATTTAATCTGACCGCAGTTACCTAGAGCTTAATTTTGTCAAATGTATAGGGTAAGAGTTAGATTTCTAAAAGATGAAGGTCAGGTTTAGGTCTAGGTATAGTTCTAGGTCCAGGGTAAAAGCTGGGAAATTTGGTTGATAGAGGAAATTTACTGCAGAGCAATTTTTGCCAGAGCATCAGGGTCCTGTTTCATAAAACTTGTTATCAATAACAAATGCCAAATTTTTATGACAAATTTGCTCTCAGCCAATCAAATGCCATGATTTCAGTAGTATATAACAGTTATCATTTCACTTGTCACTTGTTATTGATAAGAAGTTTTATGAAACAGGGCCGAGAGTTGGACAACCGAAACACGGATCTCAAGCTCAGGCTTGCTTTGGCTCATGGAGAAGCACCAAGAGAGAGAGAGATAGAGAGAGGGAGGAAGGGAGGGAGAGAGAGAGGGAGAGATAGAGGGGAGAGACAGAGGGGAGAGACAGAGAGAGAGACACAGAGAGAGAGAGAGAGAGAGAGAGAGAGAGAGAGAGAGGGAGAGATAGAGGGGGAGAGACAGAGAGACAGAGAGAGACAGAGAGAGAGAGAGAGAGAGAGGGGGAGAGGGAAAGGGAGAGACACAGAGAGACACAGAGAGACAGAGAGAGGGAGAGAGACAGAGACGGAGAAAGGAAGAATGTGGGATGCTATGTTGATTTCATCTTCTGCTCTCACTGATAAAGGTCTTTGTTATTCATTGAAACATTGCCTCGTTAGCACCTCGTTACTGCATTCTCGCCCGCTGGCTAAGATGTAATGGTCCGCACCCTGCCGCGCTGAACACCTTGTCTCGTAAATCGATGTCATTTTCAATTTATGTCAGCTGGCCTCCCAATTATCATTTATCCATTTAGACAAGAGGACCAACCGCACTCCACCACTCAGAGCTTAGCTTTACATGGCCATTTTTATTGGTATGTGTGACCAAAAAAACAAACACATACAGGTGTAGGAGATATATAGATGAATAGCAGCCTTATGAATAACTCATGATACAAACCTTATCTTCTCAACAATCTCTTGGGGGGGGGGGAGGGCTTGTGAGTGATACAGTTGCCCTTCATGGTGAGTAGTTAAAGTTTGTTTATTCATCATATCTATTTCTATTATTTTCTGGAGTAAGTCGACACAGTGTCATTGATACTTGTGAATTCACAAAATGGGGATCTTTTAAAATCGATGTACCTACATTTCACACAAAATCTGCTGTTTAATAAGAAATAATAACCTTTGAAAACACGGTTCTTTAGAAAAATGTAAATAGTTATTGTTTAATGTACTATGGTGTTTAGCAGAATGTAGACAAGAAGAATGAAAATGAAAACGGAACACAACCTGTGAAAATGTGTAACTCGTAATTTTATACCAGAGTTCTAAAGAACCGTCTTATTAGGACCATGTCATAAGGACATGAAGCTGGAGATATTTATATTCCTTGATTAGCCTAAATGGTATCAAACTCTCATTTAGATACTTACATGTAGGTTTAAATGGCACTTATTCATACACCAATTCACCAGCATTTATGCCTTTTCCGTTAGGGCTGTGTCTTTTTGAGCCAATACATATAAGCTGCCTAATGTAACAAGTAATCACATTACACAAGTAATAATGATGATAATAATAGAGTCTTGTATTATTATTATTACCCAGTTGTACTATATACCCTACTGTTATACAGTATACCTCTCAAGCATTTTAAGGAATTAATTCCTGTGGGTACACATTAGTACCCTAATATCTTGAGGCGCCTTGAGCATTTAATTAGAATGGATAATGGCGCTATATAAATCTCAAGTATTATTATTATTATTATTATTATTATTATTATTATTATTATTAACCTCACTAGTGTTGAGCATGGCAAATGTAGATTAATGTCTTCCCAAAGGACATAATTGCTGTAATTAGCAGTAATGATTGTGTAGTTATAGCATTTGGTTTTAACTTTTTAAAGGGCTATAATAATGCCTTGCAACCTTCTCTAATAATATATTCCTTTACTCAGATTTCTCCATTTCTATGAATCCAGTATTTGTGGTCCCTATGGATAAAACGATGGAACCCTATCCAACCATTAAACACCGCAATGGTTCATCATTTTTATTTTAATGAAGATTCCTGCATCTCAAAACCTTCTTGTAGCTACAGGTGTATGAAAGGGAGAACAAAAGCATATGGTGATAGGGCTTTCACTCATTTTATAGCACCATTTCTGTGGAATTCCCTTCCAAACTCATTACATTGTATATCCAATATTGAAACATTCATATCTGAACTAAAAACTCATCTCTTCAAATTAGCACATCAATAATATTTGAGGATAAGTAATGTTATAATTTTTCTCTTTGTAAGCACTTCATTGTTTTCTATATATGTTTTTGTTTCATCTTCCTTTTATGATCGTATTATACTTTATATAATTATGTTTATTGTAAAAATGTAAAGTGCATTGAAATGTCAACAGACATGAAATGCGCTATAAAAGAACAAATTATTATTATTATTATTAAGAAATAAGAATAATTATTTTCTCAACGTAAATTCTTATCTCATTTCAGCTTCTCATGTTGTGATGTAGTATAACAATGTTTTATTGTATTATTACTTAATTTATTTTACAATTCTGTTATGTAATCTTATTGGGAAGTATGTCTACATTGGCATTCTCATGTTATAATTTATCATATGGTAAGAAATATATAATTTTTCACAATGTATTTTTAAAATGCTTACCGGTAATCACTCAACCAATTTTCCCTGTTAAATTTCTGATTTCAACTGTATTCATTTCCCATTGTTCTTATTTGAATGAATTATGATAGCGGATTTAATTTTTTTATTTGGTTTTCCTTTTAAGTCGATATGATTTTGTTTGATATGATTTTGTTGGAGGACAAAATGTAGTATGTTCATATCCACTAAAGATTGGCCTCTCACCACGCAATAAGTAACTGTCCCTCCTTCCTTCCTTCCTTCATTCTTTTTAACCTAATATCTCTCTCTCTCTCTCTCTCTCTCTCTCTCTCTCTTTCTCTCTCGCTCTCTCTCTCTTTCTCTGTCCCTCTGTCTGTCTCTCTCTCCTACTCTCGTCTGTCATGTTCTCCCATTACAGAGGCCGTTATCAGAGCAGAACGAACTCCGATCTCGATGGAATGAACTTGGAACGGAAGAGCCAGGTAGGAATGCCATTACATTCCTAATTTTAAACTCTGTGTTCACCAAATAAAAAAATTAAAAAAATTAGAAGGTCTTATTCACAATCTCTGCTTAAATGTATGTAGAAAATATAATATGTTTGCTGGGTAAAATAGTGTGTGGGGGCTTGTTCTAACCCAGCCAATAAAGCAAAAGAATGATCGTAATAACGATTAAAATTTGAAATAAAAAGGAGTTTGATTTGGTCAAATCAAGTAAGTGTTCCCTTCTTTAAATACTTTAGCGACTATTTCTAGTGTTTTTGGTCTGGTATATGTCCTTGGTATTTTATGGACATATTTTACAATACAATCAGCCAATCCTTGAACATGCACACTACCAATTACAATTGTGATGCTGCTAGAACGTGGCACGGCATACAAGTGTAACCTGTATGAGGCAATCACTTTGAGCAAGTGAGCATATATGTAGCAGCAACAGGGTGGATTAAGCTAAAGCATTTAATTACAATTTAGAGAAAAAGAATACATGTCCCCTCTAATATTTGCTTTCCACTCTACTATTCCACAGATTTGGGTAGCTTTCGACCAGTGTATGGACCAAAGGATTTCCTTGACATGCTAACAACCATTAAACACCCTAATCTTGACGTGAATGGTCCTACCTTGTCACCACAGTGGGGTCTAATCTATCTACCTCTAAAAGTCAAAACACTACCTCAATTGGTGAGTAATTGTTTTCTAATCCTCTATATTTTATTTTTTTCAAGAATTTCCTTTCAAGTTTGTAAAAACCTATTTTTATTCTTTTCACTTTTAGATATTCTTTTAAAACCCATATTCACATCTGTTACATTTGTATATCATGAAAGAGGTGATTGGTTCTGAAAATACTGATTTTTCAATGATTAGTGATGAGAACACAGTATATATGCAAAATTATGCAGTATACATACATGTACACTGTTTCAAAATGACAGTGGCATACATGTTGTTGTGAAGGAGCAAAGGGGGTGGGGCAGGGGGGGGGGACAAATATACCCCCATTTTTATGATGAAAGAAAGATGAAAAGTAATTTTGTTAATTAAATAAAGAAGAAGAAGAAAAACAAGAGTGTGGAAAGTCAGCTGAGAAGGAGATACTAAATTTACAACCCCCCCCCCCCCAGTGCCCTGGTTAAGTAGCTCCTCTTGGCCCAACCAGCTCCCCCTTGCTATGTTTTCCTCATGCTGCATTAGTAGCAATAGTAGATGTTAAACAATGGAATAAAATGAAGAAATTAAGTTTTGACTTGCTATCAAGCCAGTTGAACATGTCTGTGTATTATGTGCCGGCAATTCTTTTTGTAGAACAAATTTGCTAGTCTTGACTCTGACCATAGTACCCATTTTAGCAATGTCATTGCCAGAATAGCCCCCCCCCCCTCCCCC